>NC_074709.1:7621314-8221314 GCF_024334085.1 Lutzomyia longipalpis | reverse complement strand
ATCAGAATTTGGAATTTAATTTTTAAAGGTATTTAAATTTCCGTATTTGCATTTTTCAGAAGTTGAAAGCTCCTCATTTTGTTTCTTCTTTTCAATCGCTAAATTTTGAATTTTATGAACTGAATAAAAAGTTTCAATATTTCAGATTATCATTTTCAAATTTTTTAGAAAAAAAAACAGTTTAGTTTGAAGAACCTTATGTTGAAACTTTCAGTCAATGAAATCTAGTATTCAAACTCCCAAATATTAACCTCAAACACTGAAAATTATCAAGTGAACTATTGAAATTTAAAAACTGAAATGTAAATTATAAAATTAAGAATCTTATAATTGAGAATTTAATTTTTTTTTGCAAAGATTCCTAATTATTAATTTCAGTTTTTAAACTTTAATAGTTTACTTACTAACTTTCAGTGTTGGAGGCCTAAAATTTGGGGCTTTGAATATTAACTTTCAGTGACTGAAAGTTAAATTTCAATTTAAGGTTTTTTAAACCAAACTAAGGTTTTTCTTTTCACAAGACCTAAATTTTTTAAGCTAGACCTAATTCTGAATTTCTTAAAGGAAACTTTTGTTTTTTACGCAAAGCTTAATCTAGCAAGCTTAAGGTAACAGACGATGGGTGGAATTCACTACTCAGTCGGGCTTAAAAATTTAAGTCGTTCTTAAGGTTTTAAGTTTTTAATTACAAATTTTTAGTCGGACTTAGAAATTTCAAGTCAGACTTTAAAAAAAACTGACTTAAAACATTAAAACCGACTTAAATTTTTAAGCCCTACTGAGTAGTGAATTCCACCATGAATTTATGCATTTTTGGGTGCTTTTAGAACAGTTTTAAATGCAACAGATTATGTCGGACTTAGTGTCAGAATTACCTATTTCAGTGCTGAAATATTTCTGGATCTTAATGTAAAATTACGCAAATCAATTTTTTTTATTTTATGAAAATTAAAACTCTGTTCCTGAAAATTCAATTTTGTTTATAAAAATTTGAAAACTTCAAGCCTTAACATTAAGTTTATCTCTGTAAATTCGTAAATTCTTAACTCTTTCCGCATTTTCTGGCTCCATCTTCATTCCCTAAAATCTCTAAAGATTTGTTTTTGAACATTTCATCTTCCTGGAAAAGAATTTTCTGCATTCTATCCGGCTCTGTTACTCACAACGTGGAACAATCTCTCATCTAGAATCCCATTTCTTGGGTCTTTTCAACTCTAAATCAGTGCACGGGTTGAACGTCAAACCCGGATTAAAATCAAACAATTCGGGGCACCCGTTGATTAATATCGCTCGGGGTTCTCCCAGATCCGAGCCCCGTTTCACGAAAATGCCGTCCAACCAGGAACTCTTTACCACAATTATTTGTTGTAGCTCAAAAAGTACTCTGTTTATACGAGAGGAGAGTCGGTGGCGTAAGATTTAACGTGCAAACGCAAAACGAGTTCTAATCGGCTACACATTCACTTTTTTATTTCATTAAAAATTGCGCTCACGCTCTCTGGAAGCTGCCTTTATGCGCTCCGTTTTTTTTTCTTTCTTTCTTGCTTCCCTGCCAATTCCGGAAGCTAACTCTGCCCGGAGGTTCATAAAGGGAATGTTTTTTGTTTTAAAATAAAAAAGATTTCAGTACAATTTTCATTTATTTATTTCTTTAAATTGTTAATTTTCTAAAGAGAAATTTTCATGCTTTTTTTCTTTTTCTTTCCATTCAACGCCCACAATATTCTCCATTCACATTACCAATATGATAAGAACTACTTGCTTTCCTTATTTTATTTTAGTTTTTTTCTTCTTCTATTTTTAATATTATTTTATTTAAATGTTTATTTTAGCAAGATAAAATTAGAAACTAATTCTTTTTTTTTTATTTCACGTTAAATTTGGGACGATAAGATTAAAGAAATTTTTGGTTTTCTTCTCTTATCTTTCTCACACCTTCTTCATAAATTTTCTCAGAGTTTTCATGAGATGAAAATTTATTTTTCTCACTTGTGGAAATTTCCATTCATCCCACATGTTTGATTAATAAAGAAAACTTTTCCACTTGTTAAATGCAACGAATCGTGGCAACTTTTTTTTTTTGGGAAATTTTTCTTAAATTTCATTTTATTTTTATTTCTTCTTTTTTTAATATAAGTAAATTTTCAATTAAACTTACTCTGGCTCATATTCATCTTCAAGTCCCGGCGGAGGAGGTTCCGTTGATTTCTCCTTTTCATCCCATTTGGATTTTTTAGCAGCCGGCTCATACGTTGGGTCATCTTTGGGTGCCTCCGTGGCGGCAGCTTCATCGGCTTTTGATGCTTTGATATCCTCAAGGATTGCATCATCGGGCACCATACTGAGAAGTTCCTCCTCCGACAGTTGAGCCAACTTACTCGGACCCGAACTGTCCGTTGTTGTGGCAGCAGCGGCAAGAGTTGGTTTATACCCTGTTGGCTTGTAATCAACCCCCTGGAAAGTCCCTGAAATACTCGACGGTGCAATTGGTGTGTATTCCTCATCTTCCTCCTCCTCGGCGGGATCAATTGAATCAATCCCCTTTGTGCCGCCGCTGCCTGCTGTTGTTGGCCCCGAAACATTCTTAATACTCGCAAGAATCTCCGACAAATTCGATGGAATTGAAATGTTTGCAAGAGATGGAATTGCAGCGGGAATTGCGGGGATTGCTGGAGGGGTAACAGGACCCGATGGGGAATAAGGTTCATCGCTCTGAAAATTAAAAGAAAATTCCCCCTTTAATCTAATTTTCATTCATCAAAAGAGGGCAAAAGGACTCTTACAATTGTATCCTGCCCCTTATTGAGAATTCCCGCAATTTCCATCTTTTTCGCCCCAATTTGCCGATTCAACTCCTCCATCTTCCGCTGAATGTCATCCGGATCGAGTGCGGCGATTGCAGCTGGTGCTACAGTTGATGTACTCGACGGTAGCATCGGTATGTCATCGTCACTCCCACCAGGTGAATAAGGTTCATCATCATCGGGATTTGATTCAACTGAAGAGTCAAAGGAAAATTGGGAATTTTACTTTTTTTTTCTTTAGAAGGTCCTTTTTATTATTTAGCGTGTCCTTCGGAGTCCTTAAGAGGATTCTTTGTGATTTATTTTTATATTTTAGCTGTATTTCTTTCAGACACAGCTTTAGTGTACCGAGCAAAATCGAAAGTCGTCAGATCGGGCTCCAACTTGGGATGAGCAAATTTTGTTTTGCCCATATCTCAGGCCCTATTATAGGTAAAGGCCTGAAATTTTGACATGTTGTAGGGGCCATCAAGAGCTTTCCAACGATACCTCATTTTCGAAAATCGGTCAAGCCGTTTAGTAAATATGGCCGCCACAATTTTTCATCGAAAATCGATCATAACTCGAAAACGGCTTGACCGATTTTGATCAACCCGGGCTCAAATAAAAGCTCTCAACAAACCCTACAACTCTCTAAAACATCTGAAGTTTCAAAAGTGACCAATAGGGGGCCAGAATTAAAAAAAACAAATTTTCGATGAGTTTTCGATGAATATCTTGAAAACGCCACTACCATATATCATGCCATATGTCATATCTCGGGTTCTACAAGTCCGATTTTGATCAATTCAAGCGCAAATAAGAGATTTCGTGAAGCCCTACAAATGTCTAGAACATTGCAAGTTCGAGAAATGACCGCGAAAGGCGCTAAAGTCAAATCATAATTTTCGAAAATTTCGAACTCGAATATTTCGAAAATGCTCTTATTAATTTACTTCACATTTTAATATGTTATAGTTGAGGTTAAGACCTTTCCAACGATAGCTCAAAATCGAAAATCTATGAAACAGTTCTCGAGATATGGCGTTTTAAAGGTTTTTAACAGATTCTTTTAAAAATCTTCTTTCGATTTTTTGTAAAAGACTTCTTTATGAATTTTATTAACACCCCTCTGAGAATTTTCTTCAATGAAAATAGTATTTCCTTTCAGACTAAACAAGATATCTAATCAGGAATAGACAGAGAGGACAGAGAGGTGTGTCTGCAAACCTGATTGATAGAGAATTAAATATTCTGCATAAAATCATCTAAAAGAGAATTTCTCGTTTTTTTTCTTGCATTCAAAATGGGTTTATCAACAGAAAATTTCACTCCAGATCAAATTCTTTTGCAAAATTTCCTTGCTTGTTTAAAATTATAAAGATTTTAAAAAGAAATTGAGAAAGTTCGGTTAAGATTTAAACGACATTTGAATCACTTTTGCCTGTCTTTTTGATCAATTTGTTAACACACGATTTAACACCACAAAGGTCTTCGGTTCGAGTCCTGGAATTAATCTTTTTTTTTTACCTTCTCTACATGTAATTCCCCCTTTTTCATAATAAATCAATTATTTTCATCATTAAAATTGATTAAATTCCTCTCAAATTATCAGATTAGTAAACCCCTTCATTAAAGAAATATTTCTCCTATTGCAATTAAACAGCAAGTTGCATTTTTTATTAATGTTTTGACCGCACAGAAATACGATAAAACCAACACAACCAACTAATAAATTGAAACAATTTTTATCTGCAACTAGTTATTTAAATTAGAACTCCCAATTTCCTGTATTTTTCATCGTCCAAACAAAATAAATAAATATGTGGGATTTATTTACATTTTTCTCCATTTTTTTTTTCTTTCAAATTAACATGAATAATTTATTAAATCGTCCCCCATAAATCATTTTTTTAAAGCTCCAAAACCTTTCTTTAATTTATTCCTCCTAAATTGTCCGTCAAAATAAGCATAATATACCGTTCAAGATAAAAATTAATTAATGAAAAAAACCAACGTGTAAAAAAGCAAAGAAACAAAATATTTTAACAAATAAAACAAGATTTTTGAGACTATTAAAATCCTTGAATTGCAATTTTTTGATCTTTTTTTTTACATTTTGTGTGCAAAACTTTTCTCTTTGTTCATCTCCCCTCCTTTATTGGGGGATTGACCTACAAAACCACAAAACCAACATTAAGACGATGAATCACAATTTTCACTTCTTTTCACCTTAAGAAATGAGAAGGAGAAGAAAAACTAAAGACCAGTGGCAATTTCATTGAGACAAAAAGCAACAAAATAATTTCACAACTACCCATAAAGCAAAAAATAATAAATTCACGAAATTTTATCTACAATGTAGAACGAAAATGTTCAAAACCTGCGAGAAATTGCAAGAGAAACACGAAAAAAGGTTTTAGAAAAAAGTTCAGCTCCGTATTCGATCCCGAGACACAAAGGATGTGAAAGGAGACACTTAGCCACTGGGCTAAAATATTTTATATGAACGCAGTATTGGGAATTTAAAACTTAACGTACCTTTTGAAGGTGCTGCAACTGTTGCAACTTTAGCTGGGATTTTTTCTTTACTTCCCTGCTTTGGCATCATCATCATCAACTTCTTCCGGGAATCCTGCAATCCCTTCGTTTTGAGACTAATTTGAGATTTGGGACTCGTTGGTGGTGTATGACTCTCTATACTTCCTTTTGGCGCCACACTTGCCAATGCAGCTCTCTTTGCATGCTGTTAAAAGTAAATGAAAGATTCGTCAAAGGAGTTCATGCACTTTCCATGCAAAAAATTCCTCTTTCACAGAACAATTTTGACCCATCTCATTTTGTAGAGAATTAAAAGAAATAGAAAAATCGCGAGAGAATGTCCGTAATATCCACTGGGACCACAGAGAAAAATGCAAAAAAAAAGATTGCCAAAAAAACTAAAATATTGCGACGCCATTTGCAGTTTTTGTCCCTCTAAAAACTCTTTCAAACTTTTTTTGTAGACTTATCGCACATTTTCCGGGGAAGATTTCATCTTTTCCACATTAATTTTGCATAATCATTAAAAGTATCAATTAGTTGTAACTGGGGTAAAGTAGTGAATTTGAAAAAAGAAATATAAATTAATATCTCAAAAAGTAGTTGCTACTAATCTGTCTAATTTTGCCAGTAGTTGCACTTCATACCCTTGCCTAAGCCTAAAAAGTTTCATAATAATTGATCCAATATTTTGCATTTTATTTGAAAAACAAATTTTTCTAACCTCAAAGTTACTCTGACCTCTCAACTACAAATTCAGTTTTGGCAAAATTCTCTGCAATTTTATTGATCCAAATGCATTTTTAGATAGAGTAACTATTGCTAAACACGAATCTAATCTGAATTTTCCAAAAAAAAATTCGAGTTTTCCTGATAGTAAAAAGTACCCCTTGGGGCAAAATGGTCAATTAGGTGTTTTTTTTTAAAAAAAAAAAAACTTTTTAAATTTTTGAAAAAATACAATTATATACAATTTAGGATGTGTGATCACTAACTATTATCAATTTTTATAAACTAAAAAAATAAAAAAGGCAATTTCTTAAATTTAACGTTTTTTTACATTTTTTGTATTTTTAAGTTTTAACTGGTACACAAATCTCTCATTCTCAATAGATATTTTAGTGTCTTGCTAAAATAATTTCATTAAATTAATATTAGGGAACAAAGAAACGCAATTCACCATTTTACCCCAAGGTTGGGGCAAAATGGTGAAAGTGCCAGGGTTTGGAAAATGGCCTAAAATTGCATTTTCCCGTTGAGATAGAGAGAAATCGTCTGAGACAAAGTTGTAACCCGGAAAATTTCCTATAAGATGTTCTCATGGGAAATCTCAAATATTTCCACGGAACTCATGAAAAATTATCTCCCAAAAATTCACCATTTTACCCCAGGTTCGCCTATCTTGTAATAATTTTTTATTGTTAATTTGAAAAAGAAAAACCTCCGCGGAAAATACGCGACAAGTCTACAAAATAATTTTGAAACATTTTCAGAGGGACAAAAACTGCAAAATGTTGAGAGTTCGGTCGAGTGATGAATATACTTATTGAAACACAGGAAAGATCTTCTTTCTATTTTCTCAATTTATTTTCGTGAGCGACGTTTCGAGGGCGTGGGTTTCCCTCTTCTTCGGGCCTACATAAATATGTTTACAGAACATTATCAGAAACAGAACCCACAATAAATAATAAACAGAAATTCTTACAATGAAATGGCGGGAAAATAACGTCAATACAATTCTGTGTATCCGCTTCTGATAATGTTCTGTAAACATATTTATGTAGGCCCGAAGAAGAGGGAAACCCACGCCCTCGAAACGTCGCTCACGAAAATAAATTGAGAAAATAGACAAAAAGGTCTTTCGCGTGTTTAAATCAGTAACTGCAAAATATAATGAATTTTTGACGGAATTGTTGTAGAATGTTCTTTAGGAGTAATTTTCTCCTTCCGGGGGCGTCAATAGGGAATGCGGGTTTAAAAGAAAAGAAACCTTTCCCAAAGCTTTCGGCGTTTCGCCACGCCTTCCACATAGTACAGCTGATTTAAAAATTTACCTCGAAATAATTAAACTAGGATATATGTAGATCCAATTTTTCTCGGGATCGGCTTAAAATTTGATCCTGATCAATTTTCCGTTGAAATTGGGGTCATACAGGTTGAGCTTTCTGAGCATTTTCCCATTTTCATTTTCCTATATATTTTTCCAAGAATTTGAATAAAATTGAACAGGTGGCGCCACGAGTGGCCACAAAAATAATTTCAAGTTGACAAATTTATGTTTTTTGTGACATTATTTTCAAAGAATTTATGCTGTAGTGTTATGTTTTTAGTGCATTTTATGCTTTTATATTAAAGAAATATGTGTAATAAGTGCATAAAAATCAGCTGAAGGGCAGTGCGATGTGAAAAAAGTGCATTTTTTGTGGTCAAAAAAGGTGAAAAACATCACTTTTTCCAGGTGAGTTTTCCGCATGAAAAACACCTCAGAATGCAATGATACTACCTCACAACGATTCTAGAACGCATGCAGAATCTGAGGAAATCATATTTGGTCAGGGAAAACCCCCCAATTTTCCGGAACAGAGCTCCAAAGTTTTCCCGAAAACGGGAAAATGGGAAAATGCTCAGAAAGCTCAACCTGTAATACCCCAATTTCAACGGGAAATCAATCAGAATCAAATTCTGAGCCGTTCCTGAAAAAATTGGGACTACACGTGTCATTTTAATTATTTTGAGGTTGAGGTTAGAAAACATATTAATTTTCTTGTCCTATAAAGAACATTCTAACTGCAAAATATTTCGCATTTTTTGGCAATCTTTTTTGCATTTTTCTCTGTGATCCCAATTGATATTGGGGAGTTTCTCTCGCAATTTTTCAATTTCTTTTAATGCTCTACAAGATGAAATGGGTCAAAGTTGTTCTGTGAAAGAGGAAGTTTTTACATGGTCGGTGCATAAACTCCTTTCACTTTAAGGAAACTTTTTTTTTTGGTGAAAATTCTTTACCTTTGACGACACGAGTGTTGTTGAGACGCGCTTTACGCCACTTTTGATCATCACAAGAATCCCCAGGAGTAGATCAGGGCGATTATCCTCAAATCCAACCCCTTTTATTGGCAGCAGAACCGACGGGAGGGATTTATGCGCAGCAAGGGGTGAAATGTAGAAATCTTTAATGGATGTCGAGGCTGTCTTCACGACCCCCAGACGTTTCCGGGAATCAAGGTATGTGTACAGAGCAAAATACTTTGTCTGCTCCGATTCAGTCTCAGCTTTAAATTGCAAAATGAGAATCTCTTTGTTGCCACTCTTCTTGATCTTACTTATGTACTCCCACACTGTTTCCGGACTTATACGCCCCACAATGTCCAGCGCCGGTGGGAGTTCCTTCCCAATTGCCTCACATTCCCCACTCACGCTAAATGCTGAGATTTGGAATGTTGCCACATCAACCATATTTATGCTTCCTGTCCAAATTGATGGGGTCGCTGTGTACTCCTGCTGTTCCTCCTCTTCATTGTCGTACGTTGTCTCGGGTGGAGTTGGGATTGTAATTGTACTAGATGGCTCCTGATCACTTTCAACACTCATTGACTTCTTCGGCGGTTCGGGGATTTGGGATTCAGACACCTGCTTGTCCCCTTTTGCCTGTTCCTTAACTTCTTTGGCCTCCTTCTTCCCCTCATCCACCACCGTTGCGGTCTTATCAATAATCTCCGAAGCTTTGAGAATTTTATCAATGAGATTGTACGATTCTTCCTGCTTCTTCTCACTCCCAGCAGGCTTCACCTCCTTCTGCGGGACTTTCTTATCCTCCGACACCTTCTTTGTGCTCGATGAAACACTCTTCTTATCACGACTCCTATCGCGATCTCTCCCACCCTTTTCACGATCCTTCTCACGTTTTGCCTCCCGATGTCGCTCCTCCTTGTCCCTGCTTCGACTCCGTCGTTCCCTGCTGCGTTTCCTTTTGTGCTTTGACGACTTCCCGCGTGAATCATGCCGATCCCGGCTACGACTGCGACGATCACGATCCTTCTTCTTGCTACTACTCGAATGTCCGCCACTCTTACTACTCGACACCGCAGCATCCTTCCCCCCCTTCTCACTCTTTCCCTTCTCTTTGGCTCCTTCGGGTTCACTACTACTCGTCACGGTGGAATTATTGAGCACCGACACGACATCCTCAACGGCAATTGATGGATCCAGCGACACCCGCTCACTGATACGCCCTTCAATAACTTCCTCCCCTTTGTGCGTCTTCAGCACGTAATTCTTTGCACATGCCAACAAATCCAATTCGGACTTCTTTATCATCTCCAATTGATGCTTATTCTCATTCTCACGCCATTGCGCCAACTCCTGACTCGCCAATTCTTCCGGTGCCATTCGCACCAGCTGCCCAGGTGTGATGAATTTCTCACAAATCTTCTCCAACAGCGACATATTCTTCCTGTCTTTAATGTTAAACATCAACGAACGATACTTTGCCCGATACTTCGTTCCTGTGTCCTTATTGAACAACATAAACATCTCATACTCAACATCAGTCGCAAACTTTGCCACCTCCTCCGCTGTGAGCTTCCCCTGAACCTCAGTCGCGTCAGCAATGCGCGATGTAAGTTGCTCCTTAAGCGTCCGCCGGACATTAACACGAATCGGCTCAGGCTCCCCACGCGGAGAGGATTTCGCCCCATCAGCAGCTGCTGGGGATTTTTTGGTCTTTGTCACGGGCAATTGGGTTTGTTTCAGCGACACCTTCTGCCCACCCGATGTTGATGCCTGCGGCGATGCTTTTGGCACCTTCGGCGAGGACTTTCCCTCCGCCGTCAATTTCTGCCCACTCGGATGCATCACGACAATTTGCTTATTCGACATCACTTTGAGCTGCGTCTGAACCTTTTCTTTGCCCTGCGCCGACTCCTTTTCCATCTGTTGCTGCCTCTTGAGGGCCATTTGCTTTGAAATGCTCGTTAATTGGGCTTGTTTAGCCTAAAGGAATTTTTTTTTAGGATTCATTTTCAATTTTAGATAGAATAATATTCATTGGAAATTTATTTATTTAAAGATTTAGGGATTTTTCATTAAAGATTCCCTAATTTTTAAAAATATTTTGAATCTAATAAAAACTGTTTGATTTCTTTCGTCGAAATCAGTCAGATATCAGACATTGTGTGAAATTCACCATTCAGACAGTCTTAAGAAATCTTATGAATTCTTAAGACTTCTTAAGTTTTCTTAAGAAAAACTTAAGATTTCTTAAGAAAAGTTAAGATTTCTTAAGAAAAACTTAAGATTTTTTTAAGAAAAGTTAAGATTTTTTAAGAAAAGTTACGAAAAGTTAAAATTTCTTAAGTCATACTGAATTTTAGGCAAAATGTAATATTTTTTGATGATCTTTAACATTTTCGATGTCTTAAGACCATCAATAGCCTTTTTTTTTAAACTTAAGAAATAGAAAATTGTACTTACTTATCAATTTAAAACAAAGAAAATGCATTTTTGAGTGTACAGAGAAGCTGTGTTTCTTTAAAGAAAGAATCATAGCTAAAATGTTACTTTTCAAGACAAATTCAAGGTTTGCTTTAAGCAAATCATCATTCTCTGATGACAGCTTCTTTGTACACTCAAAAATGCATTTTCTTTGTTTTAAATTCATAAGTAAGTACAATTTTCTATTTCTTAAGTTTAAAAAAAAGTGCTCTTGATGGTGTTAAGACATCGAAAATGTTAATAATCATCAAAAAATATTACATTTTGCCTAAAATTCAGTATGACTTAAGAAATCTTAAGTTTTCTTAACTTTTCTTAAGAAATCTTAAGTTTTTTAAAAAGAAATCTTAAGTTTTTCTTAAGAAAACTTAAGAAAACTTAAGAAATCTTAAGAAATCTTAAGAATTCGTAAGATTTCTTAAGACTGTCTGAATGGTGAATTTCACCCATTGTTTTAAGGGGGGTCTCTTTTGAGAGCTGATGATATTAAATGTTGTCATTTTTCTTGGGGTTTTTCTAAAACTTGGTTTTCCGATGTTGGTTACGTAGCCTAACTATTGAAGAGTAAAAAAATCAATTTTCGCCATCTTAGGTGCAACGCCATCTTGAAATTTTCATCAAAACACAAAGGTAGCAGGATCTACTGGATGGATTTTGATGGGGTAAAAAGCTAATGAAAGATGAAGCATTAGCGAAGAATGTACCGGAAGGGATTTTTGAATTTCCATTCTGGGGCTGAGAAAAATTGAAAAACTTCAAAAATATCTGACTAAAGTCAAATTTTTCTACTTTTTTCAGCCCCAGAATGGAAATTCAAAAATCCCTTCCGGTACATTTTTTGCTAATGCTTCCTCTTTCATTTGCTTTTTACCCCGTCAAAATCCATCCAGTAGATCCTGAGAAAAACCTACCTTTGTGTTTTAGGCAGTTCTGTGGAAATGTCGGAAAAACACAAAATGGCGTCATACCTAAGATGGCGAAAAGTGATTTTCTTACACATCAATAATTAGGCTACAAATGTAACTAACATCGGAAAACTAGGTTTAAGAAAAGTGAAAACATTACAAATATGTCAATTCCAACAATTTGCCCAAGAGACCTCGCTTAAAGCGGAAAATTATAAATTTTTTAATTGATAAATTGCCTGATTTTTCTCTGATTATTTCCTTGATTTCATTCGTCGAAACCAATAAGGCATCAGGCAAAAAATTATTCAATTAATAATTGATCAAATGCCAGATTTTTCTCGTCGAAATCAGCAAGATATCAGGCATTATTTAAAAGCAGAAAATTCTTTAATGAAAACTTGATAATTCCCCTTATTTTTCTCGTCTAAATCAGTCAGGCATCAGATGGTATTTAAGACAGAAAATTGTTTATTTAAACAATGATAAATTAAATGAGTTTTCTAGTAGAAATCAGTCAGATATCGGACACATTTTCAGACGGAAAAATATTCATTTAAAAATTGATCAATTGCCTGACTACGTCTAAATCAGTCATATATCAGACATTATTTTAAAACAGAAAATTGTTTAAATAAAACTTGTTAATTTCTGGTTCTAGTTTTCTAGTTTTTAAAATAGTTTTTAAGGATTTCTTTAAATTTTCATAGGATTTATTAAGTTTTCTTAAGAAACTTAATTTTTCTTCAATGTACTTTAGAAGCCCAAAGTTGAACAGAAAAAATCTAACTGACTAAAGAAATCTTAACTTTCGCTTAAGAAAACTTAACAGATTTTTAAGAAAATTTTAAAATTCTTAAGAAATGTTTAATTTTGCTTAAGAAAAATTGAGAAGTTCTTAAGGAATTTAAAATAATCTTTAAAAAAAACTTAAAGGATCTTAAGAAATCTTAAGACTGTCTGACTAATAAACTTCACCCACTGACTTTACATGGAAAAATCAATAGTATATCAGAATACTATTCTAAAAAAAAATTAAACTGCCTTAAAAATTTTTTTTCCAAAAAGTTTTCTTTAATATTTAATATTTCAATATGTTTTAATATTTTCTATGCATCAAAAATTTTAAAAATCAATTTAAAAATTTCTTTTTTTATCACTTCTTTTATTTTTAAAATATTTTTAAGCGCCAAGGCTTTCAAAATACCAAACCAAATCAAATTTAAGTCATAAAAATCCATATTTAAGGCTTCCTTTAAGGTCAAACTATTGGAATTTTCTTTAAAATCAAAAAAGAATAATAATTAGAAACAAATTTGAAAAAAGAAAAACTTACCTTAAATGCCTGCCCGATAGCACTTCCCGGCTGTACAACCTCATAGTTTGGATTCTCAGACAGCCAATGCTTGAGATTTGTTAATGTTGGCGCTGATTCGCCACTGAGACACTTCCCTGTGACTTTATTGTAGACAATAACACGATCAAATTTATTCTTAAGCACCCCAACCTTCTTCGTGGCACCCCCCGGAGCCGCGGGGGGCTTCGATGGGGCCTCCTTTGCCGCCCCACTGCTCTTTGTTGTCACCATCGCGTGCTTCCGTATGCAATCATCACTGCAGTAGATTGAATTGGGACGTGATGGTTTCTTGCACACAATACAACTCAGCAGTGTACTTGTGGAGGAAGATGTTGGTGATTGAGCTGAGGAAGCATCATCAGATGCTGAGGAGCCGCCCTTCTGCCGCCACGCAAAGAAAATTCGCCACGACAGAGAAGAAAAATAAATAAATTAAAGAAATAAATTAATTTTCAAAAGCAACAAAATTGAGAAATTAAATAAATTTTCTAAGCAAAATATTCTTTTTTCTTTTCTTTTAGGAAATGATAGGAAATGTTTGTGTGTTTGTGTGTGTGTGAGAAAGAAAGAGAGAAAATGAGGGAGAAACTGAAGATGAATTTTTGCTCAAATTATCAATGCAATATAACATAATTTTCTCTGTATGCGCAGAAAATCCAGAAAGAAATGAATTATTGAGACAAAAAATTCCACATTTTCCGCAATTTTTCATTGGCATTTTTTTTTTGGTAAATAATAAAATCTTTATTTGGCTTCATTCATCCGCAGTTTCTCATAAGTTTCTCCCCTCTCTTTCTCTCTCCATCACTAAGATTAAATTTAATATCACAATTGAGACATTTAAACACGCTTTTTTGAACAATTTTCTTTCTCTTTAATAAATTGTTAATAATTTCTTTCTTTCTTGCTTTTTTATAGATTTTTTTTATTTTTTATATTTTATGTATTTTTGTTATATTTAATACTTTATCTAACTGATGTTTGTAAATTTTTTTTTTAATAAATTTTGAGGAAATTTTTTCATCAGATTTAGTATTTCAAGAAAAACACAGAAACATTCAAAATAACTGTCCCATTGAGGTTTAAAAAAATCATTTTTTTTATTAAATAAATAATTTAAAATATTTTAATTCTTTCATTTGCAAAAAAATCATTTTTTAACTCTCATCATATTTCACATAAAAATTCTCAAATTTCTCAAATTACGAATATTCATTGAAATATAAATGAATAAGAAGAAGAATCAGTGGTGGAAAGACGATCTCTGATTGGCCAATATATTCAGGCAATGCGTTTTGATTGGCTAATGCTTTCTATCGGAGTGGAGCCTCGATAAAAGCATTAATTTGACGTCCATCTTGATTTTGAGCATTAACAAAAACAATTTAGAACTTAAGGGGAATTCTTTGGGCAAATTGTTGGAATTGACATATTTTTAATGTTTTCATTTTTCTTGGGGTTTTACTTAAACTTGGTTTTTCGATGTTGGTTACATTTGAAGCCTAATTTTTTAAAAGTAAAAAAATAATTTTCCGCCATCTTAGATTGGACGCCATCTTGAGATTTTCCTCAAAACACAAAAATAGGTTTAACTCATGATCTACTAGATGGATTTTGATGGGGTAAAAAGCAAATGAAAGAGGAAGCATTAGCGAAGAATGTACCGGAAGGGATTTTTGAATTTCCATTCTGGGGCTGAGCAAAATGGAAAAAAGTGACTTCGGTTCATATATTTTTGCTTTTTTCCATTTTTCTCAGCCCCAGAGTGGAAATTCAAAAATCCCTTTCGGTACATTCTTCGCTAATGCTTCCTCTTTCATTTGCTTTTTACCCCATCAAAATCCATCCAGTAGATCCTGAGAATAACATACCTTTATGTTTTGAGGAAAATCACAAGATGGCGGAAAGTGATTTTCTTACTCTTCAAAAATAAGTCTTTAAATGTGACCAACACTTGAAAACCAAGTTTTAAAAAACCCCCCCTTAAAAAAACTCCTCAGACCTTAAAAAATTATGAAATTAATCTCCTTGGATTTTCCACAGAGAACCAATAAGAATTTCGTAAGAAATTCCAATGGAAATTTTAGTAAATACTCCAGATAAACTTTAAAAAGATTTTTTTTACATTTTTCTTGTTTTCTTCAATTTAATTTCCTTGGGACAACGTTATTTGAATACCTCTGTACGTTTATGCTACAAATTTACTAATATTTTACAATTATAAATACGATTTTCTTATTATTTATTTATTTTTTTGCTAAAACACGATTCATTCATAAATTAATAAATTATTTTTCTACGTATAAAGCATGTTTTTTAGTACATTAATCCTCTCTAATTCACTCTCATTGTCATTTTTTTCACACAACACACCCCATCCTTTATTAATCATTCCCAGAAGCCCATTCGTTGTGAATTTGTTTAAAGCAAAAGTTCAAGAGAATTCCCGGAAGTTAGTAAGCTTTCGAGGAATTTGACTCCTAAATGTTAATTCTAAAAAAAATAAAAACTAAATTCCCCCCAAAAAGAAACTCAAAAAACCCACAAAAAGATAAGTTTGCGAATGGACTTCTGGTTTGATGTGCTTTGAATTTGTTTTCTTTCATTTAATGGAAATCAAAGACAAACCTTTGCTGCTGGACCTTTTTTCAAGCAATTCGGGCATCTCCATTCGATTCCCTGCTCCTCCATTTGCTGCCCCATTGCCTTTGTTATGTTGACACACTTCCCGTGGAACCAATCTTCACACGCGTCGCAGCAAATCATGAAGCGATTGTTGTGCGGCTGCTTGCAAATGCACCAAAGTCTGCAAAGCAAGGACAATTATGTTTTTCTTTTAACTAAAATTATTTCTAAATGAATTTTGAAAGAAAACTATTTCTTTTTTAAGGAATCTGAAGTTGGAGAAGAAATTTTAATTAAGAAAAATCAATAAAATTTAAACGTTTTTAATTTCTTTGTACTTGTCTTTTTGGGATAGTTAGAAAACACATTCTTCATACTCAAATGAACGTGGGTTCGAATCTTAGTTTGTTCTTTTTTTTTCCTATGAAGAAACATTGAATTTTCCTTAATTGAAACCTCAAAAGCAAATTCCACCAAAATGTTAATCTGCTCTTGAAGTTAAAGTCCTAAATTGACCTTAAATTGATCGATATCTGGGTAATTGTAATGGCTATCCTCCCTCGAAGAATACTTAGCTATTCTTTAGGTAAAAGAATACCCTAAAAGCGAAAGGATACGTCTGATTAAACCACGAAAAGTGGACGATTGAATCCCACCGGGTTTTCGAAAGTGAAAGAGCGAAGAATCTAGTCTCAAAGGGTTTCTAGAGCGCTAATCTATCAAGTGGAATAAAAATTGAGCTCTGTAGAGCGAAGGAGAATGAAGATAGTTTTCTGGAAGTTCTAAACCAGTACTCCGTTGAATGAAAATTAAAACAGAAAGCCCTTAAAATCGAGGGGGGTTTATCCGTCGAATATTTAGGTTTTTTTTTACGAATCTTCCGAATATTTCCGAAGATTTGAATATTTTCATTCACGTAAAAATTCCTTTGCTAAAAACCGAATAAACACCAAAAACAAATTAAGTAGGCTGATTTAGGCTTGAATTTACTACTTTCGGTTGGAATTTAGACCTTTTTCAAACTTGAATCAAATATGTTTTTCTTCTCAATCTTTGTTTCTTTAGGACCTTATAACATTTTTTCTATTTGAATTAAGTCTTTTTTAGGTTTGAATTATTTTTTTTACGCTCAAATTAAGCAGTTTTGGGCTTAAATTTACTACTTCTCGGTTTGAATTTACTACTTTTCCGTTTGAATTGAATATTTTTTATGCTTTTGCTTCTACATCTCAGCCCTTTTTTAGGACTGAAAACCAAATAACTTTTTAGCTGTGATTCTTTTGAAGAAAAGAAAAGCACAGATTCTGCGTCCATTCTAAATCGGATCGGGCTCAAACTTAGTAAGAGCACGAATAAGGATCCGTCCGGCCGTAGTTTAAAGTTAAATTACAAGAGAACGATAATAAATAGAGACTTGCAATCAACGGCAAAGTTAAATTATTGACTGGAAATCGTCTAACTATGATATCAAATTCACCCCCCCTCCCCTGCATCCGCCATTTTGAATTTTTTTTCAATTTTGTTTTCGCTATATCTCAGCTTTTAAGACCTTTTCAACGATACATAATTTCCAAAAATCGGACAAGCGGTTTAGCCAATAAAGAATTTTATTGAAAATCGGACGTAACTCCTAACCAAACCGATTAGAACCAAACCGGTTTTGAATAAAAGATCTCAAGAAGGTCTACAATTATCTATACATAGGAAGTTTCAAAATTTACCGCTAGGGAGCCAACATTTCTGCTTGAATTTACTAATTTTTCGGCTTGAATTTATTACTTTTTTTTAAGCTTGAATTTAGTTTTTTAAAGGCTTGAATTGAGCACTTAAAGCTTTTTTATTCGTAAATCTGCGCCTTTTTAGGACTAAAATCCGAAATGATTTTTTAGTTGGAATTTAGTCTCTTTTTTACGTTTGAATTTACTACTTTTCCGCTAAAACTTACTCCTTTTTGCTTTAAATTAAATATTTTTAAGGCTTTTGCTTTTCAATTTGAATCGTTTTAGGAACAAAATAACTAAAATTTTGATTTCTTTGGCAAATCAACCGAATATTTCCGAATAATTTCACCCAGATAAACTCCCCTCTTGCCCATAATTTCCTGGATTTCTTAAGGAATTTCCTGAAGTTCCTTCTTTCACCTCATCTGTAGCCCCCTTCCCTGCAGGGGCGTAGCCAGAGCCAAATTTTAGGGGGGGTTTTTACTTTTGAAATTGTACGACGGGGGGGGGGGTATAAAATTCTTTTTCTTCATATTTTATTGTACGGCTGTTGAACTCCTTCAAGATCCATAATAACCAAAATGGTTACAAACCTAGGTTTTGATTTCACTTTTTGTAAGAACAAAATGTTCTCACAGTATACCGATCATTGGGTGAAATTCATTAGTCATACTATCTTAAGATCTCTAAGAATTTCATAAATTTTCTTTAAAAACTTTTTTTTTAAAAGAATTTCTCAAGTTTTCTTAAGAAAAATTTGAATTTTTTTTAATGGAAATATAGAATTTCCTTAATTTTCACAATCGAAACTTAGAATTTCTTTAATCAGGCTGATTCGGTTCAAATTCATATTTTACGAAGACTTTTCCGGATTGTTTTCAGGCATCTAAATTAGTAAAAATCATCGAAAAACATGCATATCGCTCGATTCAAACTGAATTAAAATATCTTAAGTTTCGCCTAAGAATATCTTTAAAAATTTCAAGTTTTTTTTATAGAAAACTTGAAGAATCTTAAGAAATCGTAAGACTGACTTAGTAGAGAATTTTACTCAAAATGGGTGAAATTCACTAGTCAGACAGTCTTAAGATTCCTAAAGAAAGACTTCAGTTTTGTTAATTTTTTTTAAAAGTTTTCTTAAGATTCTTTAAGTTGGCTTAAAATTTGGTAAGAACAAGCCGTGTACGCGACTCAATTTTTGTATGGAATTCTTTGGTAAAAAATGAATTATTATTATTAAAATGTATTATTTTTGACTGCGATCCGAAGCTACCTCAAACACAACATTACACAATCGTTAAAAAGTTCCCGTAAAAAATGAAGTTGGACTGCGCTTTTTTACTGACAGCATCAATCTCAAATCCTTTTGTACCATTAAATTCTACAACTAATAACCTACAAAATGACAGATTCTCAGCGTGCGATCAGTACTCTAAATGTCAAAAAATTAAAATTTTATTACCAAAGGCGAAAAATTCCCAAAAATCTAAGAAAGAAAAATCGGGTAAGAAAAATCTAAAGAATCTTAATTTTTTCCTAAGAAATCTTAAGTTTTCTTAAACGAAACTTTAGATTTTTAAGTAAATTTTGGAAAATGCATATTTGTGATGATTTTTACGAATTTCAATGCCTCAAGACGATCAGAAAATGTCATCGAAAAATGCATTTTGCTCGATTTACTTAAGAAATCTTAAGTTTCGTTTAAGAAAGCTTCAAAATCTTAAATTTTTCTTACGATCTTAAGTTTTTTCTTAAGGATTCGTAAGAAATCTTTTGAAAACTTAACACATTCTTAAGAAAACTTTTAAAAAAATCTTATGAAAATCTAAGTATTTCTTGAGAAAACTTAAGTCTGTCTGACTAATGAATTTCATCCAATATCAAATGGATTTTGAGTGAATTTTAGCAAAAAAAAAAAAAAACAAAATTTTCTGATCAGTGAATCAGAAAATGAAAATTTTTGTGGCTATTAATAGTATTTTGGTAGCTCTAAATTCTTGTTTTTTTTTTCTTTTAGACATTTATTGATATTAAGAAAAAAGAAAATGAGAAAAAACGATCCCAAAATCGAAAATTTTAGCGATTTTTCTGATACTTGGTCAAACTGTTCTTGAGTTAATTTGGCTCGAGGGGGGGGGGGGGTTATAACCCCCAAACCCCCCCCCCTCGCTACGCCCCTGCTTCCCTGAACCAGAGGACAATAATTTCCACAAGGATCCACTCCACACAAGGAAATAAGACAACAAAACCACCTCAAATTACGAGAAAAAGAAAAGAAAATAAAGACTCTAACCCAAAATTGTTGAAAAGGAATTTTTTTCTTCTTTCATTTAATAACAAAATAAAATATAAACATAAAATCACAATTTCTTCTCCAGAAAGATTCCATTAAAGGTACAAAAAAAAACTTAAAGAACAAGGAAAACAACAGAATAATAAATTAGAGATTCCACACATACCTATCCGGATCATCTTCGGAATTCCAGCTGGCATCGGAATCCATATTCTCCTCGGATTCCGCCAAGGAAGGGGTGGCGCTGGTCCTGCGACTGCTGGACTTTGATGCCTCCTTGTCGGTGCCCTTTGAGGTGCTCCTCTTGAGCGACGGCACCACATCGGCATCCCGCTGTGCTTTGTGCTGCGGCGTCGACGTTGGGGATGACGCAACGGACGTATTGGAGGTGGATGCCGTACTCTGCGCCCGCCTCTTTGCCCCCCTTGTGGTTGGCGCCTCAATGGGCGGAAGGGTGATCACCCGCCCATCACTCCGGACAATCGTTATGGGTTCCTTGCGATTCATTGACATTATACTGGCCGCCGCCTCCTTGGCCATTTGCTTCTGCTTCGCCAACTTCACAAATGGGCTCTCCTTCTCCTCCATCTTTGGCGTGCTGGAGCTCACAGGAGGCGTCGTGGTGACTGCCGTACCCAGCGTGGTCTGTACACCCAAAACTTGCTTATCAATCACCTCCTGGAGATTCTTATTCTCCACCAATTCCGCCACATGCTGCAGCAATTCATCCGGAAGCCCATCCTCGGACGTTAGACCCTCAAGGAGATCAAGTTCCGCGGTGTTGGCTGCCTGGGCGGGTGTGGCGGCTGTACTTGTTGCCACTTGACTCGTATTCAAGCCAATGACATCACTGAGGAGTTCCGGATTGAGCGCTGTATCCGGATTCTCCAGCATCTTCACAATACTCGGAATATCTTCGGCCATTTGTTGCGTTGTGCTGTCAATGGGGGCCCTCGCCTCGAGTTCTTGCTTCACAATCGAATCAATCAGCTCAAGCTGATCCCTATCAGTCTCCAGGGCGATCTCCTTCTTCGGCCCGTAAGTTTTTGTCGTGGTTGTGTAGACAAGCGGTGGGGGTTCTACCTTTGCTGCCGCCTCACTTGATACCTTCTTTATGATGTCCGGTGTGGAGAAGAGGGATGTCATGTCGGTGAAGAGAGCCTCCACATGTGCTGGTGGCTTCTTATCCTTCTTCACCACCAGCTGTGGTTGAACCTTCGGCTGCTGAACAACTTCCGCCTTTGGGGATTCCTCCTTTGGCAACTCTTCGCGTTTCTTCTGCACCTTAATGGGTGTTGGTTTTGGTGTTTTCGGCGCTTTGGGCTTCTTCTTTCCACCTGATTCACTTCGTGGCTCTTCCTCCTCAAATCCTTCAGCTGGGTCAACTTCAAAGGAGAAACTCTGCTGCCGCTGCTTCCGGGTGACACGACCACGTGCACTGGCACCTTTTGCACCCCCGCGATTCTTCTTATTCTTCCCCCGACGTGTCCCACGATCGTTAACCGTATAGTCCAGATCACTATCGCGATCGTTCTCACTCTCACTCACACTAAAATCACTCTCACTGAATGTACTCTCAGTCGCTGCGTCTGATTGTCCTCCCTCCTGGTCGGATTCTTCGGCTTTTCCCGCATCCACGGGCTCACTCTCCGCCGCTTTCCGTACCTCTTTTGCGGGTGGTTGGACAGTGGGTGGTGTTGTGGCACGAGAAGGTGGATTCCGTTGACTTGGAGAAGTCAATGGGGTGTAGCAATGATCATTGTGGATACTCTTAACGCGCTCCTCATTGTCAATGTCCAGCAATAAATGCGAACTCATGCCAGCATATTCTGCAAAAGAAAAACCATTTTAAAGCTTCTTCCGGACAATTCTCAGCGCAATGAATCAGCAGGCTTTGGTCAACTCCTCTAGTAACCTCCACCCTCGTCCACAGTCTAAACTACAGAGCACTTTCCACGCACAGCCATTCCCGCAAAAGGCTGAGCTTCGATTAACACTCTCTACACTAGAGACCGAAGTTAGTCGAGTTGAAGTCGCGACTAGTGACTAGTCGATGGATTTTCTTGAGTCGTCGTCGTTGATCAATTTTGTCGACTAGTCGTAAGTCGTCGTAGTCGATCTCAAGTCGACTCAAAGTCGACTAGTACTCAAAAAATAATAATAATTTGATCATTTTTAGTTTTTTAATTTATGAAAAATCTCAAAATATCTCATGATTTAAAAATACAATTTACTTCTAAAAAAAACTTTTTTATAATAAGTTAATTTTAAGCGCAAAGTACACTTTGAAGAGAAAATACTTTATAAAAAGTTAATGCCAAACGCGTAACAGTTGACGAAGAAACAATCTTTCTTAAAATCCTTTTTTTAACAAAGAAACGTTACAACTTCTGTAAAATATTTGAACTGGAGTTTCACTCTAAATGTGTTAAAATAATATTTAATTGAGCGCTAGTTATTCAAGGTAGTTAGAAATACAGCAATCAAAATTCAATATTATTTTAATTATTTTTAGTACAACTCCGATTCTTTATAATTAACACAAGTTTATCTTTTTAAAGTAAATGTTTCGCAATACAATTAGACTGATTTCTGCAATCTTAAGAAATTCAAGGTGAAATTCACTAAAAGTAAATCTGTTATAAAAAACTCAATTCTAACTCAAAAAACTTTTTTTTTACCTAAAAACCTTGCGACTGACTTTAAAAAACCTAAATCTTACGTAAAAATGCTGACCTTAAAAATTCAATCATATGTAGCTTATGAACCTAATAATTTTGATTAAAAACTGAATATACTGACTTTAAAAACTTAAACCTGACTCAGGGAATTTCACCCTAATTAATGGATTTTCAGTAAATTTTCATAATTCAGCTTTTTGGCCAGTTTGATTCTAGCTATGTATGTAAAGACTTTACTAAGGGTAAAAGGGTAATACCTTTAAGGATTAACTCCTTATGAATCATAAGGAATCCAGTGGGTGGAACAAAGAAATAAAAATTAACTAGCCAGAATTGGACATTTTCACAAACAAGTGTAGGACGAAAACGTCCGATTTGTCCTTGGTTCTTAAGGGGTTAAATAACTCTAAGTAAAATTCACTACTCAGTTGGGCTTAAAAATTTAAGTCGGTCTTAAGGTTTTAAGTCAGTTTTTTTTTAAGTTTGACTTAAAATTTTTAAGTTGGTCTTAAAATTTTTAAGAATTTGTTAAAAAACTGATTTAAAACCTTAAGACCGACTTAAATTTTTAAGCCCGACTTAGTAGTGAATTTCACCCTCTATGTATACTTATTTAGAGAATATTCTAAATATTTTTAACGTTTGACTTTTTTGACGACTCCATTGGTGAGACTCCATTGGTGGTGGGGTTGGTACTCCTTGTAAAATATCTTCAGGACCTAAGGTCCTAGGTCGAATATTGAAAGTTTCATGCCTTCATGTTCCTTTATCTATATAATAAAGAAAGGCCTGTTTGTTGGTAATCGTCGTTCCGACTTTTCTATACAAATCCACACCGTTTATCCGATCGCGATGAAATTTGGTACAGATGCCCCTTATAACAGGCGGTTTCAGATGGCCGTATTCATTTTCCCCCCAAAGCTCCCCTTCAGGTAGCCCCCATAGAGATTTCATGCAGTTTTTGCAAATTTTTGAATTTGGCGCCTAAATTGTTGTATGAAAATGATTTCTTCTCTTTGCAATTTTTTTTTCGGGATTTATAAGTGGCCTCAATCAAACCATCACAATTTTTTTTCCTCTAAAATTTGCGCGAAGCGCAACAAATCCCCGCGAAGCGGGGCGAGGTAAATTGGAGCGAAGCGACAATTTACCTCGTAATTTAATAGAAGATTAATTTAAAAAATGATATTATTGAAAACGTAAAAAATGTAGCTTCAAAAAATATTTAATGTTCAATATTTTATGGAAAGTTGATAAGAAAACACGATTTGGTGGCGATAATACTAAAAAAAAAAAATTTAACTACAAACTTTATGCTTGTAGCATATCTGTATAAAAAAATTTTCTGTAATTTTCCTCTATAAGTCGACTAAGTCGTTGAGTCGTCGTCGACTTATGCTCGACTGACTAACTCGACTTAGTCGTCGATGTCGATGCAAACTTTGCATCAAGTCGTCGTCGACGAAAAGTCCATCGACTTCGGTCTCTACTCTACACTCATCAGCACTCTTTGCCATTCTCTCATCTAATTACTCTCTCAGTGCTCTCCTACATTCTCTTGTGGATTCTCATATTCTCTCTCGCCTACTTGAGGGTTTGTAACCTAGAGGCAGAAGCCGTTGCCGAAGGGTGGGCACCCGTTACAGTTACCGCCAATCTAAGGGTACTCACTCACGGAAAGAAAAATTTGTTAAAATGTTGTTAAATGTTGTTACTGCTGCTGCTTTGCTTCCATGTAAATTTCAACAAAATGTAGTTGAAATGAGGTTCTCACTAAAAAGTTGTTAAAATTTGGTCAAATGTAGATATCGTTTGTTGTTAAAAATTGCATTTATCTACAAATGTTGGTTCGGATAACCAAATTTTCATCTCCTTTTACCCTCTCTGTATTTCAACGTACATTTGGGTTTCATGAATAAATTTGTGTTATTTTGGTAAACTTTTATGTAATTTCTCACCGTTAAAATATTTTTGCAAAAAGACTTAATGATTTTTTCTTCAAGAAATGAAATTTTAAAAAAATAATTGGACAATTGGGACAATTTTTCTCATACAAAATATAAATTATTGAAAAAAAAAGCCAAATTAAAAGTTAAAAAAAAGTCTCTTTATAAGTTTTTTTGCTATTTTTATGGCGCTGCCGATGTGAAAGATCATGAATTTGGCAGAAATTATTCTCTTATTAAAATTATCAAATTGATATAATTTTTCAGAAAAGTATTTTTTTTAATTATAATTCTATTTTTTTTTAAATATGTATTAAAATAATATTTATTAAGGATAATGGCTACATTCTTTGGTTTTTCCGAAAAAGTAATAAATTAGTGACAGATTTCAACTAAATAGGACGATATGCCATTCGTATGGATCTTACATTCTTTGCCCATTTCCTTCTGTAGAATAGATCTTGGATTTACTAACACACATCTCGATAAATTCTAGGGGAGATGGGGCAAAAAGTCAGTGAAAAATGTTCAATTGCCAATTTCTCCCTGCTGATAAGAATTTATACAACTTGACTGTTTTTGTCCCGGTCGTCTCCTTTACACAATTTTGTGGGTAGTTTTTGGTAACCATTTCATGGAAATTATCCACTTAAAAAATGAGAATATTTGCTTTCAAAAATCGGTATTCAGCGTAAAATACAATTTTATAACAACTTTTGACGTGCGGCGTAGTTAAATGCTGTTTTGAGAAGATTAGCGCGCTGATTCTCTTTTTCTTAGTAACCTATAACAACTTTTCAGCAAAATGTAGTTAAAATGAGATAAATTCGTGAATTTATACACATTTGTGGTTAAAAATGACCAAAAGTTATCAACAATGATATATTTTTAGAAATTTAACTACATTTGATCAAATTTTACAAACTTGTGCAAATTTCTAACAAATTTTTCTTTCCGTGATGAGTAGGTTAATATTCGCTGGATAGTGAGTCGGGCGCTACACAAACAAAAAATCGATCCATCGCCCACTAATTTTGAGATTTAAACTCATTTCCAAGAAGGAAACTTACGAAGGATTTCAGATCTGAGCCTTTTGGCCTCATCCGGCGAATAGAAATCTTCAACAGTGACTCTAACATGCGGTGCTTCCGGGTCTACATCCTTTCTCGTCAAATCACCGTCCATATCATCATTATCCGGATTTGCATGTAGCTCCTGCTCCTCTTCCTCCAGTTCCTCCTTCAAGCTTGGCGTTGGGGATGCCACACGAATAACGCTCACAGACGTATTCCCAGATTCATTCTCTACGTAAAAAAAACAAAACAACAACATAAAATTCCCTCCTTTTAATCCTTCCGGAAGTCACATTTTACATACTCAAATAACTACGAAGGGCTGCTGAATCTACGGAAACAACTCCATCCTTATTTCGCACAATAACCAAACTACTGTCGTTTCTACTCTGTGCCGAAAAGTCCGTAAAAACTGAATTCGACATTTCGCGTTGACCACATTTTACACACCCCACCGGAACATTCTCACCCGGATGTTTTTCTCAGGCGCACGAGCCCTTCCTTATGTTTCGCCCCAGAAAGGAAGCGACGCCGCCACCCCGAACGATTAAATGTCAGATGCCAACTTTTCGTGCCTTTTTCACCCTTTTCCCACCACTCTTCACCACTATTTTCACACACACCACACGCACGGGGACTCGGGGAAAATCTTTTGTTCCCTCACGCTTTGATTTTTGGGAAAATTAATGGGAAAATGCGGATTTTTCCTCAAGCAAATTGCAATTTCTCAATAGCCGCCATGATGTTATTAGTGTGTCCATGAAAGTGACGCTATTTCATTCATGTTTTTTTCCTCTATGTTTTCTATGTTTTTTTTCTACAAAGATATTTTTCAGAAATTTCCCTTCTAAGCCTTCTAAGAAATTAAATCTGAAGAAATTGTATTTTTTTTTGCTATTAAAAATTGCAAGAAAATCAATAAATTAGGCGAAATAATGCAAAGAATTAGAAGATTTGATGAATAGTGTAGAACCGCGAAGATTTTTTAGCGAAGCAAAGTTAGCTGCAAATCAGTTTGAGCATTTGTTTACATAAAATTTATACATTTTACATGTAAAATATGTAAAGTATACAAAAATGTAAAGAATTTGTAAAATCTGACTGTGGATGTCGAAATGACGTCTGGCCCTGAGAAATTTAAAAAGAAGAAGAAGAATTTGTAAAACCAAATAGGGGAGAGGGGGGGGGAAATGATGGAAAAAACACCTAAAGGTTGATTCTTCTTTGTTAAAATGATTTTAAATAATTAACTAAAATTCTTTAAATCAAAAAATTGTTTCACATTAACGGAAAAATTATTTTGTAAAGTTTTTTAATATGCAAAATTACTGATTGGTCAGAAACTTAGTTGAGAAGTCATCCTTTGAATAAAACCCATTCAAATATAAAAGTATTTAAAAAAAAAAAAACGATTAGGTCAAGATTGTAGAGAAAATGATGAAATATCCTGGATTTCGTGAAGGAAAATCGTCGGAATAGCGTTCGGGAAAAGAGGGCAAGAAAAACGTAACGTTTTCTGCATTCAGCGACGCTTCGAATAATTTGTATTCATCCTCAGGCTCTAAGAATACATAAATTTTACACAGTTGGATTACTAAGATTGTTGGATTTGGGACATCAGCGAAATTACTTCGTTCGTGTGACTCTTATTACTTTAATAAGTCTTTGTTGTGTAGTTTAAATTATTCTTTAATTAATTTAATATGTGTGGTAAATTAAGGATATGTTATCCCCTTCCCTTTTTTGATAAGAAATGTGACGTCTACAGAATGAGTTAAAGAATTTTCCTATTTTTGTAAATTTTTTAAAAGTTTTTCTTAGACTCTTTTTTAAATGTTTAACAATCTTATCCAACTGTGTAAAGTTTATGTATTCTTAGAGCCAGAGGATGAATACAAATTATTCTAAGCGTCGCTGAATGCAGAAAACGTTGCGTTTTTCTTGCCCTCTTTTCCCGACCGCTATTCCGACGATTTTCCTTCTTCACATCAACAATCACGTTTGTTAAATCCTATTCAACCTGGATTTCATTTTTATTGATGTTCTTTTATTGTCCACTAAATGATTTTAAATTGATATTTTTCAAATTTCGATAAAAATATCTTTTTTTTACATTATGCGCCTAATTATTAAAATTTTCTTTAACATATTTTGAGTTGTTCAAATTATCATGTTAGGTAATTCCGGTAATTCCACGTTTATTTCCGATGAAAACGCGTCTTTTAAAGGTAAAGTGTATACAGAAGTGCTATATTATATTAAGAATTTTGAATATAGAAAAGAATAGGTTGAAGTAAAGGAATGAGTTCAATTTCAACAAATTTTCTCCTAAATGGGACTGAAAACAATTTTTACAAAACTAAAAATGAACTTTCCCATAAAAATATGAGATTTACAAACCTTTAACAAATTAATTTTATTTGTATTTTTAAAACTTTTGATTAATGTTAATTAAATCAACTTTCACGAAGGTTTGCATAAAAAAATACTTTACAATTTTGTCTCTGATCAAGATTTTTTTTGTCTGAATGAATAAAATAATTTTTTTTACATAATTTTACAAAATAATTTACATTTTTTTTTTTCAATTAAAGAAATATTTTGCTTCGAATATTTTTCTTTACATTATTTATGTAAAATTAAAATTAAAAATAAAGAAAAGTATGTAAAGAAAAAAGCATGTAAAGAAATACATTTTTTACATGTAAAAAAACATGTAAAATGTAAACAAACCACCCAACCCTGCGCAAATGATCTTTGAATTTCACAGCAAACTTCATGCATACTTTCTCTCACTCTCACCTTCGCAATGCCATTCATTCCGTCTCTTTTCATCACCACACACAGAGAGATTTTATCAATCAATTTTCTGTGCTCCACAGAATACTAAATTCTGCAATTTCGTGCCATTTGCAATTTTCTTGGTGTTTCTGCAAAGTTATTTGAGGTGCAAAGATGGCAAGTCAGACACAGGGAATCCAGCAGCTATTGGCAGCAGAAAAGAGAGCAGCTGAGAAGGTTGCAGAAGCAAGGAAACGTAAGCAGTTCTCTGCGACGAAGGGATTCCCTCATTTTCATGTTTCCGCTGATTTTCCCCTTTTCCAGGGAAAGCTGTGCGCCTAAGGAAGGCCAAGGAGGAGGCTCAGGATGAAATTGAAAAGTACAGACAGGAGAGGGATCGTCAGTTTAAGGAATTCGAGGCAAAGGTGAGATTTATTTGGGAAACTCATCATACAGTCCCGGACAGAAGATTTGGGACAAGGTGATTTCTAATGAGATTTTTCGATTTTTCTTCCTTCACGGCCATCCAGTACATGGGGTCTCGTGAGGGTGTCGCCGCGAAGATTGATAGTGACACCAAGGTGAAGATTGAGGAGATGAATAGGATGCTGGTGGCCAATAAGGAGGCTGTTGTGCAGGAACTTCTGGATCTTGTCTACGACATCAAGCCAGAGGTGCACAAGAATTACCAGCTCAAGTAAATCTTTCGTGCGCAGGGCGCTACATTTTCAGGAGGGGCACCGGCAATCTCTCTCACATCATGACACTCGGATGCCAAAGGATCAGCGTGCAAGGAAAATGACAAAAGAAGTCTCTTAAAAGAAAATTCGCCATCAAATTCATTTAAAAAAAAATCTTTCTCCGTTCAAGGGGACATTAAGATCGACGCTGAAATTACTTTGAATCTCAATTCGCTCAATTCTCAAGGTCCCCAAGACGTGCTGTGCATGTAAATTGATTTTAAAACATTTATTTAGCCAGTTATATAAATCTGCAATTTGCCGTATATATAATTGAATGTAAGATAGAGCTTTTTTTCTCCCAACATTTCTCCTTTTTCTTTTTTTTTTTAATTACCCTCCCAGCCACACATACACACGTAAATTCACCATTTAGGCACAGTAATTTTGTTGTTTTCTTGAAGAGACAAATATTATTATTATATAATTAATTAATAGTTAATGCAATCTCTCTGTGCACATTGAATATTTAAAAAAAAATTATAATTCGTGTAAAGGAAAAAAATAGAGATGTTCAATAAAAAAATGTTCAATGTTCAACAGTGTTGGATTCTTTTCTTCTTCCTTCTCTCTTTGCTTGAGGAAAGGGGGACGATATATTGTTCTCTCTATACGTTTTTTAGGAAAAATTCTTGATGCGTCGTAGATTCATCTTTTTTCTGCCTTCCGGTGGATGATTCTTCGTTTCATTTTACTTGAGAGGCTTCTCTTCCGGAATGCTTGGTGATTGGGGGGCCGTTGAAGTTCTCGATTCCTCGTGGTAGTCGCTAAAACTATGGACGCTATTGGAACGGCTGTTGGAGACTTTCGTCTGTGGGAGATTTTTTTTTTAAATAATTAGTTGAAGAAAAAAACCTTAAAAAAATATTTCATTGAAGATTTTGCAAGAAAATGTTAATTTTTTAAAAGAAAAATAGACTTGGGATAGTTACTACTGGAATTTGGTTACCATAAAGCATACGCTTTTATGGCTTTTTTGCTTTTTATGAGAGATTTTCAATGAAAAATTTCTCAAACATGCTTAATCAGTTATTTATTTATAGAAAAGAGCATATTTGCAATAATTAAAGCAAAAGTTTTTTTTCACTCAGAATGAAGCATATGCTTTTATGACTTTTTTGTTTTTTATGAGAGATTTTCAATGAAAAATTTCTCAAACTTTTTAAATCATTAATTTGTTTATGGAAAAGAGCAAATTTGCAATAATTAAAGCCAAAGTTTTTTTTTCATTTAGAATGAAGCATATGCTTTTATTGCGCTTTTGCTCTTTATGAGAGATTTTCAATGAAAAATTTCTCAAACATGCTTAATCAGTTATTTATTTATAGAAAACAGAAAATTTGCAATAATTAAAGCAAAAGTTTTTTTTCACTCAGAATGAAGCATATGCTTTTATGACTTTTTTGTTTTTTATGAGAGATTTTCAATGAAAAATTTCTCAAACTTTTTAATGCATTAATTTGTTTATGGAAAAGAGCATATTTGCAATAATTAAAGTCAATGTTTTTTTTTCACTTAGAATGAAGCATATGCTATTATGACTCTTATGCTCTTTATGAGATTTTTAACAAAAAAATTTCTCAGTTAATTCATTTATTTGTTTATGGAAAAGAGAAAATTTGCAACAATTAAAGCCAATGTTTTTCACATAGAATAATGCATATGCTTCTACTTATAGCTATTTTAACTTATATTTTTATTTACAGAGTAGAATTTCTCAATGTAAGACTTAACAAAAACAAAAAACATTTAGAACAGTTTAAGAGTAAACTGACAATACAGCATATGCTTCTATCGTTATTTAGAGCACGTAAAAGACTTTAATACAGATTCTCTCAATTCTAACTAAATTCATTTATAAAATAAAGGAGACTTGGCATAATCTAAGCTGGAACATTTACAGTTACAATGGAGCATATGCTTCATATTGATCTTTTCTTGCAAAATCTTTTAAAAATTAATGTAAAAGAAATTAAAGCTCATAACATACCGCACTTACCTTGACATTCTCATATGCAGAGCCAACCCTTTCCTCGAAGGATTTGAAGGATTCCGAATTCTTCATTTGACTGATTTTCGTCGTTAGGCCCCCAAAGAGTGATGATGTCTTCTCACCTGCTGATTTGAAGACATTCTCCGTCTTTTGATAGCTGCAATGATTTATTAAAGATTTCTTTCAATTTAGAATATCTCCCAAAAAAATCTTCTTTCTGTGAAACTTCTTAAAAAAAAAACAAAACGTGCACAAGATGCAAAAATTAAGCAATTTTTTAAAAGCTCTATTTGGCATTTACTTACACAGGAGTTTCCTGGACAGCTCTTGTGATATTGCCCACCTTCGTCTCGACTGTCTGATAACTGCCAATTTTTTGGCAAAAGGACATATTTTGCGTTGAGGGGGTGTAGGAGAAATGGACAGAAAAAAAACAGAAGAGGCGGAAACGAAGAGGCAACAGACAACAGAAAAAAGAAGGTAAAAATTAAGAAATAAAAGCAATTAAAAAAAAGTTTCTACTATAATAAAAAAAAATGTAATGAACTGTGAAATGGCACAGGAGGGTGATAAAAAAGAGACCCACCACCACCTTTTTCATTAAAATATACTACAGAAAAGGTAATTTACTAAACTTCTAGAATTCTAATCTACTCCACTACCTGTCCCAATATAAAATGCATTTTTTTTGCTTTATTTTGTGCAGAAATTCTTCATTTATTTTTTTTAGCTGTCGCTGAACGTTGAAATTGGGTGAAAATGAGAGAAAATATTACCAGAGAGGTTTAACCTCTAGGCCGCCAAGCGGGGTCGTTGAACGACCCCAGCCCTATATTTCGTGCTATAACTTAATAAATATAAAAGATACCATTCCCATCTTTTGGAAATAAGTTCTTTGGTTATCTGAGGAGGTTGTGTAAAAATTTCAGCTCAATCCGTCCACCACAAGAAAAGTTATTAAGGAAAATGTAGAAGAAGGGAATTCAAAAATTGGTGTAACGGCCATGCTGCGGAAAATTTCTTAGAATGAAGTTAGTCACGTCATAAATCATATGGTTGAAGGGGGTTAAAGGGTTGTGTTTACTTTCTCACTTTACCATCTCAGTGTCAGAATTATCGCGAATAAGTAACATAAACAACATAAAACATAATTAGAAGCATATAAATGTGCAAAACAATAAAGAATATTCGAGAAATATTGCCATTTATCACGGTGCGGGAAGTGAGGGGAATGTGGGGAAGTAGTGAAAAAAATAGCAGTTGCGGTCAACTTCGTGGCAAATTTCTCACGAAGAAATTGTGAAAAATGAGTGAAAAAAGTTTTTCCCTAATATCTTGTTCTACGTGTTTCCGGGTGGCGAATTTGTGATGCAAGGGGCAAGAGGACTATATAAGGAGTCTAAAGGTAGTGACCCGACAGTTCCCGGTTTTATAGTTTATGAGAAAATCGACTTCCTTCTTGGGGTCGTTCAACGACCCCACCTTGGCGCTCTAAGGAAGCTCCAAGGTCTTGGCGGCCAGCAGGTTAAACAAGGTGATAAAATTACTTTATAGACAATTAATTAACATTTTGCGCCACTATACTGCCTTGAGAGAGTGAAATAGAATAGAACTAAAGCACGTTATATTGTTGAATTAAATTTGGGACACTTTCAATTTAATTTTATATTAAATAATTTAATAAATTCTCAAGAAAAAATTAAATTGTTCCACTGAATCATTCAGCAATAAAGAATTTTCTGTGGAAATTTTTATTTATCTGTGAATATGAGACTTAGAATAGTTTACCCTGGAGTTTTTTTTAATTACAGTAGAGCATATGCTTCTAGCTTGTAATTCTTTGCTGCATGTGTAATTTATTTATATTTTTAGAAGAGTTTTCTTAATTTCAGAATTTGAGGAAATTCATATTTTCATTTTATTTTTATTTTCTTTAAGTTTTCAAAAATAAAATTTCACTATTTCGAATAAAAAAAATTAACCTGAAATATCTTCTTCTTTTTTTTTCATAAAATCAAGTTTTGGAGATATTTCACAGACGTCCTTCAAATTGCTGAGAGTTTTCAGAAATCTCCACCACAGCTATCTAAGAAAGATGAGGGCGCTGATTGTCATATTTATGCTTCATGCGCATATGCTCTCATAGATTCTTTTTCAATTTTTCTTTCATTTCCCTTCCCTCGCACAATAAATTCATAAACAATAAAATAATTATTGAGTCTTTTTCATTAATTTTATGGCATTCCTCATCAATTTCAACGATTTCCAACCATTGCTGGCGACTAATAAAAGAATTTTTGCACACGACTGAGAATCAATAAACCAACTAATACAAAGAGAAGAAAGGTATGAAAAAATGTGCTAAATAAATGCTTTTTCGATCAAAAATAAAACTTCGATACTTACACATTGCTCTCCTTGACATTCTTAATGCCCTGATTCATGTCATCGGTGATCTCGCGCCACACAGTTATGCCCAGCTTCCGCTTTAGCTCACTGGCATGACGCACCTTTGAGGCCAAAACAGTGCGGAGGGTTGTTATCTCTTCCTCCACGCGAGACAGCTCCTGACTCCATTCGGCCTTTTGACGTTCCTGCTCTTCAATTGACAATCCCGCTAGCTCATCCACCACATCAACGGCAGATCCCACAGATCCGGGAGATGCATCGGAAAGCTTGGCTGAGGTGTCTAATTGAAAAATTGAGCGAAAGGGGAATTTTCTTTAATTTATTTTTCGAAGAAGAAAGCCAAGAAAGCTTTTCACATGATCGTTATTTCAAAAAGAAAATTCGTTATTTCAAAAGAAACATTCTTCCAGCGACGTTTTGCTTTTTGCAAAAACTACTTTAAAGTAAACTTGTTAGAAATGTTAACGAAAGAAGTTTGAATTTGAATTTAGATCAAAGTAGGCCTGGGCGAAAATAGGCGAAAATAGCCATTTTGTGATGAAATAGTCAGAGGAAAAACGTGTTGAAATTATCGCGAGGAAAATAAGGAATTATCAGAGTAAAAATAGCCGTAAGTTGTTAATTTTATATGAAATCAAAAGAAGAATTCTTATAGATTGTATTTTGTAGGTAGGACAGCGGAAGACGACAAATACCCGCTGAAAAGGAGTAGGAAAATCGCCCAGGTAAAAGTGAGGTTAAGTAGAAATAGGAAGGGAAATTTATCATTTATTTTGTTAAACAGGAATTAAAGAGAAATAGAATACGACCGGAAAGGTGGAAAAGGGAGTTCGGAGAAGCTCAGTCGAGAAAATGTAAGAAGACATTTGTTAGGATAATTTAGATATAATTTTAAGCCCTTTGTAAAATTCTTTTATAGATCTTCAACCCTCCTGCATAGATCCCACCTACATTGACTGAAATATATAGAACAATAGCCCAATACAGTCCACATAGTTATTGCCGTCAGCAACAAAACTAATTTAATTTCTTTGCACTCTCAGCCCTCTGAGCAGTCAAAAGACCCACAAAAAAGCACAAAAATAGTACAAGAAAATAATTATGGTGTTATATACCAACGTCTCCAAAGTGGAGGAATTTCTTGTAATTCTCATTGCTCGAAATCCGAGCGAGGTATGGCTTTGAGAAGTCAATGAATGTGACTTTCACATCACGCAATTTTTTTCTTGTCAGCAAACGTATACGCCTGGCCAGGGAGAGTCCTCGTGTACTTGTGGCAGGAACAAATTCCGCCTCGACCGTCTGGAGTTCATCATCTGGCACACCGAGTAGCTGATCGAGGGTCAGTGATCGCAGGTAGAGTTCAGTTTCACGTGACCACTCGCAATTGGCTGCTTCGTCATCCCCAAGGAAGGTACGATGATCAAATTCGGTCACCTCATCGAGGGATGGTGTAGCACCATTTTCCAATTTTGGGAAGTAAGGATCCTCAATGTATTCCAAACTTGGTGGATCATCTTCACCCATTTTTCTCGCACCTCTCTTTTCACTTTACACGCTTCACAGCACTTTCACAGCCTCACACGCCCCAACATTGCGTCCTCCTTCTCTTGTTGGAGGATCACTCCTTTGGCACACACACCTTCCTCAAACCACCATTAACTACGGAGGAAAAGAACGTCCCACAACTTTGTCTTGAAGAAATTAATTTCTTTCTTGTTTTGCCAGCAAAACTAACTCTGTCAGAGTAACAAACGTACAATGAAGAAACGTAACAGGTTTCTAAAAATTTCTTTGCTTTTTTTCCCTCCCAGCAAATTGCGCTCCACTCTTTAACTCGGCTCTCTCTCTCTGTCTTCCTCTTTCGCGCAACTTCTTTATCCAATATATTTCTCAATGGTGCCAACAATCCATTGTTGAGTTTTCTATTTGTTTCACTCATTTCTTCGCAACGGCCACGGTGTTGAAGATTGAAAATGAATCTGCGTGGCTCCACCGCGGAGATTTGTAGCGGTGTTGTTTTACTTTAAATAATTGTAGTAATTTCAACCAGAATAATTTAAGCGACAGTCATGCTGAATTACGTAGATTAATTTTTTTGTAGATTTTATTTATTCAAATTATTTCTCATCATTACTTCTTTTTCCTGACCTGAAGAAGACGTTAGAATAATAATTCGAAACGTCAACTGTCATAGCTCATCCTCAAACCCAAGTAAGCGCGCCTGTCCAAGGACAATTCCACACAGTAGTTGCAGAAGGGTACGCGATGAATTTTTTATGGGGAAAAATCTACATAACCTCTCTTCTTATCCTGGCAATCAACGCGGCAGCACGCCATATTCAGTGAATTTCTAATTTATCAATATTTATCCTTTAAAAATCATTATTTATGTATTTCATCAAGTAGTAGTAGAGAATTAAAGCTGTTTTGAAGTAAAATACAGTGTAATTGTTACCATCTGTACACCACCAACGCAGAAAAGGAAGGATTTTCATCGTTCACGGAAAGGAGATCAGAAACTTTCAAGGACACTCGCTAATCCGGTCAATTCTCGCCGGAGGGGTCTTAATGCTCCTTCTGATTCTCCTTCGCAAGTACGTAATATCAAGAAGGAAGTGCAAGGAGGCTCTTATATCAAATTGAAGTTGTTAATTTCTCTGTATCCATCTTCAAAAGGTGCATACAGTACATACATTAAGGTTAAGGCCAGGGAACACTCCGTCAACTAATCTTTCTGTCAGAAAAAAAATCTTTTTGAAGAAAGAAATTGGAAAACAACGAAAAACATAAAACTTATGCAAGAACTAAATGTAAACGACGACATCTCTGATAACGATATGCCCCCAAAATTGATAACAATGGCTGTGAGAACACAAATCGAGAGATTATTGTGGTTTCCCAATGACCTTTGTCGATTAATGTGACTCACAGAATGTCTCTCATATCAACAAATGGGCCATTAAGTCTGAAATTGTATTTTTTTTAATATTATTTTCTTGTAAGAAATGCGAAGAAATGACGTGGAGGACATCAAAGGTCAATTTTTACGTATTTTATTCAAAGAAAAACGAGTTTTTTAATATTTTTTTTGAAGAGAACCATCAAAGATTCAAACCAAAAATGAGGGTTCGTAAAACTAACGTTTCTCATGTCTTAACCAGGGGGTTATTTACATAATTTATCAATTAAATAACACTTGTGTCTTATCGGAAATGCATTTTCTAAGCAATTGTTGTGAATTCAATCTCTTAAAGTGTTGCTTTTTCATTATAAAAAAAATCCTGATAAGATTGGATATCCTGCATATCCTGGAGGTTTAAATCTTCGCTTAAATATAGGATAAAAAATGCTGAATTCCAGCGAGATCAACTAAATATTCCCAAAGAATTGGAGCCAGTGATTTTCACTTCTTTCTCCAATAACGGGAATTTTCTTGCTTCTGGGCCTCTTGAGGTGTTAATCAATCACCACACCTGCATCTCTCGCAAATGACTCTCTCACTGTGTCGTTTTGAGAGTCTCCTGCAGCTGTGGATTGACTTGTTCTGCCCTTCTCCGCAGCCATACAACTTCTTTCATTGCACTCTTCTCTCTTTCACCTGAGCCAGTCGAGGCAGTCTTTTGGAACGTGGCGAGTCTCCATGTCTCTGCCTACGTGTGTATGCGTGTGGCTCAACGAGTACCAATTCCGCGGCTCTTCCAGAGAAGCAACACGGGGAATACTCCTTCATTGCCTCACTCACGAAGGAATGAGTCATACCCAGGGTCATCCGGGAAGGTTCTAATTTCACAACCAAACAGCTGAATTGCCTCCATTCCACCCTAATTATCTGCCCTTGTGACTTGTGATGCACATAGCACAATTATTCTGGCGTCAGCAGCAATTTCAATGCGACTGCGGACAATTAATTCTCACAGAGATTTTTCTCCCACAATGCTGCCAAACCTCCATGAACTTTGCACCTCTCGGGAAATCATTTTCCATGCATTTCCCAGCCCCCCTATTTATCATCCCACTCTAGTTAATCACATCAACGTGTCCCTAGTTTGGGGATTATCGCATTTACGCGGAAAACTTTATCAGAAAATTAAGCATTTTGATAAAACCGGATCGAAAAATCACGAAGAAGCGTATTGTACGAGCAAAAAAGCACATTTTTCATCTTTTCCCTGAATTTTCTTCACACTCACCTGTTGGTGATTTGTCCATGATCCTTCCTGTTGTACTTTTCACAAAGAAATCCCAATACTTTTGTGGAAAAAAACGCAAAATAATGAATTCTTTTGCTGAACGGAAACTTCTTTTATTTTTCTACCACTTCTTCTTCTTCTTATGTTGGCAATTCCACTCGCACTTCGGGGAAATTCGTCAGCTGAGAATGAAAGTGAGGTTAGGATGCATGGGCGATTTTCCCGCGTGAATTTCTTAGCTAACCTCACTTTCTTTCCCTTTCCATTTTTACGGTTTTTATTTTAGTTTATTTTAATTAGTAGAACAATATGATGAAGAATAAAATGCAACGAATCAAAGAAAGTAACAAGAAAAAGCTTTATTGTAAACTTGGCTTGGATTTCGGTAAGAATAATTTACAAATTTGGAATTTTATTCCAACTGCCAATTTTGCCTGATTTGCTGAAAATTAAAAAAAAATCCAAATTCAGGAAGTGCAACTCATGATGGAATATGTTCGAGATGATCGAGTTTTCACGGAAGTCTCTGATCTGGGGCTTTGCTGATGTTCCGTCTCAATCTGCCCGTACAAATTCGTTCTCATCTCCCGGTACATTGGAGGAAAAACGCGTACCCGGAAGCAGGAAGGTTTTTCCTCATCCGCAAAGAGTCGTGGTGTGAAGTAAATCCTTCGGAGGCGAGTATTTGCATGAATTTTTATTCCAATTGTCTCCACGTACCCCGTACCGTAGGCCCTGCGCATGTATTCAGCTAAATTGAGTTGAATTTGATTCCATCCGGGAGCCAGAAAGAGTGGCATTTGCGTACAGAACATGCTCACTTTTGTTCTTCTCTGGTAATTGGCAAATGTGAGCCTTCGATGAATTCCCTGATCATCGAGAACCTTTAAAAAAATCATTTTTTATTCGCAATTGGTGAGGAATTATTGGGAAAGAATTACTTGAATTTCAAATGCAAAATATCTCTTGAGATTCCGAAGTTGGAGCGTCACAAAGGGCCATTTAATCTTCAGGGATTGTCCAGGTTGCTGGGGGATGTAGATGTAGGCGGTGGCAACATTTGTACTGACGAGCTCAAAGACGAATCCCCGAATGTCTTTGTCGGTTATTATCTTTCCATGCCCAGTCTGGAGTTGGCTGCTGCCCCATCTCTCCAGAGGTTTACTACCTCCACTGTAGAAGACACTGTTGAAGTCACTCATGCGGCATGATCGTGGTGTCTGTGGCATCTTCTAGCCTTGATTTTTAACAAAAAAACTACCCACATTGCTACGATTTCAGCATTGTCTGTACTTTAGGAGTTCCTTGAGTCGTGCATCATCCTTCCCGGTGTATCGATGCGTGTGCTTGAGCACGAGCTCCACGTCCCGATGCAGTGGTGGCCAGATTGTGGTCACGGCAAAATTCCTATGGAAGCGCATTGCCTCATATGCAGACGGTTGACTCTCCTCCAGTAGCTGCAACTCCTCCAAATACTCCTCCTGATGGTGCAACCTTGCTCTGTAGTACCTCTTCCTGCACACTGCAGCACTGAAATTTAATTTTCTCCTCATTTCTACGTCTCTCAATTTATTAATTTCCTCCACTCACTATTCTTCCGGTGAAAATTCAATTTCTTTCTCATCCTTCACTCCTGGATTTTTTTTCACCTCTGACTTCCTTTCCTGCTTTTCCTGCATAATTGGATGTATGATGTAACAATGTGCGTTCCCATAGCGCCTAAACAAGAATAGATTGTGCAAAATATGTTGCTCCTGCTGTTGTTTGTTGTGTAGGCAAACAAGGTGCGAGAGAATTACAATTTTCCGTCGATAGATTAGCAAATATTTAATCATTAGAAAAAGAATTGGAACAGCTCTTGAATATGACCTTATTTATTATGTATTTGTTGGGAAAAATTAACTCTTTTCCATCGATTAGTGGAGCATTAGGGCAAGGCGGGGTAATTTGGCCACTTTGGCTAAGTAATTAATGGGAATATCTCAAGTATGGTAAATGATAGAAAATCCATTTCTCCACAGTTTATACTCCTCATAGAGATAATCAATCGTACCAAGTTTGAGAAAAATCCGATTATTAGATTTTCTTTTATTTGATAAAATTCATTTTTTTCACTTTTTCAAGTGCTTTTGGCATTTTGGGAGTTTGTCATTTTCAATATATTTTTTAAGCTTAAAAATTAGTTGATACGTCACTAAGGGCCATTGATCCCTCATAAACACGATAGTGTCATCCATTTCCCGATATCACAAACAGATTTTCCTGTGGAAACGGTTTTATCCGGAAAATCGGGGTGGGGTAATTTGGTCACTTGAGTTTTTCCGGCACAATTTCCGACCACATTTAAGATATTCATTATGGTTGTGCTTTTTAACGTTTTCTTAATGATTATAAGCAGTATGCTAAAAAATTTTAGCTAAAATACGAAAATTTGAAAAATGGCCATTTTTTTTAGACTTTGCCCGTTTATGGTTCAGAAAATGTTTATATTTGAGGCTCTGTTAATTTTTTTATCTTGCAAATTACTGGAAACGAATCTTAGATAAATACCTTAAAGATAATCGAAAAAATATTTTTTTTTAATTGTTCAAAAAATTTCATGTTTAACAATATGTACGCCAAAGTGTTCAAATTACCCCGAGAACGGGTAATTTGGACACTGAGCTTAGGGTCTAGGAAAATGGAAAATTCACACATTTCTTATCGAGATAGAGAAAAGTGTTATATGGGGAAGTTGTGTATAGCGGTCCTACATAGGTCAAATGACCTCAAGACCTTTGGGTGAGGGCTGGGATTAATAAAAAAAAAGGGGAAGTTGTAGGCCGGAAAATTTCCTACAAAATAGGACTATTTGGTTTTCTTCGTACTACCACACTTGCTTGATATATCCCAAAAACCGCCAAAGTGGCAAAATTACCCCGTCCTCCCCTAATGTGGCAGATGACCCACAATTGGCTGAACTCCGAGTCTTCAAGACTCGAAAATCCTACTTACTCCTGCTTTGTTAGTTAAGTAGTGCAGTGGATAGAGCAATAGATCTTCAATGACAATTCCTTCGGTTCGAATCCAGTCTCGTTCTCTTTTTTTTTCTCCTAAAGAAAATAATTTTAACTTCATAAATTAAAAGACTTTTTTGTTTGAATTTGAAAATCTATATAATTTGAATTTCAAAAAACTTTATTAATTTCCTTTTCATTTCTTCGTTTTTTTTTCTTCATTAAATTCTATTATTGACTCTCAACATAGAACTTCTAGGTTTTTTCTCTCTCTCTCTCTCTCTCTCTCATTAAGTGGTGTCTAGAGGAAGACAATACAGTGTGATGTGGCAAATATATTACTTGTCAGCTTTTTTTTCTCTAACTTCTAAGTACCTAGGAATTTTTTTTTGTTGAAATTTGTTTTTAAAAATTACGAAGCACAAATTTCTTCTTTTGTCTAATTTTAATTTCTCATAAAATGTATTATTGGTGGTAAAACTTTTCTGTTAATATGGTGTAAGGTTTGAAATTTTTTAATATTTACGTGAGTTAACTGTTATTAGTTGGTGTTCCACTTCGTGGCCAACACCAAGTATTGTAATCGTCGGAAAAACCGACCACCTCAGATCGGGCTCAAACTTAGTATGAGCACGTTTTAGACATCCCACATTACGAAAATGGTGGTGGAAAATTTTTGATCCGGCCGGCCTGCCGTCCTGCCGTCCTGCCGGCCTGCCGTCCGGGACTCTAAACTTTGCCTTATAGCTCGAGAACGGTAACAGGTAGAGACTTCGGGTTTGAAGTTTTCTATAGAAATGTGGGTGTAAAATTTCATTTTTTCGTATTTTCAAAATCCAAGATGGCCGCCGTCCGCCATTTTGAAATACCGTCAACCAGTTCTCTTATAGCTAGAGGTCTGAAATTTTAGTATGTTGTAAGGCTCAGTGAGACGTTTTCATCAAGAATTCATACTTGAAAATTGGTCAAGCCGTTTAGCAAATATGGCGACCTAAAGCAAAAAGTGTTTTTTCGATATAACTCGAGAACGGCTTAACCGATTTTGACCATCTTGGTATCAAATGAAAGGTATTGCGAAGCCCTACAACTGCCTAGAACATTTCAAGTTTCAAAAACATCCGCAAGAGGCGCTAAAAACAAAAACAAAAATTGCCTAACTTTAAGGGGCAATATCTCCGAATCCCCATCATCGATTTCCTTTAAATTTTGATATGTTGTAGCAGGACTCAATATCTGTTACCAGTCCGAAAATGAAGAAAATCTATGTCACCGTTTAGAAGATATGGCCATATGAAAAATTCTTGCATTTTAAAAGTTCTAAGAGTCATATCTCCTGCAGTGCTTGACCGATTATGCTCATCTTAGTATCAAATTAAAGGTTTTGCAAAACTCTACAACTTTCTAGAACATCAGAAACCTCTAGAAGCATTCCTTCAGGGCAAAAAATGCGAAAAATTCTTTTTTTGAAACAAATATTCGCCATTTTGTGTTCTAGAGGTGACCTTGAAAATCATTGAGATATATATCAAATTATAGCTTATTTCAGGACATTTCCAAAACTAGTCAAGAAATTTCTGTATGTGTTATAGAACTAGAGATATGACCATTTTTATGCATCAAATTGCTGAATTTCACAAAAAAATCAACTTTTCCTACTGATATTGCTCACAAATAGTATTTCAACGTATAAACAAACTTCTACACGTTGTGGGACACCAACTCTTATAACTGGACGCGTTATGATTGACTTTTTTTATTATAATTTCCTCTATTATAAATATTTTTTTAAGGTGGTTGAAAAGGCCCCCTATAAAACATATTCGGTTTATAGTCGTGAGATTTTTTTTTTACCAACAATCTTGAAGTCTTTTCTTTCTTTCCACCCAGAATCTGGCTTTGAAAATGTGACTCATTTTTTTTTCTCATTGGCACTTTAATGTAATCTTTAGTTCTTCTTTTTTAATATGTCCTTTTTTTCCTTAATACTTATTGGCTGTTTAATGTTGAAATACTTTTTATTTGAAATTTTTTTTACGGTATGTTTTTTTTGGCGGGAAATTAGGAGGAGGGTTGTTTGTTTTAAATCCTTTGAAGACTCTTTACTTGATTTCTGTTTTTTTATACTTTTGGTAAAATCAAGAAGTTTATTGCTTTATCTTAAAAAGAAAAGAAAATATAATATTAAAAAAAATCTAGTTGGTGGAGCTTTCATTGAGTTTTAGGTGTGAAGTTTTAACTTCTTTTTTCTATTTAAAATTTTGTTTTTTTTTTACTCTAAAAAAAGTTCTAATGTGTTCTAAAATTTACTTTCCAATATAAACTAGTTTTATTACCTACTAACAATATATAGCATCCTATATTATTATTCTTATTTACCTAAAAAATGGTCTAGAGATGCCATAAAAATTACAAAATAAATATCACATTCAAATGATAAATTAAAAAAAAATTGATTTTGATCAATTTGAAAATAAATTATTTTGAGGATTTCTTTTTTTCTTATTTGGTGTGTGACGTATTTTCTCAGGCAGCTATAATATTATTGCATTTAACGTGGAAGAGATTTTGCATTATGGGACATTGGTTCATCACTTGGATGAGAGCCAAAATAATTCGCCCTTTATTTGCTAAACTGCACAAATTTTTATCTTCATGTCTTACATGGTATGCAACTCATAATAATATTTTGTTTTTATTGGATTCTCAAAGGCAGAAAACATTCTAAAAGAAAACCATCTACTTATTTTTGTTCTAAGTCATCCTATTGGTTTTATGGGAAGTGTGTGTGTGTCTTGGGGAATGTGTCGTGGATAAATTGAAAGAGATCAATCTTTATTACCTTGCTGCTCTTGCAGTTTATTTAATTTCTTTTTTTTCAATTATTTTCATAGTTCTTTCTAAATAAAAAATAAATAAATTTGCATTCATGTTTGTTCTTTAGAAATAAATGTAAAAATAATTTAGCCAAGACACATTCCCAAAGCACACTTAACTCTCACGCTTATTAAGAGATATAGAACGTCTAAAATTCATTATCTTCAGCATTGATTCAATTAGTCAAAATAAAAACAACTAATAAGCGTAAGAATTATGTTCATAACTTCCTTTTTCCCAATGAACATACATTTTTAAATACAATTCCCGCTAAATTTTCATTAATTTTGTGTACTTTGCGTACGCTACAAAAGATTAATTTTTTTTTCTAATGCTAAACCGCCTAGCAGTATCCAAATTTCGTATACTTTACTATTTTTTAATTAAAAAAAAATTAAATAAAAAAAATGATCGAAGCAAAGAAATTCGTTTATGGGTTTTGCTTATTGTACAAAAGGTACAATTTACTTTGTTGCTTCTAATGTCTTTTTGTACACCACGAAGGATTAACCATTTCTACATTTTTATCTTTCGGGTATCACAATGCATTCATTTAAAATCTTAGATAATATTGTAACTTTTTTTGCAATGCAGAGAGAAACGTGTCTTAGGTGTAGAGATGCTTGAGAATTGCAAAGTAATGGACACTTGCGGCAAGGACAACGAATAAATGCCAAATGGCATGGGCACATGGAACTTTACCGTCTGCCTTGAAGAAGCAAACACCCAGTATGTAGAGTAATCCACCAATTTTGAGCTCATCCATGCCATTGAATTCATGTCCGCATATCATTATCACAATTGATGGTCCGAGTCCCATTACAATGTACAGGAACGTCTCTAGGCATTTGTATTTTTCATGGTAAACCTGAAAATTTAGATTTTTAAATATTGGGCCTCATTCAGCGACCAAGAAACCCTTGAAATTCGCTTGAACTCTTCAAATTTCAGTACAAAATTCAAAGATTTCAAGGGTTTCTTAATCGCTGAATAAGGCCCAATATTTCTTTTTAATTTTTAAAATTTAAGGGGTAGATTCTGATAAAAATCTTTTCTTTTCTATTCTAACAAATTAAAAGTTTGTTGTAAAATTTTGACACATAGAGTTTTTAAATCGTTCTGTTGTCGTTCTATAAAAAATAATAAAGAATTTGTTGATCCAGAAAATAGTCAGAAAGAAATTTAGACAGCCCTAGAAAAGCAATTTTCTTTCAGAACGTCATTTAAAGACAGAAATAAAATGTCAAAATCTTATAAGATTTTTCTCAGAATACCAAAAATCTTACAACTGACGATTTGTAAGGAATGAAAAGAAAACATTTTGTATCAGAATCTACCCCTTAAGTTCAAAATACATTAATTTAGTTTATTGAATAAAAAAAAACAATTAGATGTTAATAGAAGACATGATGCATATGCTTCATGCTCAAAAGAAGTTAGAATAGGGGCGTGATTTTCGTGTTCTTCTCGTAGAAAAATCTTTCCCAATTTTTCCCAGATAAATTCAAAGGAAATTAAAAGTTTCTTTAGTTTTTTTCTTGAATATTTTTTTGACCTTTCTCAATATTTTATTTACCCAATTTGTACACAAATTAAAGGTGAATAAACTCCTTTATAATCTCAATGAAGTATATAGGTACGTACAGAGAACATTTGCCTTTAAGCTTCTTCCAACCTCTCTGTATGTTTACTTAACCACCCACCAATTTATTATTAAGAAGGTGAAATGGCAAAATCTTACCTGCTGGTAGAGGATTCCTAATCCCGCGAGGAGCCAAACCAACCACTTTAGCGCAAGGAGTATTGTGGGATGGGTAGGTGGGGTAAGTGTCAGCCATGGATAGTAGCTACCAGCAATGAAAACATAGATCATAGCACGGTCGCACCGATGGAGAACATCCTTCAGTTGCCTGATGTTTCAATGAAATCCAATACGAATAATTTAATTCATTGTTATTTATAGAGAAATGTACTGTGAGGTACATTATATAGTTGAAGGTACATAGCAGATGCTTCCCTCCCACAGTATGAAAAGTTTAATGTCTAATGAATAAAATGAGGAAAATCCTTTTATTAGAAATTGTTAGAACTCTCTGTAAGTTTCGACATCTGTCTGAATCCTATGGATTGAGCTTAAAGAACATTGTTAAGGACGTTCGATTTATTAGAAAAACAATGAAAAAATAAAGGATCATAGGCTTAGTTGAATTTCCACGTATAGATTCAATCGCCAAATGAATTTATCTCTCAATCTAAAGTGGGATAATTGATGTGGACATCAGAATAATAAATTGGAACGCAATGGAACTTTCCCTGAGTAGGTGGATAAAGTAATGTAGATGGTAATGGGAGTAAACATCCCCCAAATTAGTCTCTCTATTTATATTACTTGGTGTAGCACATTGACGAAGGTGCTCCGATATACGTCACCATTACATTCCTGATTGATTAATAAGATTATGCTTTCCTCCTCCACATACAGCTAAAAGGATTTTCCTGATGATAGCATTTGAATGAAATGTTATCATTCACATGTTTAATACAATTTCATCATATACCTACATGATGCCTTCATGAATTAATAAAAGGAAATTCAGATTATTATTTTACATGTGATTTTGTGAATGAAGCACCCCATTGAGACCATTGAGGATTACCTATATCAAGAGTTTTATCAGATAAGTGCCATACATGGGAATTCCTAACAATGCTCTTTGCTGGAAAAGTCTTTATAATATAGTTTTCCATTCGAAAACAGTTTAATCTTTTTTTTGGAAAAGAATCGATAGAAAGATTATTCTCTTGAAAATTTAGCTTAAAAGATAAGAAAATGTTCTTAAGAAATAAAAGAAATAATGGTAGATATAACCAGGTGTCTCCACAGTAAATTCTTAAGGACTTTGGGTACACATTGTTCTTATACTCGGTGCAAACTAATCATGCATCGGATGCTCCTCATTCGCATAGAGCATAATTCATATCAAATATTTCTTTTAAATTGTCTTTATTAATTAGTTTTCTCTCCATAAAACAGTTTTATTCGTTAAAAAAATTTTAAAACATTTAATTGATATTTTCCTTTGAAAATTCCGTTTAAAAGATTAAACAATGTTCTTGAGAAAAAGAAGAAAATAAAAATAACCAGACGTCTTTATTGGTTAAAATTAAATGTCAAAAAAGTTAAATGATGTAGGAAAATCTACAAAGTTTTTATTGGTCTATTTAAATGTTTCAAAACATTTGTGCCAATGTTTCGTCTTTGAGTTTGTCGATACGAAACATTGTCGTGAATGTTTTGAAACATTTTAAGGGATAAAATGCGCAAAGGCCGAGCATTTTGTATAGTCCATTAAGGTTCACATGTAGTTCCATAGGGCATGCCAAAATAAATTCATTCATATTTTTGCAATTTTTGGGAAATCTTTTCCAATTTTTAGCTGTGATTCTTTCTTCAAAGAATTAGCTGTGATTCTTTCTTCAAAGAAGCACAGCTTCTGTGTACACTCCAAAATGCAAAGTCGTCAGATCGGGCTCAAACTTGGGATGAGCACGAATTAGGGTCCCCACATTCCAAAAAACGTATGCGCCAAAAATTGGTCCGGCCGGCCGTCCGTCCGGCCGTCCGGCCGTCCGGCCGTCCGGCCGGCCGGAACCTTTTGCTAAATTACAAGAGAACGGTAATAGATAGAGACTTGCGGTCAACGGCAAAGTTCATATATCGGGTGGAAGACATCCGATTATGACGTCAGATCCGACCCCCCACCCCTCCGTCCGCCATTTTGAATAACCTCAAAATTTTGTTTTGCCTATATCTCAGCCCCTGTAATAGCTAAAAATCTGAAATTTTTATATGTTGTAGGGGCCATCAAGACCTTTCCAACGATACCTCATTTTTGAAAATCGGCCAAGCCGTTTAGCCAATATGGCCGCCACAATTTTTAATCGAAAATCGGCCATAACTTGAGAACGGCTTGACCGATTTTGATCAACCCGGGGTCAAATGAAAGATATTAATGAGCCCTACAACTGCTCGGAACATTGCAAGTTCAAAAAATGACCGCAAGTGGCGCTAAAATCGAAAACAAAATTTTCGATGAGTTTTCGATGAATATCTCGAGCACCGCTTTATAGAATTGCTTCATATTTTGATATGTTATAGTTGGCTATAATATCTACCACCATGCCAAAAATGAAGAAAATCTATGTAGCCGTTCCGGAGATATCGCGTTTTAAAGTTAACATGTCATATCTTGAGTTGCATGACTAACGCCCCGCGAAGCGGGGCGTTTTATATATACACATATAAAAGTAAAGTGAAATATATATATATATATATAAATGTATAGATATATACATTATATATACATATAAAAATGCAAAGATAAATATATATAAACTGCAAAGATAAAAATTAAATATAGCATGGATGGAACAGTATAAAGCGAAAGAACGGTAAGTAAAACTTACGGGCTGTGATTCTTTCTTTGTCAGTGAAATGTGAAGATGGCTGAAAATTGGGGATGGGCAAATTTTGAGGAAGGCTTTCTCGCGTACCGAATCACAGCCAACGCCCACGATTAAGGCATTTCACAAAATATCTGCGCGTTGGCTGTGATTCGGTGCGCGAGAAAGCCTTCCTCAAAATTTGCCCATCCCCAATTTTCAGCCATCTTCACATTTCACTGACAAAGAAAGAATCACAGCCCGTAAGTTTTACTTACCGTTCTTTCGCTTTATACTGTTCCATCCATGCTATATTTAATTTTTTAATGTGTTTCTCTAAAGGATAATGGAGATCGAAATTGTTTCACAATAACCTTGAATAAGCTCCATTCAAGCTTATGTATTAACTTGAATAAGCTCCTTTTCTGTTTAACAGTAAATTATCCATCAAGAAATACTCATTACAAAAAAAATTAATGAATCATAAATTAGCAAAAATTCTTAACTACAAGAAAAGCACGAAAGATCTAAAAAATTTTCGTGATCTACTTAAAATTTAATTATGACAATTTGTTTAAATTAAATCTCTAAAACTCTTGTTAAATCTCAATTAAAAGTAATGCCCTTTTTTACAGTGAATCATTCAACAAACTATTTATAGTATTTTTTCCCATTGTCCTTTCTTCAGGAATTAATTAATTTTACACAAGGGGTGTTTATCTGTGTGATCTTCGGAAATATTCGGTTTATTAGCCAATATTGGAATTATTCGCCAAAAAAATAAAAATATTGGTTTTAGTTTTTAAAGTTTTAAAAATTTTTTAAGTTAGAAATGTGTAAATTCAAATCGAAAAGTTGTAAATTTAATCCAAAAAATAATTAAATTTAAGTCGCAAAATTATTAAATTTAAGCAAAAAAAAATTTGCCTTTCAGTCCTAAAAAGACACAGATTGAGGAACAAAAGTCTAAAAATATTTTATTTAAACCCAAAAGGGATTAAATTCGAGCCCGAAAAGGACTAAATTCAACCCAAAAAGTAGTAAATTCAAGCATAAAAGCATTAAATTAAAACCGAAGAAGTACTCAATTCATTTTTGGCTTTCGAAAAATTCGATTTTTATTAAGAGATGTTAATGTGAATAAAAATATTGGGATCTTCGAAAATATTCGGATTATTCGCCAAAAAATCCAAAATATTCGACTGATAAACACCTCTTAATTTTACAACTAATTTTCATCCTCCAAACAATCCTTAATGTAATTAACTATTTAGTAAATCATCAAAGCAATTTGAGCTTTCAATATTCCCATTCATCAAGCTGAACTTTAACTAATTTATTAGCAATTAATTTGATGGGTTATAAATTGAAGTGCATCGTCCATTTTCAATTGAATTTTCTCAACTAAATTGATGGCTCAATATCAAGATCAATTCCGTAAAAGGATTTCCACCTAAATTGTGGCCAGTTGATTGGTAACTTTATACTGAATTACCTGCGCTCGTTTGCGGTGTGATGGAGTATGGAGGTAAAGTGTTCAAAAATAGATCTCTAATTAGATATTGGATGGTGGTATTCTTTAGCCTCATTTATATTACTTTTTTTTTCTCACTCACCCAAAGATATATTGTGCGGAGCAATAAGAATTTTTCAACAAGTTTCTTCTCAACTCACACCGCATGTACTCTTACAAAAAAAAATCATGTTTACAGCAAAGCCAAAAGTATAGAGAGTAAATATTTTGATATATACTGTCGCGTTGCATTGATGAGGAGAGTATGCGTTATGTATGTCTCACCAAGACGTTGACTTTTTATCATAAATTCTCGCGCATTATATACTCGGCGTTTTGATGATTGAGGGGCTCTTGCTGTTGGATGGAGCAAATCAATTTTGCGTGTATTGAAGAGAATTTATTTTTTGCAAAAAGCAACTTACGGTGAATATGTACAACAACACTGTTATTTGCAGAAGTGGCTAAAATTATGTGTACAAAATATGTACAAAGAGGGGGGATTTTATGTACAATTTAAGCTACTTCACGTGCTTCTATCGATTGATCTATTTCAGGTACTTTTGAGGTAGTTCGCAAAAAATATATGTATGTAGCTATATCCCCATTTTTCGCACTCTCCCAGACATTTTTCCACGAAGAAAAGAATATTATTATTCTCAAGGAGGGGGGGGCGCTAATCAAATCAAACACATTCCCTTGCACGCTGATAAGATACCATAAAAAGGTATTTTTAAAGGACAAAACTGAAGAAGAAAACGTGATTTTGACTCACCTGTTACGATTGCAATAGAAGACGGTGTGAAAGAACGTTGAAATGGCAAAGAGGAGAAAGAGAGCGGTGCCATAGATGAATCCTGCCACCCTGTGAGCATCACTTCCACTTCGCCAGATTAGCTGTAGGCCCGCATAGACAGCAGGACCTACCCAAATACCATGAGTTATGACATTCGCAATATGTTCAACCTGCCAAAGATAAGAATAAAGGTATTCAATGCATTGTTAGGCGACTTATCGGACTTTTAGCTGTGTTTCTTTCAGACACAGCTTTTGTGTACCGAGCAAAATGCAAAGTCGTCAGATCGGGCTCAAACTTGGGATGAGTACGAATTAGGGTCCCCACATTCCAAAAAACGTATGCGCCAAAAAAATTTTTTTCCGGCCGTCCGGCCGTCCGCCGTAGTTCAACGCTAAATTGCGTGAGAACGGTGATAGATAGAGACTTGCGGTAAACGGCAAAGTTTAAATATCGACCTGAAGAAATCCGATTATGAAGTCAAATCCACCCCCCCACCCCCCCGTCCGCCATTTTGAATAACCTCAAAATTTTGTTTTGCCTATATCTCAGCCCCTGTAACAGCTAAAAATCTGAAATTTTTATATGTTGTAGAGGCCATCAAGAGCTTTCCAACGATACCTCATTTTCGAAAATCGGTCAAGCCGTTTAGTCAATATGGCCGCCACAATTTTTCATCGAAAATCGACCATAACTCGAAAACGGCTTGACCGATTTTGATCAACCCGGGGTCAAATGAAAGATCTCAACAAACCCTACGACTCTCTAGAACATCCGAAGTTTCAAAAATGACCGCTAGGGGGCCAAAAATCAAAAACAAAATTTTCGATGAGTTTTCGATGAATATCTCGAAAACGCCATTATCGATTTGCTTCATTTTTTGATATGTTGTAGCTGACCATATTATCTAGCTCCATGCCAAAAATGAAGAAAATCTATGTCTCCGTTCTCGAGATATAACCTTCCAAAGTTGGCATGTCATATCTCGGGTTCTACATGTCCGATTTTGATCACCTCAAGTGCAAATGAAAGGTTTCGTGAAGCCCTACAAATGTCCAGAACATTTCAAGTTCGAGAAATGACCGCGAGAGGCGCTAAAGTCAAAATCAAAATTTTCGAAAATTTCGAACTCGAATATTTCGAAAATGCCATTATCGATTTACTTCATATTTTAATATATTATAGTTGAGGTTAAGACCTGTCCAACGATAGCTCAAACTCGAAAATCTATGGAGCCGTTCCCGAGATATGGCATTTTAAAGATTTCTTGGGGGATGACTTTTCAACTTTTTCCGATTTTGCATGTATTTAAACAAATTCGCGTTCTAGTTTGCTCTCACAAAATTGGTAAACTGAAAGAAACACAGCTCCCGTAAGCTTGGTCAGCTTACCAGTACATTTTTTTTGTCCGAAGCTTTTCATTTTAATTAATTTCCCTCTGTTGGAGATAATTTTGTGTCTTTCATTCCTTGTTATAAAATGAAATTAAGCCCCTCTAAAGTATCCAAAGTCCATTCATTCACATTCCGCGTCCATTCTGTCAATGAAACATTTCCTTACAATTTAAGTCTGCCGCGAGACAGCCAACTCTATGTACTGTACATATTATATATTTGTAAGATAAGAAGTGAATCGCGATAAGACGTATCTTGAAGGTTCTCCTTTGACTTATTTAAATCAATAAATAAATAGCCACTCTATTAAGCATATCCCAATAGAGTCCAATAAAGCAAAGAGAAGATTTATGTCAGGCAATTTTCTCACATCACTGCGGGATAATTAGCAAATTATGGTTCATTGTGATTTATTGCATAATATAGGTTGTAATGCGAAAATAGCGTAGATGTAGTAGCAACAGGAGACGCAATATATTTTTCTTTTCGTATGACACACCAATATAATTTATAGGTGCTAGAAGAATATATTGTTGTGAACGCAATAAAAGAGGAAACAACGAATCAATTATTATCACTCAAGCAATTTTTTTCCTCATTTTTTTGTCGTCAGAAATTTCAAAAAAAAAATGCAAGACAAGACATATTGGCAAGGCCACGAAAATATTTACAAACGAAAAGGTCATTTGCGTAGGGCCATTCAGCAATATGTAGGGGAACGTGGCCCAATTCGGACCACCGCCCAATTGCGACCTCCCCTTTTTCTCGTAAATGACGAAATATTATAAAATTAGTTTCACTACATTATGAAGATATTATAGTAAGGTAATGTTAGCGCCTAAAATAAATTAATTTGGTACACAACAGGACTAATAAAAAATCAAAATTCATTTTCAGCACTTGGCCGACATTTTCTGATTTTTGAAACTAAGTTGATATGAGTTTTTTTCCCACTATTATGTCTCATATTATGCCGCGTTTCTGTAGCTTAGAGGGTCTAGTTTATTACTTGATTTACAATTTTTTGAAAGATTTTAGGTATTTTAAGTAATTAAGTGAAAATGTAATACATGCAAAATGTTCTAATTGCGACCCCCAAAATGTTCCAATTCGGACCGTCTATTTCCACCACTCACCACGGTAAAGCAGTCGCGCATGCGTGTAGTGGTGTGGAAGTGTCTTTCTCACACAGACCGCGCTGTGTTTTGATTTCGGGAAAATCAATATTTTTTCACGTTTCTTGAAAGTTTTTTCGCAGTGAAAATGTTCCTAAAGCCAAAGGGGAATGCAGTTAGTGTAATTTACGCATTCCTCAGAAGAATTTTCGTGGATTTTCTGGGAATTACGACAGTGAGTGCGCAATTGTCGGTGTGTGTGAAAGTGTGTGTAGTCACCTCAAGGGCGAAATGTCAAAACAAATGTGGGGAAAATTGAAAATAAATTCTTGATTTTCCGGCTTTTTCGAGTAATTCATGTCGTTTTTCCTATTTATAGTAGTGATAAAAGTGATCTACTAGTGAAAAACCCACAAATTACGGCAAAAAAGGGGGTCGCAATTAGAACACTCGGGGGGTCGCAATTAGAACACCGTGGTGAAAAAGTGCAATTTTAGCAACTTTTTTTAATTCGATTATTACTCAGAACAGGTAAGAGTTAGAATGTTTGCATCTATAGAACAAAGTTAGCCTATTAAATGACCTTTCCAATGGTACCAAACTTGGGAAGATTTAATTCATTTTAATAAGACTTTTTTCAATCCTTCTGAAACAGAATTTAGGGGGTCGCAATTGGGCCACGTTCCCCTATGAATTTTTGTGAGTAAGAGAAAAGTGGTTGTAATGTACAAAAGGTCATTTACGTATGAATATTTTTATTTCCATTATTTTAATAGCCACGGACAAAGAGAGAGATTTTTTTTGGGTAAAAGTATGCGATAAACGTCGAGAATTTTGTAATATTTTGTACGTATGTATTGTTGTATATAATAAGTATGTTGTCCTTAATTATCTTTGGCATAATGTACGTTATGTACATACATTCATATGTATACATAATGTACAATTCACATCACATCATTCATATACAAAACAGATGCTTTAAAGAAATTTTTTTTGGCAATAACAATACCATTTGTACGTTATTATTAACCCATTTGAAGCCAGTGAAGTTACTAGAGAGTTTTTAAAAAAAAATTAATGAAAATTTTCAACGCTGATTTCTGTATCTAAATCTGGAAATTTTTATTGCTAATGTTTTAAATAAAATTACAAGTCAATAAAAAAAAAAAGAAATAAAAAGGAATAATTTGGAAAATATGGGGTAGATTCTGATATAAATCTTTTCTTTTCTTACAATTCGTCATTTATAAGATTCTTGGTAATTAATCAAATTTTTGAAGGAAAATTACTTTTCCAGGCCTCTTCAGTGATCTTTAACTATTTTCCTGAACAACGAATTCTTTATCTTTCTTTTCTAGAACGACAGTAGAACGAAATGGGAAAATTCATGAAAATTAGTATTAAAAATGCGAGCAAGTTAGACTGTTACACCAATTTTTGAATTTTGTATTTCTTAAATTTTTTTTTATAAACTTCTTGTGGTCGAACTGACCTATAAAGAAATATTTAAAGAACTTTTTTCCAAAAGAATTGGTTCTATATTTATCAAAATTATTTTCCAATATCATAAAGTATAGCTCTGCGATCAGTCACCTACATACCTACCTACCTACCTAGACATGTTCAAAAAATCGTGAAAGTACTACTACATGATTTTCATACATATTTAAGGACAAAAAATATTTTTTGAACATTTATTTTTCTAAAAAAATGCGTCTTAATCAAAAGTTTATTAAAAAAAAAACATTCTGACAATAAGATTTAAGAAATAATTCTTCTTAGACTTTCCCTTAATAATTTTTCTTTTTGAAAAGTTCCCAAACCTAGAACTAATGAAACTAATGGGTTAACTACCTCTCAAATATATTTTTTTCACCGCATTTCCCACAAAATCTATACGGGATATATTTTATTTATAAGAATAAAATGAAATGTGCAAAAGGTCACATTTGGGTCATTCTTTCCTCTATACTATTGAGAATAAATTAAATTATAGAAAATACACAAACAACAATAACAAAAAAAACATCCAACTGATGGTTTTTTTTTTGCTGCAATTTGAATATCTTGCGAATTTTAAATTGCATTTCAATTAGTCTCTGTATACAAAATCACCTGCGACGCTATACCTCGTGGAAAAGTCTTTCTTGGCACTTTCGCACGGGCACGTGTGTATCATTGCAAAATAAAGTACATAAAGTGCCGTGAGGGGGGGTTTAGGGGGGCAGGTGATGTGAAAATGTTGGAAAAAGCGAGCAATTTGTGACGCAATGTACCCACTTTTCCCCACAAATTTCAAAAAATTAGAGAAAAAAAGTAGGAAATTCAGGAATTAAGTAAATAAAGAGTGTGGATGAACGCACCTCTGTTGGAGTATAGGCAGCTCCCGGTGGGGCTTTTTTGTTCATCCAATGAACATTTTTGAGTTGCCCACAGGGTATGTCGAAGAGTTTGTGTTTCAGTCTCATCCAGAATGTCCCGAGGCGCGTTGCCCCCAGGACGTCTCCTGCATTTGCAGGTCCTACGGTGAGATGCAATTTGGCTTTTGGGGTTGTTGTTGCATATCCACCACTGCGTGAGAGCCCATCTTTCATTGCTGCTCAAAACGAAATGATATAGCACAGAAAAAAATAAAATATACATATATGCCTGGTAATTGATGGCTCTATTATATTTTGTTACTCTACTGAGAGAAGAGAAGTTGTAATCATGAGACTTGATATCTTATGCGTGACGCTTGATACAGTGCTGTGATTACATGTTTTTTTCCCCCATATAAACGTTATGCTAAACATCCACTATTATATATAATTCTGAGCTATATATGTATGTAGCACTCCTTCTTATAGTTTTTCTCAATGAAAAATTTTATTTACACAAACCAATTAACTTCCTGTTTCTCGGGATATTTTCACTTAACCCACTTGTGGTTTAATTTAGAAATTCCCAAAAATATTTTTATCACAGCAGTGAGGCCTCAGAGATGGAAAAAAATCTTTCTAAAGAAGCTAACTTACCGCAACACTGTAAATTAATTTTAAATCTCTATTTAAAGGCAAATCCTTGCCCCAAAAAAATGTGGTCTCCGCAAATTGGTGGATGCTGTAGTGGGCAAGTGCACACGTAATCACTTGAGAAACTTCAGCCTAAGACTCACTTTGGGTTGTCACAAGGAGGAGATTAATACAAGAAGTTGCAACTAAAAATTTGTGATGATGTTAATAGCTTTCCTGCCTCAGTCTGACTGGCGAGTGGCGTGCTGGAGTACAAGCTTGCGCTCTATCCAGATACTTTTTTTCATGACAGCTCTCACACATATAGGGATAACTGGGGTAAAATGGTGAAGCTGAAAAAAAATTTACTTTCTATTTCCATTTTTTTTTTAATTAAAAAAATTGCAATTTCTCAAATTCAACGTTTTTCTTTATTATTTATTTATTTTTTTTTAATAAAAAAAAGTCTTAATTTGTGCACAAATCTCTCATTCTCAGTAGATAATTTCATAAAATCAAGATTAAGGAGCAAAAAATGCAATTTACCATTTTACCCCAAGATTGGGGCAAAAAGGTAAATGTGCAAAGGTTCGGAAAATGGTCTGAAAATGCATTTTCCCATTGATTTAGACACAAATCGTCTGAGGTAAAGTTGTAGCCCGGAAAATTTGCTACAAGATAGTTTTTATGGTAAAACTCAAATATTTTCACGGAAGAAGGAAAAATTAGTTCCCAAAAATTCACCATTTTACCCAAGGTTCCCCTACAGCCCATTACCGCAGTGTCTGATCTGAGGAACACAACATATGATTTTCTAGAGACGTTTTATAAGACATTTTTAGGGCATGTCCTATGTATTAATTTGATGCTCTTAGTGAGGAAATTTTATGTTTCTGAGCCTTTTTAAAATTCTAGAAAATGTTTTTATTCATTTTCATCTAGGTTCTACGAAAAAATGCTTTTTAGCAGTTTTTATGTAAAAATTTAAATTTTGGAGAAGAAATTCTATTTTTCTGGGAACTTTTTATAAGATCAGGAGATGATATTTGTTTTTTGTTTAATAGTTTTCCCTAAAGAAAATTACGGAAAATAAAAATCATGAGAAAAATTGGAGGGAAGCAGCCGTTGTGATGAAAATTCTCAAATAATTTCCTTGGAAAAATAAGCCAAAAACTAGTGATAGTCATATTTGAGCATTTTTCGCATTATTCTTTGATATAGGGGACACAGGGGTAAAGGAAATTTTCATGGAAAAAATTATCTCTTCGATTTCTGAAAGTTTTATAAAGTTCTAGACGTTCTAGAAGAGTTCTAACCAACTTATAGATCTTTAAAATCATTTTGTTCTAATTTGTCTAAAATAAACGAATTAAATTCATTCAAATTGCCCAAATTCAAGCCTCTGAAATTCATCCCTTTCGAGTCCTTAAAAAAATCACAAATATGATCCATTTAGCCCCATTCTGTGACTCCTTAAACGTAAGAAAATAAGAGTTTCTTGGCATGTGAAAACATGTATTTAAATCGTATGTAAAATCAATAATAATCGTACATTCTCATAAAAAATCTCTTATCACAAAAAATGCAAAAATGTAGTTTAATTATATTTGGAATGATGATTGTAAAAAGTGCTGCAAATACTCCGGAGATGCGGTAGAACGTCTTTAGAGTAAGGTATTTGTTGTGTGGTTGTTGCCCTACCGATTTGGCAGATTGTAGGCTGTAGGAGTAGGATGTAGAGGTAGCCTATTTGGGGAGTTGGGGGAAAGGTACCCGCAGTTGCCGAGGAAGGAGTTTCATTGAAAAAGGGGAAAAGGATACTTTAAGGGGTGAAATGTGGCACGAAATTTACGTTGAAGTGACTCCCTTGCGGGCAACAAGGAGATTCAGTACCGGATTCTTCCGGATGTAGCTCACGGCCTTCTTGTGCGTGACCATCGTGAAGTCGTAGCCGTTGCACTGGAGGATTTTATCATGAATCCGGAGACCTGCTCTTGCTGCTGGACTCCCCTCGTGCACTTCCGTCACGTAGATGCCCTGAAAGAAAACAAATGGATTACTTCCTTGACCTTCAGCACTCACAACATTTCTTACATTGTCTGTGTAGCCTTGAGGGCTCTTTTTGTAATCCTGATCAATACCACCGCCAATTTTGAAGCCACACTTGAGTATTTCACGCCCCTCCTCGTCCACATCCTGCTCCTTGTGCAGGGTAATCGGGATGCTAAGGCACTCCATCGCCGTGCCCGCCTGATGCTGGAAAGCCATCTTCGCCATGATTGCGTTTATTTATTTTCTCGCTGTGGTGCTAATTCAATTCGCGCGATTAATCATCCACCGAGGCTCCGCAATTTACAAAGAATTCGCCCGTGACTAAACAACACCCTCTCTATGTAGCAAAAAAAGCACAGAGCATAAAGTCAGAGAGAGCATGGAAGCCAACATAGGAGAGAGAAAGAATTTTATTACTCATGCTTTTCATACTCTGTGGGGATTTTTGTACGTTGAGAAGAATTAAATAAAAATTAAATTAAATTCTTAAAAACAGAAAAATTTTATTTTTCTTTATTGCATCAGAAAAACGTAAAAATTAATTTAAAAAATATTAATTTCTTCCTAAAGTTCCTCTGTACAAAAAATTACCTGTGCACGTAAATAATTTTATTTTCCTACGTAAAGAAATGCTTTGCGCAGAGAGGTGCGGCATTGCTGCCAATATCACACTACAGATTTCAAATAAGCAAACAAGCGCGCCCTACAGTGCTGTGAAAAATGTTGGGAACATCCCTCAGAGGCTGGCACGCATGAAGGCAGTCTTGAAGCGAGCAATGCAGGTGGTCAGAGGTTTAGTGAGGATGTACACGCCGGTGAGAATGAGGATAAAGCCACCGACCCACTTTGCCGATGAGAAGCTGTACCGCTCGAAGAAGTCCGAATTCATGCCCAGGATCAGTGCAGTCACAGCTAGGATGTACACAGCTCCTCCCAGGGCAGCGTGGATGAGCTTAGCGTAGACTGGTCGGAGGTACTCACGCAAATCGTAGCTATACTTTGTCCAAATCCCACCAGCAGCCACAAGAGCAGTCACGATGATCGTCACGAGCCCCACAATGGCGTGATTTGTTTGAAAATGAGATTTTTCATTGATAAACTTATTGGTGAGGATGATAATGAAGCCAGCTGCAACGGATGCACCACCAATTGCCTGCAGGATCCAATGGTACTTTACTCTCCATTTGAAATTTCGATTTCTGGCCAGAAGATTATTCTCTGAGAATGAGAGTATTGCCTCCGTCATGAAGATCGCATACTGTTGGGGAAGAATTGATGGGAAAATTAAAAACAAATTTTATGAGAAAAGAAAAACAGAAGAAGATCAAAATAAAATTAGGAAATGATCAGGAGAAGATCAAGAAATGATCCGTTGAAGATCGATAAAAAATGATAAGAATATCAGGAAAAGAAAATTAGGAAATAATCGAATAAGATCAGCAGAAATTTTGGATAAGAAAATCAGAAAATGATCAAGAGAACATCAGGAAATGATCTGTTGAAGATCAATAAAAGATGATGAAAAGGTCAGGACATGAAAACGATAAATAAAAGAAAAAGGAAATGATCAGAATAAGACCAGGAGAAAATTTGGATAGGAAAAATCAGAATATGATCAAGAGAACATCAGGAAACGATCTTGAGAAGATCAGAAAAAGGATAAGATCATTAAAAGGAAATGATCATAAGATCAAGAGGAAATGTTAATAAAATGGAAAGAATATCTGGATCAGGAAAAGCCTAGAAAAAGATCAGGAGAAAATCTAGAAAACGTCAGGAAAAGGGAGCAATAAGAATAAAGAAAAAGATTATTAAAAGGAAAAGGGGTGGTATTCTAGGACAGAGACACCTTTCAAGATCAAGATAAAAATCAAAATAAAGACCAAGACTGTCGGTATTCTACTTTACGACGAATTATCCAGGAAAGTAAAATCAAAATTTGCGTTATCCTACTTGTCAGTTTCTTGGTTTCAGCTTCGCGCCAAGAAAACTTTAGCGATATCTCTTTCTAACGCATTAATTTTTTCTATTGCGCTTTCTCGTTCGCTCTCGGATGACAATTGAACAAAATTTAAACACTTCATGGGAATTCCTTCCCTATTGCCATTACATCCAGGAGCCCTGATTGTATAATCTCGGCTATTATTCCCAGGCATTATTGCTCCGGGAATGGAATGAATATTGTCGGAGAGGTGCTTTCTGCCTCCAGATCATGATAATTTGGCGGTAACTGGGGGGGGGGGGTATGCTACTGCAAAATTTTGAATTTTTCTTAGGAATCGTGGTCACTTCTTTTTGCTATTGATGGAGTGACCTCCGGATTAAGGATCTCATCCCAGGATTGTCATATCCTGGACAATTCTGGGGCAATTTTTTAATTTTGTTCCAGGATTAGTGGTCACTTCTCATTGGTAATGATAAAGTGATCTCCGGATTGGGCATCTCATCCCCGGATTGTCACATCCTGGACAATCCTGGGATGCTGGTGCAAAAATGTTTGTTTTTCGCCGGAATTGTGGTCACTTCTCATTGGTAATGATAAAGTGACCTCCGGACTAGGGATATCATCCCAGAACTATCAAGCCCTGGACAATTAGGGAATGCTGGTGCAAAATTGTGGTTTTTTCGCCAGAGTAGTAGTCACTCCAACATTACTAATAGGAAGTGACCATAAATCCGTCGAAAAACCCACAATTTTGCACCAGCATCCCCTAATTGTCCAGGACTTGATAATCCTGGGATGAGAGCCTCAATCTGGAGGTCACTCCATCATTACCAATCAGGAGTGACCACAATTCCGTCGAAAAACCCAGAATTTTGCACCAGCATCCCAGGATTGTCCAGGATGTGACAATCCTGGGATGAGATCCCCAATCTGGAGGTCACTTTATCATTACAAAGGAGAAGTGACCATAATTCCGGCAAAAAACAAACATTTTTGCACCAGCATCCCAGGATTGTCCAGGATGTGACAATCCGGGGATGAGATCCCCAATCCGGAGGTCACTCCACCATTACAAAGGAGAAGTGACCACAATTCCAGTGAAAAACAAAAAATTTTGCACCAACATCACGTATTTGTCCAAGATTTGACAATCCTGGTACAACCCGGAGGTCACTCTATCATTAGCAAGATGGAGTGAACACAATTCCGGCAAAAACCCGTCATTTTGCATCTGCATCCCATATTTGTACAATAGTTTTCATATTTCCCATACCGAATTTACTTTGCCTTTACCTCATTTAAAAACCAATTTTTCAAAGGACCCCAAAACCGTCTTAGAATTTCACATAAATCCAAGACATTTTACGTTATAGTAAGACCGTAAATCTCTATCGTAGAATACAGAATCTTGGAATATTTTTATCCAAGTCTCTTTTGACAACTCATTTTGTAAATCTTTATTTTGATTTTGATTCGTATCTCAGAATACTAAAAGTCTTGGAAGTTGTATGAAGAAACAAGATTTTTAGGTTATGGTTCGACCGTAAATCTCTATCTTAGAATACCAAATCTTGAAATATTTTGAATTTCCAAGATTATCCTGAAAATTTCTTGGAATTTTAAAGTAGAATACCAAATCTTGGTTTTTTTCTTTATTTTGATCTTTATATTTATCTTAGAATACCGCCAAAGATCAGAAAATGATCAGAAAAATGAAAAGATCAGGATCAGAAAATTAAACAAACAAAGTACTCACTCCAACTGTCATTAAAGTTGGATGCCATGAGAACAGGAAGGCTCCCTGGGAGAAACTAACGTAGATCACGTAGATTGTGAAGATCAGGAGAAGCCCATGAATTGCAAAGTTCATTGTAATCTGCAGCCACGACACCGGATTTTGATTTTCCTGCCGATTTGTGTTCATTTTCCTGGTCACACTGACATCTGCAACAGATGGTTTAATAGCTTTTACATTTATGTCGTCGAAAAGCTCACTTATTTGGGATTGTGTGTGGTGAGTTCCATGCCGTTCAATGCGATCAAAATGAAGGGGAAAGTGAAAAAGAGGCGCGAAATTCAAAGAAACTTACGTCAAACTTTATTTTGTAGCTCCAATGATATTTCAAAATTGAAATCTTAATTAATTAAATCCCTCCCATACAAAAGCTTGGCCAAGTTCATTGATTACAGAAATATCTTATCTTTAAGTGCATAAAGAAAGAAATTTATTGTTCGATAAATTTTAAGAGAAATTCTAGATTGCTTTATTGTCTGAAGGCGCATGGATTATGAATTTTGGGTAATTTGGAGATTTGTTTTCTAGCTCCTTAAGATATCAGTCAAAATAATCATTGTAAACTATTAAAATTCTCTATAAGAGTTCAATCAAATCTTCAACCGAACGTTTAATGATTAAAAGGAAACTTTCGATTCATTCAAAGAGTTCAAAGACTATGAACTATGTCATCCTAGACTTAAGAATTCATCCCTTTACAGCTTAAAAATTACTTCAGCTTTATTTGAAGCTTAAAATTCCTTAGAATTAGAAAAAGTAGAACTGATATTAAAAATTCTTCTAGAATTTAAGGATTTCCCTTCAGTTGAAAGCAAAAAAAATATCGGTTTTATTCCCAAAAGTTTAATTGAAATAAGATTAGTTTTTCACACGCATAGGTAAACATTAATTTTCTTACCTCTCTCCGTGTCCCCAAGAAGTGCTTCAGTTTCCACGTTTGTATTAATAATTGCTGGAGTAACTCCACCTTCTGCATTTGAATTAAAGGTATTATAATTGCTCATTATCTTACTTTTTCCACAAAATTATTTTAAAAAAATTTCAAGACTGGATAATTTTGATGAACTTTTTGAATAAAATTAAAAATTTTTGAATGAAAAAGAGGAAGAACACCTCTTCAGTGGATGGAAAACAATGAACTGAGCAGGTGAAATGTGCGAAAGCTACCTTAGGAACAGGTTGCGACTGATAGAGAATGATAAGAAAGGTGATAAAATGCTCAAAGAAGAGTCTTAGAGTGCGTGCTATCAATTGAATTGGATAATATTCACGTAATACTTACTCTTATCAATGAAAACTATCATTTCCATGTGCAAGAATTTTTCTTCTTCTTCTCGTAAGATAAAAAAAGAGAAATTAAGACACAAAACGGGGAATTAGTGTTTGCAGAAAGTGCTCTAAATGGCGCAATGTTGAAAGAATATTAAAGAAATGTGGGCGTATTATGATAATATTTGATAACGATATGCATTATAATACTTAACTGTCTCCCCCACGTATTATGTCCATCTTCTGCCTTTTTGTTAATATATTTCAACAAAGGAGTGAATTACTTAATATATTTTAATTTTCTGTAAGACGTCGCGACAACAGAAGAATCAATATTACATGACTAATGGTCGAATTCTCTGAAGGTATTTTCGTGGTGTTTTGTAGTTGGATGGAACAAGAAGATCATTCATTGAAAATGAAGTCATTGAGTCTCTCATCTCTCCTCCATAACCATACGCGTGTGACTTTCCGAAAAAGTTTAATCTTCTCGCTCCTCAAAAGCATAAAAACAATTGGAGTTTTTCTCAGAGCAGAAAGTGCAAGAAACTCCCATAAGTCTTGTGTAGAGTAAATTGAAGGAATTTCTCTTTCAAATACTCTTAAATGTATGATTTGCCGTGAGCACGTCGTATCCATATTAATTTGCAACGATAAGCCGCCTTTTATTTGCACTGTCGCATGGCGGCGTTTGTGGTCGGTGGGATTATGCAATTTTGGCGGGAAGACAACAATTGCCGGGAAGATGAATTACTTGAAATACGTTTCGTTGTGCGAGGGAAAGAGTTAAATGTTCAGAGTTTTTCATTTTTTTCTTACTCTGTAAATTGTTGTTTCCCTTCTTAACAAGAGGCTGGTTTTCTTTTAAAAATTCATAATAAAAGAAAATTTTTAATTCGGGATTCAAGGAAAATCTTAAGGTTTTTAAGTGTAAAAGAAAGGACAACGTTGTTGATGGAAATTCACACAGTTAATAAGAAGGTTTCTGTACACACAAAAAAATGCGCGTAGTAATAAATACTGTTCCCATACAAAATTCCATTAGATTCTACTACGTTAGCTTTTGAATACGCGCCTATAATGCATATTGTAGCTTCAAAAGCTATTGCATTTTAGAATCTACTATGTTAGCTTTTGAAAACGCGCCAATAATGCATAATGTAGTTTGTACTATGCACAAGTCAAATCAATCACAAGCATTTTTAATTTAACTACGTACAATGTTACATACATTGCGTGTACCATATTGATATTATTTCGTGTTGCTTTAGGTATTAAAATACATTGTTTTTCATTTCATTTCATTTATTTTATTTCCACCTCATTTTTTTAATACACTTTTTTCTACACACACGTAATTAAACACATCCTTTTTGGTTTCCTTGCTGCCAGGACTTGTGCTCATTTCTGTATCTTCCTTCTTCAGCCTTTCCAGCTTGATGATTTGGGGGAAATTGCAGCATTTTTTCCTGAAAAAAAAATAGAAACAATGTTTTAATCAAATGATTGATCAAATGAAAATAAAATATTAATTATAATACATACCATCCACGTCATCCCAGGATAGATTTTTCAGTAATAGTTTGTCGACACCGCTATCCTTGTTGATTCACAGATCGCTCACTTTTCCGGAAAACTTTTTTCTCCATCATCCTGGCTATTGAAAAATTTCTGAAAAACAAATTCGTTTAATATACTGAACTGGAGAGCATTTATGTTGTATATGGAAAGTCTTACCTTTTTATCAAATTAAAAAGATTGAACATTTTTACAATGGAGACGCCCGAGACGCCCCAATCCACTTTATACTTTTATTTTCCATTTTTTAAACTGTTTTCTTTTAACTTGTCTTCGTATTGAGTCGAATTAATTTTGCGTATGAGAAAAAGGGATTTCAATACCGAAAAAATTTAACAGTTAATATTCAGAATTAGGATCAAAAACAAATATTTTGAATCTATCTACGAAGAATTATACTTTTAAATATTTTACATAGTAGATTATTATTTGAATATGGAAGAAATTGAATCTAAACCTAAAAATATACTTTCAATATTTTACGTAGTAAATATTACTATATGAATCAATAATTTGGGTATAGTAGTTTTTAAATTGCTTAACTTTTGTTTCAATCGTTCTTATTTTTGAATCAAAAGCTTTTCATAATATACTTTACAATAATCGCGAATTTTCGTGATTGAATCAAAATTTTTACACATTTTAAAAACAAAACAGCATTTTTTTAGTATTCACTGCTAAAATTTTTTTGTGTGTATAATTTTTTACTTTAAATAAAAAGATTTTCTTACAAATTAAGCTCAAAATTTATTTGAATAAATCCCTATTCAGTGAGATTTTATGATTGAAAATTGTTAAACAGTTTTACGTATTTCTTTAGGGGTCAAAAGAAATCATTTCCGCCATTTCCGTTAATAAAAATACATGAAAAATATCTCGAAAGAGACTTTTAAATTTTAAATATTTTAATTTAAATCATTTTCAAATAATTTATTAAAAAAATATTGTCATATTTCAAAGAATCTTAAACAAAAATTGTAACACTCTGTAGGCCTGATGATGAAGGAATTAAGCCTTCGAAACGTCGCATGTGACATTGTTTTGAGAAACTTCTTAAGGTCGTAAACGGTGCCTCCCACAATTTAAATATTAGATCATACGTCACACACGTTAAATAAAAGAACGACAAACGTTAAAATAAATACCAAACGTTCAAGAAAACGTCAAACGTTAGAATTTCGTTAAAAAAACATTGTCAGAAGTTTCTAATATTAAAGGAACAACAATACGAATAGAACTAACGGGTAACTTAAAATTCTTTTTCCTAAAAATCTTTATTAACCCTTTCGCGTCCAACGTGAAACTTAAAAACATTGAAACATGCGATCTTTTATCACGAAATTTAATCTATAAATTATTTCAGTGGACATTTTTCAGGAAAAACGTCTTCTTCGACTTCTTCTGCCTGAATTAAATGTATTTCTAACTAAGAAAAACAATTAGGTTCATAAAAAAATGGGAAAATAAAATGTTTCATGTTTGGGTCAATGTATGACCCAAAAAAACGCGAAAGGGTTACTTTCAAATTTTTCTTCAACAAATCTTTTGAAAATAGTAAAGAATTTCATAGGATTTAATGCTTCATTTAAACAACATAAAATTAATGCTAAATGTGACTTAAAACTTCCACTCTTTGTGCGCAACACTTCCAACATCTAATTGCAAAACTCATCAACTCACCTTGACCACAACACTTTTTTCCCCAACTTCTTACCAGCTAATCCATGCAAAATACTACGACGAAATGCATGAATTGTTAAGAAGAGGAGACAAATGTTTTTCTTTTATTTTTTGGATGGAAAAACATCAATTTGCACTAAAATGCTAAGAAAGATGCACGCGGAATATTTAAAGTGAGATCTTTGCGTGCATAATATTTTGTGTGAAAAAGCATTTGGGGATAAGATCATGAATTATGTGTTTACATACGGCGTGTAAATGATACACAAGTCTTCTTGTCAATGCGCGCGATTCCCCGCGTTGATTGTGTGCCCCATCGTAGACTTTCGGTGGCTCGCGGTCACAGTTTGAGGTGTAACACGCCTATAAAACGACCTGAACATTGCGCGCGAGCATCCAGTAAGGTGTGGAATCTCCTGCTGAAAGCTCTTCACTTCTCCGGTGCAAAAGTTCTCTCTTCTGTGATTAACTTGTGTGCCTTAAATGACAAACTCTTATCCTTAATCTGGGGATCTTTTGTGTGGATTTAATCAAAGACCAAAAAAACTCCTGCTGTGGATTACATCCGAAAAAAGAGGAATAAAGTGTGCCTGTGTTGTGTGCTGAAGAATAGATTTTTTTTTCAAAGGAAAATCCCTGAAGATTTAAATTACATTTAAGCAGGAAAAAACTCCAACGGAATTTATTGTGGTAAATTTTAATTTTATAATAATTATTTTGATGGTTTTATCAAAAATTAATTTCCGTACCTCAAGGTTGATTCAATTTACCACCCAATACAGTTTAGTGAATGACTCAATTTTTACCTTTATTTTTCCAAACTAAAATCGTGATTTTCCACGAGAAAATTAGAATTTGTTGTGCTCTTCATGTAAAAAGCATCCAACAAAACACTTCTTAAATCATTTATTTACTTGTCGTGATGTAGAATATCTGTCTCACGACAATTGCATATTAATTGATCACTCTCAATCACGTTCTTCATGCTACACTGAAGAATATTTAATTATAAACATTTAATTAATTCCCATGACGTTCGCCCGAAGGAAGCCACAAACTCTCTCACACATAATACTTACCTGTTGGAGAAAAATTATTTACTTTTTTGTGGTTTATGCAAAGATATTTTCCTCCTTAAAAGCACCCACCACCATCAATTCAATTACCGACATTTGTCACACTAAATGTGGTTTAACTTTTTAACAATAAAATGCTTCTTTACTTCGACGAGGAAGGTATGGCCTGTGAATTGCTGATTTTTTTTCAATTCCATTATGTTTAGTGCTAACAAAAAGTGCTTGATCTTGATTTTGAAATTTGAGCGTTAAAAGTTTTTGTTGGAAGAGCTTCAAAAATTTGCTTAAATGCAAACAGTGTGGTGCAAGAAATGTTAGCGCAATCTAACATCGAAATTTAAAGAAATTGGTGGAAAATATATTTTGCAGTAACTTTATTGCGTAAAGTTAAGTAAAAGATTTTAGAGGGAAACAGGTACAGTGGTGATTCGCATTACATTTTACGGGACTCTGACGACAACCGAAATGGGAAAAAAATACTTGAACGGTTTGAAAATTCCCAAAGAAACGTTATAAAATCTCTCCTTGATTTTGAAAGATAGATTTTTACTAATTTTATTATCTTTGATCTAATTTTTTAAAGTTTAACCCTTTCGCGTCCACGTGAAACATTGAAACATGCGCTATTTTTATCACTATATTTATTCAGTGAACTTTTCTCAGTCAGAACGTTTTCTTTGGCCTCTTTTGCGTGAATTTGAAGCATTTTGTAACTTGGAAAAACAATTAAATTCATAAATAATTAGAAAAATAAAATGTTTCATGTCTGTGTCAGCGTATAACCTAAAAAACGCGAAAGGGTTAATCATTCAAATTCAATAGAATAGACCCTTAACGATATTTGGATTCACATTTGAAACATTTTTATGTTTCATGCTAGACAGGTTTAGAAAAACAATAAAACATTGATCTTTTCATCATTATTATTTATTTTTTTAACCCTTGGAGGATTTTGCTGGCCAAATCGACTTTTTTCAATCGCCACAAAACTAAAATCTATTTAACATTTCGTGATAATTTCTACATCTGTGTATAGGGAAGTCTCATTACTTTAATATCGTCGACAAAAAAACTTGAAAAAATGTTTTCTTTTGAGAGAAAATGAAGGTCAAACTTTTGAGGTTAGAAACCTCAATTCTCCAAGTGTTAATGCTTCTAGAAGATCTTTTTCTGATAATATGTCTTCTTTAACCTTTTCCGTATTTTCCTTATACAATTCAGCTCTTTAGTCTATTTTTGAAAAGATTGAATTACAACATTAAACAAGAAAACAATGTTTCAAGTTTTAGATCAATGCAATAAACGTACTAACCCGAAAAATTTTGAAATGATTTAAATCTCAATCTCTTTCAGTAAAATAATCATCATTTTTCGTTTTAAAACTTCCACAAAATTGCCCCACAATCCCCTACATAATGTAAAGATCAATATTATTGGCAAAAATTATGGATTTTCCCGAATATTTAGCAAGTTAATTAAAGAAAGAAATTATTGCTTCAAGGTTTTCTAAATGAGAAAAAAAAATTCGCAACATTAACTACCAATAATGCTTTAAATAAATTCATAAAAAAAAATCTCGTTAATGCGCCAACATTTCTGGGGGGTATCTGCATGAAGAAGATTTGGTGATAAAGAAGAAATTCGTTAGCACATCTGTGGTAATTGACCGAATGACGGAAAAGACTTATCTTGCCTGTGGATGGCAGGTTGAAGAAGAGAAGTAATACGATGTTATGAAATTATCTGTTTCGCAGTTCCTTCCACAAACACACAATGCTCAACGTGCTAAGAGTGATTGTGGCGACAGTGTTGATCGTGAAATGTACACACAGCCAGACGAGCCCATTTCCTCCGCCATTCACGGGGCCCACGAGGGATCTACGCACCCGTGTCCCACCCACTGAATCCCAATTCCGGGTAGTGTACGAATGGCGGGTGATTGACTACGCCTTCCCGCTGGAGCAGCTCCGTTTGACTGCCATCTACAACCATGACTACATCCCGCAGAATAATTTAATCTCCGACGTGAAGGCTTTTGCCAATAGATTGTACGTCACAATGCCACGGATGTTGCCTGGAGTTCCTGCCACATTGGGGTGAGTTTTTTTCTACTCTGTTGAACCCTTTCTCCCCTAAAGTATTCGCCTTTTTAATTATTCCCGCAAATACCCGTTGCCTAAAGATTTTTTTTAAATTAAATTAATTAGCACCCTGTGCCAGTGGTTTTCTGCAACTCACGGCAGATCTTCTGCTAAGCAAATGGCTAAATATTGTTCTAATCCATGTCGCTGACGTGCTCAAGAATTAAATAAATCACCTTTTTGCGCCTCGGAAAATTCATCTTCTAACCGTCCAACTAAATGAAATTTAATACAAACAGGGTGTGTCACATTAACATGCAAATTGCAAACCATTTGGATGAACCATTAAATATTAACAATATGACTCTTTAAACTCTTTAATATTGTGACAAACATTTTGCAACATTTTCGCGATGTGACCATCTTTCAGTCAACGATAAAATTCAATGCGAAGCAATAAAAATTATTTTATGCATTCAAGAGGGAGAACCAATGAAAATTCTTATGAAAATCATGATCATTTGCATGGAAATTGAATACCAATACGCCAAAAGTATTTAGCAATGAAAAAATCAATTTAAAAAAATTATGGAGGTGTAAGATTATGAATTTCTTCTAACCCTTTCGCGTTTTTTAGGTGAAACGTGAAACATTTTATTTTCTCGAATTTCAGTGAATTTAATGATGTTTTTCAGGTTAGAAAGAAATGCATTAAATTTACACAGAAGGGGCCAAAGAAGACGTTTACAATTGTAAAATGTTCTCTGAGAGCATCCAAAAAAATATATATATCTTGTTAACTCTTTAAGGTTTTTTGGGTCATACGCTGACCCAAACGTGAAACATTTTATTTTTTCAATTACATATTTATGAATGTAATTGTTTTTTCATGTTGCAAATGCATCAAATTCACGCATAAGGGGTCAAAGAAGACGTTCTGAGTGAGAAAAGTCCTCTAAAAAAATTCATAGAATAAAAATCGCGATAAAAGAGCGCATGTTTCAATGTTTTTATGTTTCACGTTGGACGTTAAAGGGTTAAAAAGTGCTCATGCGTTTCAATGAAACATTGAAACATTCAATCTTTTCATGTCATTTTTTATTCTTTTTATACTTACAGAGGACTTTTCACAGTCAAAAGGTCTTTTTTGGCCCGATTTACTTAAATTCAACACATTTTCAACTTGAAAAAAAAAATTAAATTCATTGAAATTCGGGAAAATAAAATGTTTCACATTTGAGGTCTACTTATGACCTAAAAAACGTCAAAGGGTTAAACTTTCAATAAACCTGGGTCATACGCTGATCCAAAGGTGAAATATTTTATTTTTCCAATTATTTATGAATTTAATTGTTTTTCCAAGTTACAAAATGCTTCAAATTCACGCAAAAGAGGCCAAAGAAAACGTTCCTTCGACGCGAAAGGGTTAATGAACGTTTAAAGATTTAATATAATAGAAATTTTATTGATTTTTTAAGCTTGAGATTGATTTTAATAAATTTTAAATAAAAATTTGAATCTGAAATAAAAGAATTTTAAGAATTTCGAATAAAAATATTTAAACTTGTATTTAATTTACCTTTAGCATAATTTAAACTTCAATATAAATAGGTACAACAAAATATTCTTAAAAGCTGTGGGCGGAACTCTTTAATTTTTCTTTTGTAAAATGGGAAGCGAGAAGTTCAAAATATTTGTCGGTTTAATGAAATTCCAATGCAAAGGTGAAGTAATTTAATGCACTGCGCGCTCTTTCACGGCCACCAGACACAATACATTTTGTATAAGATCTTTGGCCACACACAGGTGCCCGTGGATCCGAAACTCTCATTCATCCACTGATTAGATCGTCACAGCCACCGTGAGGGGCGAAAATTTGGTCCATGGCGCGTGATCTCGTTGAATCTGAATCATTTTTTTCGCGCTTTTAATTCAGACTAAAGCTTTGAGCGAAAAATTCATTTGTGACCTCCGTTGGAAAGAAAAATCAACCTCACGGTCATCTCGGGTTGTTGTCGTACATCTTATTCACATTTAGTTTTTTCTTTCTTTCTTCTGTGCCTCCCCAACAATGTGCACCGCAAGCAATTAGGCAATTAAAGTGTTTTCGCGTTATTTTTAAAGTAATCACCGACATCTTTAAGTCTTTAGCGCATTTTTGTAAAGAATAAAATTTTGATGTAACATTGAAAACAAAACTTCTGTTAAACGGCGTAAAAAAAATTGCTTTGGTTTCTAAAGTTTAACCCAAGTTTAACATCGTTGGAGTAGTTCAATAGAAAAATCGTGGTATAATGATTAGAGGTGTGTCTTATTGACCGTAATGTCTTGGGTTCGAAGCTTGTGCTTGTCACACTTTTTTCTGCGTTCAATAAACATATAACAGCAAATATAAGTTCCCCTAGTCTCCAGCTTTAACCAAAGATAATTTTTTTACCTTCCAGATGGGTCGTAGTTCCTGACAATAACGGTCGAACGGACCCAGAAATTGAACCATTCCCATCGTGGGCTATGAATGAGCGCGGCAACTGTTCTGCCATGCAGTTTGTGCAGGGAATTGCAATTGACGCCTATGGGATACTGTGGGCAGTTGATTCTGGACGTACAGAGACTCTAGCCCCAGGCCCGGGATCCGTAATTTGCGGCCCCAAACTGTGGATGTTTGATCTACGGCGAAATGGAACATTGGTGCACAGGTACGATTTCCCCGAGGAAGTTGTTTCACGTGGATCGAATTATCTCAATAAGATTGTCATTGATGATGCCTTTGGGGGTTTTGCCTATATAACGGACAATTCCGGAGCTGATCCGGGAATTGTTGTCTTCTCCCGCAAGTTGAATACATCATGGAAGGTGCGTGAGAATAATTCAATGAGAGCAGCTCAGAATGCTGTGCAGTTTGCAGTTAATGGAACTAGTTTGGGCTTTGCAATTCACATTGATGGCATTGCTCTTGGGCCATACTTCAATCCCAACGTTGTTGGGGATAATTTGAATCGTCAACCGTTGCACTATGATGAGAATTTCGAACGGAATGTCTACTACTGTCCCCTCTCGAGCTTCCACCTCTACTCCATCCCAGCCAGTGTTCTGAGGAATCCTGATTTTGCCAGAACTGCCGCACCTAGGCAGGTAATGGCAGCAGTAACAGATCATGGGCTTAAATCATCACAAACAGACGGAATGATCATGGACAACGAAGGAAATCTCTATTTTGGTCTCCTGGCTGATCATGCTATTGCTCAGTGGAACTCCTACACACCCTTCACAGTAGAGCATCAGCGTATCATTGCGCGTGATCCCTTCTACATTCAGTGGACAGATGGGATGACCTTTGATGGCGAAGGGAATCTCTATGTTGTTGTAAATCGGTTGCATAACTTCGTAGCTGGGCGATTGGATACGAATCAGGTGAACTTCCGCATTTTGAAGTCAACAACAGGCACTCAGAGCTACGTCAACACCGCAGCTATCATCAATGGAGCTGTGACGGACAATGGGATCTCCATTCCTGATGGGATCTACGACACAACAGCCTTTGGGGCTTTTGCTGGCTTCCCCACAACGACGCCACAGTACAGCGGATTGGGAAGTGAACGGAGGTACTACTACAACAACGCTGCCATGAAAATCAATTCAAAATTCCTCCTGACTCTCCTCTCCCTCCTAGCTCTGTGCCTACATCTTCAACGATAGGATTTATCGGAAATCTTGTCAGAGAAACTTTCTCACACTCATTCAAAAAAAATCTCAATTCACATTGCAGGGAAAATTCAAATGGCGGCTGTAACGGCTTTATAACCTCATTCCATTGTATCAGAGTTTAGCTCATTTAGCAAATTGTTTGAGTTTCAAAAAAAGAATCCAAATAAAAAAATGAGAGAAAAGTATTTTAACCAAATATTTATTGAATAAGAAATAAAAGTGAAATACATCGAAAAAAAATAAAGAATTTCTACATTTTTGACAGCTGGCTGTCAGACGCCATTTTCGTAAAATATCCTTTCATTCGCCATTTGCATTTTTTTCTTTTGTGAATTAAACTTTAAAAAAAATCATTCTCAGCGATTTTTCCTTTTCCCGCAACGATTTTTAGCTTTAATCATGTTACCAACAACATCGAATTTCCTCATGACTTTTAAGTTAGGCAGGGTTATAGAGAACCTAGTCCATGCAGTCAGTATTCTTTCTTTTCTTCATCATGATTAAATTGTTGTATATTTTATGTGTAATTGAGAGTGGCGTAAGCGAAGCAATATAAGAATAAATTTTTTCGATGAATACGATGACTTTCATTTATCGTCAAAGAGAAGAAAGAAGAAAAAAACCTATTCCTCTGATTGATTTACAACAGGTGTTGCTCTACGAGAAATTAGCTGTATTCTGGAGGTAAGAAGAAATTGAGATCTTACGACTACTGGGAGGAGAGATTGTGGGGAGATATTAAAATAAAGTATTATTGTCACATTTTAATTGAGTCAAGACCTGTGATTTGTGGTCTCATAAAGAATCAACGCAAAAAAAAACATTGAGGTGAGTTTTTATTGAGATGAGACATTGCACGTGAATAATGCGAAAAATGAGTCAAGGAAGAAAAAGGATGTTCTTTTTTTGCAAAGTAATTCACAATTAATTACATTATGTTAGCTTCTGAATTAGTTTTCGGGGAATTTGTGAATAATTCTTGCATTTATTTTGCGTAGTTTTGTTTGGAGAAAAAATGATTAAAAAGAAGAGAAAAGTAGTTGATTATTTTTTTTACAGTGTGGTAGGATTTCTGAAGAATTTATTTGATTTGAATGCTATCAAAGACATTATTTTATCGATTTTTTTTTATTAAATAATAACTATCAGGCAGATTTGATATAACAAAAGACTTCAATACGTGTCCTATAAAAGAAAGATTAAAAAATCTCAAGGATATTTAATTAGGTAATTTTGGAATAAAAAATTACATTGCATAATAGTAATAAAGCTGCATTAAAAATTTTCTAATTACTCATAAAATTTTCTTTATGACTTGAATTTTTTTAGCCCCTTTTAATCGTTTATGACTAAATATTAAACCTGTAAAATTCTGTACTCTCACCCATCTAACTATTTTATAAAAATCATCAAAAAATATGTTTTAATGGGAAAATTTAATGCTTCAGTATTTAGTCAAAACAATTTTTTCTCCACTCTTATTATTTTAATTTCTTATTCTACTCTGTCTGAATTTGATGTGAACCACACCTAGTTTATTGCTGATGAAAATATTAAAAATAGACCACACAGAGAGATTAAAGAAAAATATCCAAATTCGTGTCCAGCCATAATTTATATGGTACAACAAAAAAGACAAATTTTTATTATTCAAAAACGACTTCTTGAAATTGAGATCGCAACAATGATTGATTTTCAAGCTCTTGTGGGAATATTCTTGATCTCTTCGTCCGTAGATTCCTCCCTCAATATTCTCTGTGGGAGCTAAACTGCTAAGAAAACATTTGTGGGCCAAGAAGAACACTTTAAGCTGAATTCTGAATGCGCAATTGTTGTGTCTGCGTTAAGATCTTTTTTCTCTTAAAAAAAAAGAATTCTTCAGGGTGTGCTGAATGTTAAGCAAATGTCCTTCTGCGTGCTCGAGAGAGATAGATTGAATCTTGGGGGTACCACACCTGTCCAAATTTGGGCACAATAGCCCATCTCTTGGGCACCTGATGCGAATGCTGGATGCGCCTTTTACAAGAAGGTTCCCCGTCGTTCAAGGATACTGCCCGTTCAAGAGTGGTGGAAGAAAGATCTTTTAATGGGTCCCCACTTGTGCAATCATAGGCCACAGAAGTGTTAAAGTATCTTTTTTGTGGAGACATTCATATGTTAAAGAACATTCCGACAAATGGTCGCGCTAACAATGCGATTGTTATCTTGGTCACATTGCGCATAAATTAACCATCACAGAGTGATCTTATCAACAGTCAGGGCTTTTTTCTTTGACTATTTTTTCAACACTCTCGTGCGACACCTCAAGCTTCATGGCTATGAGCTTAAATCATGTATTAATATACTAGATCTTGTGAAGAGTTCTCTATTATACCGTCATGTGGGGTTAATTGAAACATTTATTTGTTCTTTGTAGGCTCTATTAATCCTTTTTCTTTTTCTGAGAAAGATGAACCAAAGATCAGCAGATTAGCCACCTTCAGACTCTCATTGATTATAAATTCTTTCATAGATTTAGGAAAGTCAGATCCCTTAACCCTTTAACGTCCAACGTGAAACATAAAAAAAACATTGAAACATGCGCTCTTTTATCGCGATTTTTATCCTATGAATTTTTTAGAGGACTTTTCTCTCTCAGAACGTCTTCTTTGACCCCTTATGCGTGAATTTGATGCATTTGCAACATGAAAAAACAATTACATTCATAAATAATTGAAAAAATAAAATGTTTCACGTTTGGGTCAGCGTATGACCCAAAAAACAAATTTTTCTTGAATTTCCTTTCTCTTCTGAACCTTTGAAAATCACTTAATTTTCTTCTTCAATCCCACAATAATTTTTTTACTGAATCTATTCCAATTGCCCCCAATTGACGGTACTACCTGGAAATTCAATCTCTTTTGCTGCTGGTGAAGCTAATTAATTCCAATAGAATTCATGATTTTTTCACACAAACAAACACACAGAGAATATCATCTCTCCTTCACGATGCAACTTTTGCATCCTCCAAGTTTGAGAAAAAAATCTCCCAGCAATTCTCTTGAAATGAAAAGAAAAAAAAAAACAATATTTTTATAAGGAGTTCAGTGTCAATGGGATGACCATTTAGAGAGTGCAAATCACCTTAATTTAGATGCAAGAAAAACACCACATAAAAGCATAAAAAGCATTCCTCGCAGACAATTAAGTGACTTGCGCATGTTTTCTTGGGAAATTCAACAAAATGTAATTTGTCACCTCTGCGAGACTTTTTTTTGCTTACTAAACTGGAAGGAAAAAAATCTACAATAATCTTCTAAAAATTACCATTTTTTGTCACAATTTGCCAAACTTGAGGATGATTGTATTTCATTCATTTTTTTTTTATTGGAAATTCTATGTAGTTAAAGATCTTTCAGATGGAGAGAAGAAAAAATCATTCAAATGAGAGGAAGTGCAATAAATGTCCAACATTGACTGTAAAAAAAAGCCTCCCTGTTCTTTTGCGCAATGCGAAGCAACATAAAATGATAGCCTTTGCCTGGATTACGCGCACTGACCGTGACTCAGACAACTTAAATGTACACACAGAGCGATCATCAATGGAGCTGTACGACGCGATGATCAATCGACATAGAGATCACTACGCGGCATAACACGCCCAGTTCTCAGGAACTCACAGGGGCTTGTTATTATCAATCGCAACATTCCCACGCTTTGAGAATTTTTCGTCTCAAGTTCAAGAGAGCTTCTAAAAGCTCAGCCGTGCTTCCGGTTCAATCGCTCAATTGTCTCTTATTTCAATTCTTTCGCATTATTGTGTCTCTCTTCCAAAAAAAGCATAAAATTCCAATTTATTTGTTAAATATTCTGTTAAAGAGGATTGAAAAAAAAAAGTTGAGAGACTTTAGATGAGCGAGGAAATCAAGTAATTAATTAAAAAAAAATTATTGAAGTTATTTCTTTGAGAATCTAGATTAATATTTTATGTTTGATCTTATGCTGATTGTGCAAAAGGTTCTTCCGGATTTTTGGGAGGAAAAGCTCTATTAAAAATAAATTCAGATTTTAAAGAAGTTAACAGAATGTGGAGGAAATTGAAGTCTAAAAGAGATTTTAGAATGAAAAATAAATCAAATGTTGATCAAGCTGATCCAGATGAGTGCCTAATTTGCCCAATTTGTTAAAGGAATGACTCGCAAAACGAACAATAATGTGAAAAAATTAGTGATAACTTAATATTTTAAACTTTATTTTGTTAAGAGATGTTTCCAGATAACCATCAAAAACTTTCCTTAACTATTTTTTAGAATAAAAAAATAATCAGACATTATTCTTCTTAAAATTCTATTTAAATTCTAAGTTTTGCAAATGAATGAAATTTTTTAAAGACTTCAGAAATCATGGCGGTATTCTAAGATAAATATAAAGATCAAAATAAAGAAAAAAACCAAGATTTGGTATTCTACTTTAAAATTCCAAGAAATTTTCAGGATAATCTTGGAAATTCAAAATATTTCAAGATTTGGTATTCTAAGATAGAGATTTACGGTCGAACCATAACCTAAAAATCTTGTTTCTTCATACAACTTCCAAGACTTTTAGTATTCTGAGATTCGAATCAAAATCAAAATAAAGATTTACAAAATGAGTTGTCAAAAGAGACTTGGATAAAAATATTCCAAGATTCTGTATTCTACGATAGAGATTAACGGTCTTATTATAACGTAAAATGTCTTGGATTTATGTGAAATTCCAAGACGGTTTTGGGGTCCTTTGAAAAATTGGTTTTTAAATGAGGTAAAGGCAATGTAAATTCAGTATGGGAGATATGAAAACTCTTGTACAAATATGGGATGCAGATGCAAAATGACGGGTTTTTGCCGGAATTGTGTTCACTCCATCTTGCTAATGATAGAGTGACCTCCGGGATGTACCAGGATTGTCAAATCTTGGACAAATACGGGATGTTGGTGCAAATTTTTTTGTTTTTCACTGGAATTGTGGTCACTTCTCCTTTGTAATGGTGGAGTGACCTCCGGATTGGGGATCTCATCCCAGGATTGTCACATCCTGGACATTCCTGGGATGCTGGTGCAAAATTCTGGGTTTTTCGACGGAATTGTGGTCACTCCTGATTGGTAATGATGGAGTGACCTCCAGATTGAGGCTCTCATCCCAGGATTATCAAGTCCTGGACAATTAGGGGATGCTGGTGCAAAATTGTGGGTTTTTCGACGGATTTATGGTCACTTCCTATTAGTAATGTTGGAGTGACCACTACTCTGGCGAAAAAACCACAATTTTGCACCAGCATTCCCTAATTGTCCAGGGCTTGATAGTTCTGGGATGAAATCCCTAGTCCGGAGGTCACTTTATCATTACCAATGAGAAATGACCACAATTCCGGCGAAAAACAAACATTTTTGCACCAGCATCCCAGGATTGTCCAGGATGTGACAATCCGGGGATGAGATGCCCAATCCGGAGATCACTTTATCATTACCAATGAGAAGTGACCACTAATCCTGGAAAAAAATTAAAAAATTGCCCCAGAATCCCAGGATTGTCTAGGATATGACAATCCTGGGATGAGATCCTTAATCCGGAGGTCACTCCATCAATAGCAAGAAGAAGTGACCACGATTCCTAAGAAAAATTCAAAATTTTGCAGTAGCATACTCCCCCCCCCCCAGTTACCGCCAAATTATCATAATCTGGAGGCAGAAAGCACCTCTCCGACAATATTCATTCCATTCCCGGAGCAATAATGCCTGGGAATAATAGCCGAGATTATACAATCAGGGCTCCTGGATGTAATGGCAATAGGGAAGAAATTCCCATGAAGTGTTTAAATTTCGTTCAATTGTCATCCGAGAGCGAACGAGAAAGCGCAATAGAAAAAATTAATGCGTTAGAAAGAGATACAGTCAGGTATTGATTAACGTCGCATGGGATATACTCTTTCCACTCATTATTATTAATGGGTGGAAAGAGTATATCCCATGCGACGTTAACCAATACCTGACTGTATCGCTAAAGTTTTCTTGGCGCGAAGCTGAAACCAAGAAACTGACAAGTAGGAAAACGCAAATTTTGATTTTACTTTCCTGGATAATTCGTCGTAAAGTAGAATACCGACAGTCTTGGTCTTTATTTTGATTTTTATCTTGATCTTGAAAGGCGTCTCTATCCTAGAATACCACCCCATTTTTAGTGTTATTTTTCTCTCGTGAAATAAATAATATTCTCTTAAAAAAGACTATATATTGTTTCAGCTAAATAAATAATAATTGTCGCGCTTGCGGAAGAGAACAGTGATGTTCAAAATATTTAAATTGATTTCTTCCTTTCCCACAGACAACCATCATCAATATTAGCTAACACATTAGCTTTGTCAAGCTTTTTTTCTATTCTACAATTTTTATTTTCGCAAAAAAACTGGAAAAAAAATATTTTTCTCATTTTTCTCAATAGATGAAGCTGTAAAAAAAATCTGCTTAAAATGCAAGAAAAAACTCTTTATTTGCTTTTTGTTCTGCGATTTTATTCTTATCTTCAATGAATACATAATATTAGTTTCCTTCTGCTGAGCTGTGAGTAATCCATTGATGCGATTAAAAGAAAATCATATTAATTGATGTTGATCATTGATAGAGCTCAATTTCAACCAATTATTGATTATGGGAGAGTGGGGTGAAGTGATTCATTTTTCAACAATTTTCAAATTAATTTTCTTGGAAAGAAATTTCTTCAAGCGAAATGTTTTCTTTTTAATTCATTTATGGATCTTAAAAATTTCTTTAAGAATAATTTATTTATTTTTCTCTCCAAATCAACCTTGCATTTTAACCCTTTAACGTCCAACGTGAAACATAAAAACATTGAAACATGCGCTCTTTTATCGCGATTTTTATTCTATGATTTTTTTTAGAGGACTTTTCTCTCTCAGAACGTCTTCTTTGACCCCCTATGCGTGAATTTGATGCATTTGTAACATGGAAAAACAATTACATTCATAAATAATTGAAAAAATAAAATGTTTCACGTTTGGGTCAGCGTATGACCCAAAAAACCTTAAAGGGTTAAACCCCAACAGGTAAAAAATACATCTAGGGCATGAATTCTCTAAGAGTGAAAAACTCCCGTGATTAATTCCTGAAGGCTTTAGCACTTTAAAAGAAACGTAAAAACCGGAAAAATCTTACGGGAGTTTATCATCATTTTTCCTAGAGAATCAAGCTCACGTGAAGTTTTCCTCACTTTTTCCCTGCAAAAAGCCCTCGGGAGTTTATCACGAGAGTTTTTCACTCTTAGAGAATACAGCTCCAGGAGTAAATATTAACCAATTGAAACTCTGCTTTCATTTATTCAACCAATCACAGATATCGGGCGAAATTCACTAGTAAGTCGAGCTTAAAATTTCAAGTAAGGTTTTAAGCCTGTCTTAAAAATTTAAGCCGATTTTCAAGTCAGTCTTAAAAATTTTAGTCGATTTTTAAGACAATCTTAAATATTTAAGTCGATTTTTAAGTCCGTCTTAAACATTTAAGTTGATATTTAAGTCAGTCTTAAAATATTAAATCGATTTTGAGACATTCTTAAAAATATAGACCGATTTTTAAGTCAGTCTTTTAAATTTAAGTCAATTTTTTGTCAATCTTAAAAGTCTAAGCCAATTTTAGGTCCGTTTAAAAAAGTTAAGTTGATTTTTAAGTCAATCTTAAGCTCTTAAAAATTAAAGTCGATTTTCTAGTCAATCTTAAGAATTTAAGCCGATTTTTAAGTCGGTCTTAAAATTTTAAGTCAGTTTTTTGGTCAAACTTAATTTAAGTTGGTTTTAATATTTTAAGTCAATGTTTTAAATCGGACTTAAACGGTAATTTTGATGTCAGGAGATTCTCAGGAGAATGACTTTAAAAAATGACTTAAAATTTTAAACTCGACTTACTAGTGAATTTCGCCCATCATCTCTCCTTCTTCTTCTTCTTTAATTACATTTCAAGAAATGCAAAGTTATTTTAAATAAAGAATTTTATAAAAGAAAAATAAAATCTTGACTAATTTTGCCCCTAAAAGCCCTACAAATCTCTATGCTGAAATAAAAGAATCATCCGAGTGAGAGAAAATAAGAGCAGGTGCTCGCATTTTCCTTACTCACTCACAATGCACGTTCTCACACTCATTGGGGCGCACCTCCTTCAAGATCAGCGTCTCACCAATATCTCATACTCTCGTGCTTTTGTGGAGTTTCCTCATAAACAAAGCTCTTAAGTGATTATGGGAGCCACTCATTAATTCAAACGGGCGTGATTAATGTTCTCTCGGGCGCGAGTCAATGCGAAGGCCACCCCACCAGCTATCCGTGTTGAGTTTGTGGAGGGAAAGATTCATTGAAAAGCATGTTGTGGTCAGCCTGACCGAATGCAAATGCAAATTAAATTTGCATTCTTTGGTCATTTCTTCACAAAAAGGACGAGAAAGGTGGAAGAAGTCACCCCAAATTGATGGTTTAAACGCAATCCTTTTGCCATGTCAAGGCCCTGCCGTGGGGTGGACACAAAAAGCTCGCGGAATTTATTAGTTTGAGGTGGGAATGAAGAGCTTTCAGCCCACACTTCAGTTGGACACTTCCCATGACCGCCTGATGGTCATGGACTAGCCGAAAAATTTTCCCCCCAAAAACAAAAAGAGAATCAATAAAATTTCCTTTTAAACATCCTTCCATTTTAATAATATTCTCTTCATATCAACTATAGCACGATGCGGAAAAATTTATCTTATTTCTCATTAAATTCTCCTCTTAGCAACGTCATCATCACCAGAAGATTCCGTCTCCTTCTTTGGCTGCTGTGCCTCCTCTTCCTTTGCTGCTTCCCTGAAAGGTTCCTTGCTACTGGAATCTGTTTCCTTTTCCGCCTCCTTCCCCGACGACTCCTTTGCTGCCTTTTCAAGCGCCTCCCGGACAATCTTTGTCAAATTCTGCGGCTCAGAGTACGCTTCTTTGGTTCCTGTAATGAGTAACGATTGCTTGTGGCTTCTTCTTTTTTTCTCCTCTTTTTCTCTCAACCATCCAACGTCGTATATCCTCATCGATCAGCCTACCGTGAAATTGTCACGACGCTTCTTCCGCACCAGCCCAACTCCCACCCACACACAGAAAACCTCAAGAAATAAAAAACCTTGACACCGCAGCAAGGTAGGAGAATTCTTGCGACACATCTTGCACCGAATTTTCTTCACGCAAAAAAATTTTGTTTTTGTCTTAAAGACCGGAAGTTTTGTGCAGAAGATTCACCCAAGGAATTTCACGCTCTATCGCCAAACAATGGGGGAAAATTGTGTGAGAGAAAAAAAATGCCAAGAAGAGCTGGAAGACGTCTTTTTTTTATTCTTTCAAAAAGATGAATCAAACACAGTGCGACAAATTTTTTTATTTATAATTTTTTTTCATTATTTTTCTAGAATTTTCGGCTACAGTCAGGTATTGATTAACGTCGCATGGGATATACTCTTTCCACTCATTATTATTAATGGGTGGAAAGAGTATATCCCATGCCACGTTAACCAATACCTGACTGTATTTAGCTGTGAAGAATTGATTCTATATTTTTATTTAAAAAGAGGCTTAAAAATTTATAAAGATTCTTCAATTTTTAATTAAATTTGTTAGAAAGAAAATTCGTAAAAAAAATAAATCGAAAAATCTCTTTCTTTCAAATTTAATCATAAAAATAAAGGAAAATTTCGGGGTATCCTTGAAAAGACATTAAAAAAAATATTTCTGTTGGCTGAATAGAGAATTTATCTTATATAGAATTATTTTTATAGCCTCTTTAACTTAGACTAAGCCTCGATTTGTGATAAAACGTCTGGATAAAACAGACAAAAAATCTTTTATGGACAATTAAGAGATAAAAAATACGTTTTCACGTAAAAAGATCTTTTAGAAATAAGAATTTCAATGTTTCTTGTTTAATGTTTTCAATGTTCAATGGATTCAATGTTTTTGTTTCAATGTTTTGTTTCATATCGGGCGTAAAAAGGTAAGCTTTTTCTATTTTAATAAAGGATTTTTAATCAATTTCAACGCGCCTAAACTTAAATGAAGAAAAAACGAAAAGAAAAAGAAGATAAAAAGACGTAAGGTCGAAAGATTTGAAGTTTATCAATTATATTACAATTTGAAACTCATTTCTTGCCTTTTATGATTCAATGTCTACTGAAATTTTCCCCAATATTGGCGATACAACGTGAAATTAAGATAAAACACCGTTAAAACCAAATTTCGCCTTTAATTTTCACTGATTTAATTCACAATCACAAATAACAATGATAAATTCTTAATTGAATTCTTCGTAGAGAAAAATTTATTAACGAACTTTTAATAAATCTAATAAAAAGGTTTTCTAAAAAAAAACTCCAAAAAAATGTTTCATCCTTGTTTCAAGACTGCCAGATTTCTCAAAATCAGTTACACGATTTATTTATGCAAAAAAAAATGTATCCGATTCAATTTTATCCCAAAATCGATTCGTTTTTACGATTTTAATAAATCTGGTATTGATCAAAAAAGGATTAACCCTTTCGCGTCCACGTGAAACATAAAAACATTCGCTCTTTTAATCACGATATTTATTTTTTTTATATGTTTTTAGAGGACATTTCTCAGTCAGAACGTCTTTTTTAGCCTCTATTGCGTGAATTTGATGAATTTATAGCTTGAAAATCATTAAATTCTTAAAAATTTGATAAAATAAAATGTTTCACGTTTGAGTCTACGTATGACCCAAAGAAAGCGAAAGGGTTAAAGATTTAACAAATGAAGATTCACTAAAATCCTACGGGAATTCCTAGGAAATTCCATGGAAAAATCACCATACTCCGAACGTTCCTTTATAAAAAAAAAATTCTTATGCTCTCAAATTCCAAAATAAATCAACAGAAATTCCAACAACAAAAAATTTGTCGCACAGTGTAAAATTACTTCCTTCCGAATAAAAAAAAACAATTTTCAAGTAATTTTTCTTTAAAAGCAACTTCCACAACAACATTTATTTCCTCATTGTTCAGGAAAATGGGGAAAATGGAACCCTAACTAATAATAGTAATTAAAGTAAAATCAACTAGAATTGGTAAAAGTTCCAGCTCTTCAAGCATTCTTCCTCGGGGCATTGCGAAATTCTTCGGGAATCTCATGCCTGTACGTTAGCTCATCGTTATGCGAGAGGTAGGCCAAGCCCCAGAGAAAGACGAGCACAAAGCCCGAAATGACGTAGAAACCCGGACCCATTTTCCTACTTCGCCACTCCTTTGTATCCCTAATATCGTGCGCCTCGTACTCTGGCTCATCTTTGGGCTTCTGCGTGACATTCTCCCATGCAAAATTGGACTGTTGCGACTTACCGTCTTTGCGGAAGGTCACCCCGAGAATTTGCCCGGGTGTATCCTCCTCCAGTTCGGCGTAGGCCTGAATGAGGGCCTTCTGCTCGCTGCTGAGCTTTGTGGGAATTTGAATTTTAACGTTGACATAGTGATGCCCATGCCCGTAGGAATTGACGCGCTTCATGCCCTTCCCGGAGAGGCAGATGCGCGTGTGTGACGACGTTCCGGGCATTATTTGGATTATTTGATCCTCATACACGCCCTGGATGCGAATTGTACCACCCAGAATTGCCTGTGACAGGGAAATTGAGGCATCTGTGTGGACATCAGCACCGTCGCGACGGAAGTAGTTGCTTTTTTCCACTCTGAGAAAGAGGAAGAAATGAGAGATTCGGTTAGCTTGATTAGGGTCCCCACATTCCAAAAAACGTTTGCGCCAAAAATAATTTTTTTCTGGTATCCGCCATTTTGAATAACCTCAAAATTTTGTTTTGCCTATATCTCAGCCCCTGTAATAGCTAAAAATCTGAAATTCTGATATGTTGTAGGGGCCATCAAGACCTTTCCAACGATACCTCATTTTCGAAAATCCGTCCAGCCGTTTAGTCAATATAGCCGCCTCAATTTTTCATCGAAAATCGACTATAACTCGAAAATGGCTTGACCGATTTTGATTAACCTGAGGTCAAATGAAAGCTCTCAACAAACCCTACAACTTTCTAGAACATTCGAAGTTTCAAAAGTGACCGCTAGGGGGCCAAAAATCAGAAACAAAATTTTCGATGAGATTTCGATGAATATCTCGAAAACGCCATTATCGATAGCCTACTATAACATCTATTTATAAAAAAAAATTTAAAAAAATTATGTCGGCCATTTTGAAAATATTGAGTTCCAACTTTGACATGTCATATCTTGGGTTCTACAAGTCCGATTTTGATCAACTCAAGCGCAAATGAAAGGTTTCTTTAAGACCTACAAATGTCTAGAACATTGCAACTTCGAGAAATGACCGCGAGTGGCGCTAAAGTCAAAATCGAAAGTTTTGAAAATTTCGAACTCGAATATTTCGAAAATGCCATTATCGATTTGCTTCAACTTTTGATATGTTATAATTGAGGTTAAGACCTTTCCAACGATAGCTCAAAATCGAAAATCTATGGAGCCGTTCTCGAGATGTGGCGTTTTAAAGATTTCTTTGGGGAAGAGAATTTCTTTGTGGAGAACTCACCTGAATGTGATGAAGAGCTCCTTATTGCCCACGTTCATCCGCACCGTTTGCCCATCCTCCACGCCAGCTGGTACGGGCACCGTGATGCGTCTCCTTTGCACCGTCTGCCCCTTTGCATCGCACTCCCCACACGGATACTTGATGTACTGCCGCGTGCCCTGACAGTAGCGACATGTGGAGCGCATGACAAAGGGTCCCGTTGAGATGGTTTCCATCCCCGTTCCGTTGCAGTACTGACAGCGTCCGGGCTTTGTTCCCGGCTCACATCGGGACCCCCTACACTTGGGGCACGTGTCCACCACATTAACTTCCAAGTCTTTACTGACCCCTCGTGCCGCCTGGGCGAAAGTCAGCTTCACAATGATCTCCTGCGCAGCCCCAAAGCCAAATTGGGACTCAGCAAAGTCATCATGTCCCGGCCGGAAGCCGCCCTCGCCGAAGATTTTGCGGAAGAGCTCCTCGGGGTCGATTGTGGAGCGGAATTGCCAGTGCTGCGAGAAACCCTGTGGCCCGTGAGCTGCTCCACCAGCACGTCCCATTTGCTCAGACGTCTGCCCGAATGTATCGTACTCCCGGCGCTTTGTCTCATCACTCAGCACCTCGTACGCCTCGGAGACTTCCTGGAACTTCTTGCTGGCATTCGGATCATCCTTATTTGTGTCTGGATGGTACTTTTTGGCCAGATCGTAGTATGCCTTTTTGATCTCCTTCGCCGTGGCACCCTTTGACACACCCAGAATGTCGTAGTAGTTCACTCGCAGTAGCTGACCAGTCGTGTGAATACCTCGACTTCCTGCTATGCTAGAATTTCCTGTTGAAAGGAAAATTATTCAGTGAATTTTTCCAGAAAAATCTCATGAAAACAAGAATGATGTAACCGGGATGAAATTACGAGATGAATTTACCTTTTGCTCCGTGTTTCCCCGCCAAGACACCCAATGTGGGGGCTCCATTCCGGTTGTGGCAAACAATACAGATACTTATCTCGCGCTTTTGTGCGGAGAAAAGGGAACGAAGGGGGCCAAATCGCGCAAAATTCGCATTTATACGGGAAATTGCACGGGCCATTGCGTTGATTTTGACAGCTCGCGCACAACGTGGTTGTCAAAATTGACAAAATTGACGGCGATGCGTTTGGCTGGGTCGGTAATGCAGGGCTATTTTATTACGCGCCTGATATTATAAACTTCTTAAGTTTTTTCTTACAAATTCTGCGTTTTTCCTTCATTTTACCCATTGAAATTAATGAATAATGAAACATTTAATTAATTAAAGAGAAAAAGAAAACAAATCAAAGCCAAAATAGAAAATTATTTCGGTATACAAATAAATTTTCTACGCGTATTTTTTGCGCAGCGTAATAAAGTTCTCAAAGTTCTTGACATTTCGGAAAACTTTCAAGCTCCTCGACAAATCTTCCAAAATATTAAGAAAATCTCGTGAAATCCTGGACAGATTTTCTTAAAATAAAGTCAAAAAAGTTCCTTATGATCCTGCCCACAAAGGACAATAAGAGAATCCTTGGAAAATGCTAGCAGAACCGGTAAAACCAACTTCTTATGTTCTTCAACCACGTGGGAAGCCCCTGTATGAAGGTAAGAAATTCTCCCGGATGGACTTCCCTGGCCACGGAATAATTAATTTTTCATCTTCCAGATGAGAGCAATGCAAATAGCTTCGGGATGCGAATGCTGACAAAGATGGGGTGGAACAAGGACAAGGGTTTAGGGGCAAAGGAAGATGGTTCGAAGGATTTTATAAGGATTCGCTACAAAAACTCCTCCACGGGGATGGGTTTCCAGGATAGGGACACACAGTGGACAGAGCATGAGGAGAAATTCACAAAACTCCTGGGAAATCTTGGCACGGAGGAGGAAGATGAAGGAGAGGAGCGGAAATGTGAATCCTTGGAGGAGAAATCAAAGAAATCTCGTGCCAGGGTGCACTACCGGAAGTTCACACGTGGGAAGGATCTATCGCAGTACAGTGAGAAGGATTTGGCAAATATTTTTGGGAGGAAAAGCCTGAAAGTTGAGGAACAGCCGGCAGGAGATCCCGAAGTAGATGAAGCAGGAATGAGTAGCTCATTTGGCGTTCAAACATCAACATCCCGTCTCTCCAGCGCTGACTATTTCCGGCAGAAAATGATGTCTTCTAGTCAGGAAGGGGATGAAGGAACTGAAGAGTTAGAAATTGGTGAGAAAACTGGTAAATTGAAGAAGAAAAAACGAGAAAAAGAAGCAGCAGAGAAGACAGATGAAGTCAATAAAGGTTCTGCTAAAAAGAAACGAAAAAAGGTTATAGAAGATGAGGATCCTAGTAAGGTTCCTGAAGAAGAAATTGTTCAGGAAGTTGAAGAAGAATCTTCAGAAAAAATTTCTGAGAAGAAAAAACAAAAGAAGAAGAAGCAAAAGAAGAACAAACAGGAAGTAGCAGAAACTTCTAAAAATCTTCATGAAGATTTGGAAACTCCTCAAACTATTCAAGAAGCTTTAGAACCTTCCGGGAGTCAAGAAGAAATTTCAACACAGCCTGAAGATGGAAAAGAAGAAGAAACAGAAGCTACGGAAACTAAAAAGTCCAAAAAGAAACGGAAAAACAAGAATCCGGAAAACAAGGAAGCATCCGAAGTAGTTCAGGAAGCAGAAAATATTGAAGAATTCCCAGAAATTAACTCTGAATCCCTTCCTGCTGAAGAAAAACAAAAATCCAAAAGAAAAAGAGATAAAATGAAGATAAAAGAAGATTCAGGAAGTTCCCAAATAGATGATGAAACTTCTGAGCAATCATGGAAGAAAAGAAAACTCCAGGAAGTCCCGAAAAGCGAAAGTAATGAAGAAGAAATAATTATTATTAATGAAGAAGCTTCCGGAAGTGAAGATGCAAGCCAAGAGCTAAAGAAAAAGAAGAAAAGAAATAAGAAAGTGACACAGGAAGCTTCCCAAAACATTTCCGGAGAAGGATCTTCACAAGAAAATGCAGAAATCCCAAAAGAAGACAAGAAAAAGAAGAAAACTCCCAAGGAGGAAGAATGTGAAGATAAACCTTCAATTGCTGCTCCGGAAGTCAAGGAAGGACCTCAAGAACTTTGTCCGGAAGTCCAGGAAACCCTAGCGGGGTACACATCCGGTGAAGGAGTGAAGTTTAAGATTAACCTGAGGCAAAGTGACATCTTCCTCAATCTCGATCTGAAGCAGATGAAGGGAAGCAACGGACACTGTTTCATTGGATACGGTTTGAGTGAGAAAATTGACCTGGATGTCATTGAATTCTATCAAGATACAAAGCCTGCACTCCCGGAAGTTTCCAAAGTGGAAAATGATTTGTAAAAATGTATAAATCTATATAATAAAGAAAGGTCTCTCTAAAATATTGTGTCTGTTCATCTATGCATTTCTACACCGTTGGTCCGATCGTGATGAAATTTGGTACAGAGACTCCTGATACCAGGCGGTTTTTACCAACGACATTCATTTTCCCCCCAGGGCCCCCCTTCATAGCGCCCCCATATAAAATTCATGCTTTTTTGACTACTTTTTGAAATTGGCGCCATTTTCGGTACTATTTCCTCAAGACAAAATGAGATGGATGCATTTTCCTGCTATCCGTCTCTCTCACACTTTCACTCTTTTACTGTTTTCTCGCGTTTTCCGCCGATTTTTCCGGCCGGAAGTAAGTTTTTGCAACCAGGAAGCGACGCCGCGTCGAATGGCATCATTGTTTGAAAAGTTCGCGAAAATGCATTTCCGCGAAATGAGAGTCGTGTAAAATCCCCAACCGTCAAAATTTCCGCGGTCCCCAAATTCCGCACGGAGGAGCTCCCCGAGGGTCCCGGAACACCCGTAAGTGCCCCAGGAGCCCAAAAAATGCATTCTATGCCCACAAATTTGGGAAAAAACACGGAAATCACGAATTTTGTCGAAATTCTGTCGAAAAGTTCGTTTAGTTCAAATTTTATTATTTTGTCTTCAGTCGATAATGCAGAGCATTTTTCGGAATTTTCAGAAAAGATTTTCGGATCAAAATACAGTGGGACCCCAGTACAACGACCACTTGGTTGAGCTACTCTCGCGCATTGAAAATACATAATGAGTGTGAAGAGTACATCCGAGTGGTCGTTGTACTGGGATCCCACTGTATTGCCGTGCTGGCTGTGCTGGAAGTCTTGAGATTTTGCTCTTGATTTAGGAAAAACGTGTTTAATTCTCATAAATTTGCAAAGAAATGGTTGATGAGAGTACGAGAAAAACTCTAGCAAGTATCCCTCTACTCCAGACCCGAGCAGGACCGCGTGACAAGGAATTATGGGTTAAGAGGCTCAAGGAGGAATATCAGAGTCTGATAAAAGTTGGCAGATTTTGTTCGATTTTCCCGTCCAAAATTCAAATTTTCACATTTTTATTCATTTTTTTGCAGTATGTGTCGAATAACAAGGAAGCAGACCTGGATTGGTTCCGTCTAGAATCCAATAAGGAAGGAACAAAGTGGTTCGGGAAGTGCTGGTACATTCACAATCTCCTAAAATACGAATTTGACGTTGAGTTTGATGTGAGATTTCCCCGAATTTCCCCTAAAAATGATCCTCAAACACTTAAGGATGATTCCCTTGCAGATTCCCATCACGTACCCAGCCACAGCACCGGAAATTGCTCTCCCGGAACTGGATGGGAAGACGGCAAAAATGTACCGTGGAGGGAAGATTTGCCTAACTGATCATTTCAAACCACTCTGGGCAAGGAATGTTCCCAAATTCGGCATCGCCCACGCCATGTCGCTCGGGGTTTGTGAATTATTCACCATTTTCCTGGGATTTTTATTAATTAGTTGGTATACCACAATCGTGGCCAACACCATGCAGTGTAATCGTCGGAAAAACTGACCACCTCAGATCGGACTCAAACTTGATATGAGCACTAAACTCTAAACTTTGCCTTATATCTCAAAAAACGGTAAGAGATAAAGACTTCGGGTTTGAAGTTTTTCTATAGAAATGTTGGTGTAAAATTTCATTTTTTCGCATTTTCATAATCCAAGATGGCCGCCGTCCGCCATTTTGAACTACCATCAACCACTTCCCTTACAGCTAGAGGTCTGAAATTTTAGTATGTTGTAGAGCTCAGTGAGACGTTTTCATCGATAATTCTACTACTACTAATATGGAGGGGTTTGGAGGCGCTCAACAACTTGGGCTATATGCGCCATCGATAATTCATACTTGAAAATCGGTCAAGCCGTTTAGCAAATATGGCAGTCTAAAGCAAAAAGTGTTTTTACGATATAATTCGAGAACGGCTTCACCGATTTTGCCCATCATGGTATCAAATGAAAGGTTTCAAGAAGCCCTACAACTGTCTAGTACATTTCAAGTTCTAAAAATGTCCGCAAGAGGCGGTTAAATCAAAAACAAAGATTGCCTAACTTCAAGGGGCAATATCTCCGAACATCTAGGCCCGTATTATGTAACTCTCCGAGTGCTGGGAGGCCCATAAGAACTGTACAGCCACATAGCACTCGGAGAGTTACATAATACGGGCCCTGGTAAAAGATATTGAGTCAGACTACAACATATCAAAATTTAAAGGAAATCTAGCTTTTTTCGCTCCAGCTGTCATCACGAAAGATTAAATAATTAAATAACCGGATAAACAAAGCTCTGAATCAGACGACGCAATGGGTGATGAAAATTTGATGAAAAAGATTTTGGATCAGCTTCAACGGACCGCCGAGCGCACTGACCGTAATGTGTATGCCTGATTGAGTTATTTGGAGCCCCCGCCCAACCCTCATTTCCCAATACGGTCCTTGGGAATGCTTAGGAGAGCCCTTGATGATTGGGAAACCCAGGAAGAGAAAGCAAGAATGATCCGTGAATTGACCGCAATTATTGCTAGTGACAACTGGCTTTTTTTTTAAAGGAAATCTATAACAGGGCCCGTATTATGTAACTCTCCGAGTGCTATGTGGCTGTACAGTTCTTATGGGCCTCCCAGCACTCGGAGAGTTACATAATATGTGCCCAGCCCGAAAATGAAGAAAATCTACGTCGCGGTTTAGAAGATATAGCCATTTGAAAAGTTCTTGAAAATTTCTAAAGTTCAAAAAGCCATATCTCTTGAACGGCTTGTCCGATTTTGCTCAACTTGGTATTAAATTAAAGGTTTTGCAATTCTATACAACTTTCTAAAATATCAGAAACCTCTAGAACGATTTCTTCAGGACGAAAAATGTCAAAAACTGTTTTGGTGAAACAAAAATCTGCCATTTTGTGTTCTGAAAGTGACCTTGAAAAGTATCAAAATTTATCTCACATCAGATTATAGCTTGTTTCAAGACCTTTCCAAAACTAGTCAAGAAATTTCTGTAGGTCTTATAGAACTTGAGATATGACCATTTTTATGCATCAAATTGCTGAATTTCAGAAAAAAAATCAACTTTGCCTACTAATTCAGCTCACAAATTAAATTACAACGCATAGACTGACCCACTCGCGTTGTGGTATACCAATTCTTATAACTGAACGCGTTATGATTGACTTTTCCCCCTATTTTCCTCACCTTTTCAGCTGGCGCCGTGGCTTGCTGTTGAGATTCCGGACTTAATTGAGAAAGGCATTGTAAAGCACAAGGATAGCGATGATAAATAATTCCTGGACAACTAAAGAAGTATTTTTTTTTCATTCTGTTTTTATAAATAAAATCATTGATAAGGAATTCACAAATTTACTCATGATTTAGCCCCCCGCAATGTACATAATTCTGTGCGATAATCATTGATTGTTTGCAGTTCCCATGACCTTGCTCCAAATTTCTGAATGGAATGGTAGCTTCCGGAATAAAATGAAATTTTTACTCTCAAAAATGTCTTTTATTGTCTCCTGCATAGACATTTGTGTGCAATAAAATGCAGCTGAGACGGCGCATCTCAGATGCTGGTGGAAGACGCTAAAACAGCTAAACGAAAACAATTTTGGAAGACAAGAATTTACTTCACTTCCTTCATGACAGCACGGAAGTTATCCAGGAAAATGTTGGCGTGCTTCTCTTCGAACACAAGGGCAGGTCTGAAGCGAATGGACAAATCCCCGCAGCCACCTGTTATTATTCCCCTCTGCTTCAGCTTGTGCAAAACATCATCCCGGAGCTTTGTGTTGCGACAATTAATGGCCAGGAAGGTGCCTCTGCCGCGGCAGGAATCCAAGAGATTCGGGAATTCCCCCTCAATCTCCATCAAGCCATTCTTCAGGTGATTCCCCACACGCTGCACCTGCTGCAGTAGCCCATCGCGCTTGATGACCTTGTTTATCTGCTCCAGGATGAGAACCTTCCCTGGATCACCCATCCACGTATTAAACACCCTGTACGCCTGCGGTGGGGTCATATGTGGCCCATGGAAAAAGCCCCCAAGTTGCATTTTCTTACTGAACGTCACAACATCCGGTGGTGTGGGCAGATTGAAATGCTCATGGCACCACATCTTCCCCGTTGGACCACCTCCCGTTTGAACCTCATCAATGAGCAATGCTGCCCCATTGGCTTTTGCAATCTTCTGCAATCCTTGGAAAAATTCCGGTGATGCCTCATTGTCACCCCCTTCACTCTGAATGGGTTCCACAACAATTCCCGCCACGGGGTTCCCCTTCTTTGCCCATTGCCCAATTAAATCCTCCACCATGGCCAGGCACTTCTCATCCTCCTTCTTATTCTCCCTCACATAGTCCTTCAGGGGATACCGATATGCCGGAAAGGCCGCCATTGGCCAATCAAATGATGGAACATCAATCTTGTGGATGTACTTGGAATGCGTCGTGGACAGAACGCCCAGGGTGCGTCCATGGAAAGCTCCTTGGAAGGATAAAATGCTGAGATTTGGTGAACCCGGAGCCTTATTTATCATGCACGATTCCATTTCTTGCTTCGTAAAGTCCACATCCTCACCCCTCTGGGTCTTCCTGTACCAAATAAAGATTGCCTTGTAGGCGTTCTCATTGGAGCACGATCCGCACATCATTGTCGTGACGTGCGTTGCACCCGGTGGGGCAATGGACATTAAAGCTGATTGCAATTTCTGCGGCCAATCTTCAGCTGGAAAAACACCCAGAGCTGGGCGATTTATCAAGCCTGGAAGCATCAATAAGAGGCTACATAAATTGTCTTGATGATTGTGGGTCAAACTCTACATATTTGCATCCCATTGCATGCTCTTTAGCAAGCAGATAACATGAAAGAATTGCAAAAATTATAGCTAATCGAGTTAATCACTGTAAAATAGGACGCTAAAGATGGCGATTGTAACGGAAAAATTTGAATGAGAATCCGTTTTAATCGTTAACTAACGCCATATTTGTGTAAAAATATTTCAATTTTAGTTCTAAATCTAACAAATTTAAGAATTTGTGTAGAATACTTAAAAGAAAATGCAAGATGGCGGCTTTTTATATTCAAAAATAGAATAATTTCTATAAAACAAAAAATAAATAAAATTATCTTGTAGATGAGATTTTCTTTAAAACTCTTTTTTTCTCTGTTATAAAAAATATTGTTTCATTTTTATCAGTATAGCAGTAAGATATTTTTGGATTAACCCTTTCCGGAACACACCTAAACCACAGAGCTGATTTTGGAAATTTTTAACTCATTATGCCTAATTTAAAACTCGAAAAAAAGTTAACTTTTGCGGCGTAAGGATAATTAACCCTTTCGCGTTTTTTTTGGGTAATACGTACGTGATCCAAACGTGAAAGATACTATTTTCCCAAATTTTTAGGAATAAAATAATTTTTCATGTTAGAATTATATCAAATTCACGCAACAGAGGCCAAAAACGTCGTTCTGATTGAGAAACGTCCTCTAAAAGCATCCACAGAATGAATATCGTGATAAAGAGCCCATGTTTACAATATTTCAGTATTTTACGTGGACGCGTAAAATATGACTGCAATAAGAATTAGAACATCTGCAAGATCCGCAACGGACTTATTGATTTACTTTTTATATAAAAAATGTGCCCATTTTTTTTTAACTTTCCTGAATAAATTGCAAATTATCTGACCTTTGGCGGTATTCTAAGATAAATATAAAGATCAAAATAAAGAAAAAAACCAAGATTTGGTATTCTACTTTAAAATTCCAAGAAATTTTCAGGATAATCTTGGAAATTCAAAATATTTCAAGATTTGGTATTCTAAGATAGAGATTTACGGTCGAACCATAACCTAAAAATCTTGTTTCTTCATACAACTTCCAAGACTTTTAGTATTCTGAGATACGAATCAAAATCAAAATAAAGATTTACAAAATGAGTTGTCAAAAGAGACTTGGATAAAAATATTCCAAGATTCTGTATTCTACGATAGAGATTTACGGTCTTATTATAGCGTAAAATGTCTTGGATTTATGTGAAATTCCAAGACGGTTTTGAGGTCCTTTGAAAAATTGGTTTTTAAATGAGGTAAAGGCAATGCAAATTCAGTATGGGAGATATGAAAACTCTTGTACAAATATGGGATGCAGATGCAAAATGACGGGTTTTTGCCGGAATTGTGTTCACTCCATCTTGCTAATGATAGAGTGACCTCCGGGATGTACCAGGATTGTCAAATCTTGGACAAATACGGGATGTTGGTGCAAATTTTTTTGTTTTTCACTGGAATTGTGGTCACTTCTCCTTTGTAATGGTGGAGTGACCTCCGGATTGGGGATCTCATCCCCGGATTGTCACATCCTGGACAATCCTGGGATGCTGGTGCAAAAATGTTTGTTTTTTGCCGGAATTATGGTCACTTCTCCTTTGTAATGATAAAGTGACCTCCAGATTGGGGATCTCATCCCAGGATTGTCACATCCTGGACATTCCTGGGATGCTGGTGCAAAATTGTGGGTTTTTCGACGGATTTATGGTCACTTCCTATTAGTAATGTTGGAGTGACCACTACTCTGGCGAAAAAACCACAATTTTGCACCAGCATTCCCTAATTGTCCAGGGCTTGATAGTTCTGGGATGAAATCCCTAGTCCGGAGGTCACTTTATCATTACCAATGAGAAGTGACCACAATTCCGGCGAAAAACAAACATTTTTGCACCAGCATCCCAGGATTGTCCAGGATGTGACAATCCGGGGATGAGATGCCTAATCCGGAGATCACTTTATCATTACCAATGAGAAATGACCACTAATCCTGGAAAAAAATTAAAAAATTGCCCCAGAATCCCAGGATTGTCTAGGATATGACAATCCTGGGATGAGATCCTTAATCCGGAGGTCACTCCATCAATAGCAAGGAGAAGTGACCACGATACCTAAGAAAAATTCAAAATTTTGCAGTAGCATACCCCCCCCCCACCCAGTTACCGCCAAATTATCATAATCTGGAGGCAGAAAGCACCTCTCCGACAATATTCATTCCATTCCCGGAGCAATAATGCCTGGGAATAATAGCCGAGATTATACAATCAGGGCTCCTGGATGTAATGGCAATAGGGAAGAAATTCCCATGAAGTGTTTAAATTTCGTTCAATTGTCATCCGAGAGCGAACGAGAAAGCGCAATAGAACAAATTAATGCGTTAGAAAGAGATATCGCTAAAGTTTTCTTGGCGCGAAGCTGAAACCAAGAAACTGACAAGTAGGATAACGCAAATTTTGATTTTACTTTCCTGGATAATTCGTCGTAAAGTAGAATACCGACAGTCTTGGTCTTTATTTTGATTTTTATCTTGATCTTGAAAGGCGTCTCTATCCTAGAATACCACCCCTTCTTTTATTAAACCTTAAAAGAAAATTCGTAGAGAAAAATTTATTGGCAACCAATTAAGTAAATAAAAGAGCTCTCAAAAACATGCGAAAGTTGAATCAATTGTTGGATTTAAAATGAATGTGTATCAAAAGGCAATGGCAATAAAAATAAATTCCTTATCACTCACTCTTGAGATTGTGTTCATTGTTGAAGACACTGAGAAGATCCGGATGGTTGTATCCCAGTGGTACTGAAGAGATTTGTGTGAAGACATCCAAAAGAATATTATCATCAGCATCCACCAAATAGTTCCTGTATGATTTGTCATAGTTTGCAAACAACTGAACGGAACCCGCGTTCTGCAAAAAAAAAAGAAGTGAAGATTTATTTCGAGATTCACGTGCCCCCGTGGGGAGTTTTTCGCATTTGTCTTTATCTTATCGCACACCCAAAATGATGAACTTTATTATTAGATTACTCCCACACAATTTCTCGCAAAAAAAAATATCTAAATAATCTTGCAAACTGCGCGCACCAATAGACAAAAAAAAACGTCCGGACAGTCATGGGATGTGTTTTGGGGCAGAGTCGCGTTTTACGCACAACTTTCAGGCCTCCGAGTTAAATGGTATCAATTTAAATCAATTGGATGATTATTGTCTGACCGAGAGAGGGGACATTGTTGGTTTGGAAGAAGGTGAAGATTTATAGTTTTTCTCTTTAAGTATAAAAATCAAATAAACCTCAATTTTGAATTTTTAATGTTTCAGATTTTACCAAAACGAAATGTTTTTGCCATTCTTTGTAATTTGGATTTGGCAATAGATGTCAGCACAATAGACATTTAGTGGCAAAAAGAGAGTAAAAAACAATCTACTGTTTTTTTATTTTGATTAAAACTATTAAAACTTGTTTATAAATAAAACTACTGTGTAACGGAGTAAATATAAAATGTTTTATTAGCTTGAAATTAATTGGTCTTTTTACGGAATTTTATTTACTTTAATCACTTTAATCGACAAACTATGTCAGACTTCCTTTAGTTTCGACGTGATGAGTTTATTTAAATGTTTTATATATTTTTTGTAATTAAACTAACAAAAAAAAAAGAATCAAATTTATAGATCTTGAATTGATGGCTTTGAGATTTTATTAAAAACACATCAAAAGAGCAAATAAAAGAGAAATAAAACGTTGTTTTAGTTTAATCCAGCAACGTTTTGATTAATTTGTTTCAGGATACGCAGAGAAATGTGGCAGACAATTAAAATCTTAATTCTTTTTAGCCGCATTCATGAAATTTAGAGAAATTCGTTAAAAAATCTTCCTCTTTGAGCTCAAAAGAATTCTTTTTAGCGGTTTATTTAATTTTTTTTAAGTAGAATTGTCTTTTTAATGGCTGGAAAATATTCAAGATGTATTGAGAAATAAATTCCAACGTATTATCAAAAACATTAATCACATAAGACCTCAGTGTCACGAAAGGGTTAATAAAAATGTTAATCACTAAAAAAACGTTTTCAAAAGCTTAGATTTTAAGTTTTCATTTTTACCGGTATTTTTAAAGGGACAAAATCAAGCAAAAATCGAGTAATTTTCCTTCCGAGTTATTTTAATTAATTTTTTAATGAAATAAATTCAATTTTAATCGTCCTAAATATTTAATTTAACCATCAAGTAGCCAAAGAACAAAATATTTTCAAAACAATGGATTCAGAATTAATTTTATGTAAAAGATTAATGATTTTATTGGATTTTTCAGGTGCTTTATCCACTCACCTGGAGCACATTGAGTTGCCTGAGCAATTCCTTGGACTTTGGTCCAGGAACTGATGTCCTGACAACGGGTCCTGTTGGCTCTTTTGACGTTGAAAATTTCCTCACTGCAAGGAAAAGCATGAAAATTATTTTCCTTCCTCACACACGGAAAAACTTTGATTGGAATGATTGGAATGCAACTCACAATCCCTGAAGATGAGCCTTGCAGCAGGATGTGGGTTGCGGATTATTGATTTGTACATTTTGTGACGTCTTTTAGTCCTTTTTGAATAATTAAAAAGAGAAAATTTTGATTTCCACACAAATTGGAGCTTTGGCTGCGACTGTCTACTGCGATCAACTGCCACTTGGATTGTGGAGACAATCGAGGCAGCTCGATAATTGCCTCGCAGCTGGCCCCTTCAGCTCCTGCCCTCAATAATATTTGCCCAAAAACAAGCTCCGAATCTCCACCAAGCACAACGGAACTCTCAATGCGACTGAATGGCTGCTCTTGAATTGTGTGATGATAATGCCACCACCGCCCGGAATAATGGGAGGTGGGGACAGAACGGGGCGCCAGCGTCTGCGCAATTCTCAATGCCCGAGGCGTGAAAGTGCGCGAATGTCGTGTCTGGAAATTTTGGTATATTTTATTGTATGTCACAAAAAGGAATTAAAATTACAGCGAGAAAGGGGAATTAAGCTGCATGACTGTTGGATCCACCATCAATTTGCTTGGCCAGCATGTCAGGATTGGCGAAAGGATCGAGTTCGGCGAATAAATCGAACCACGCACTCTTCCCAGCTGGCTTTGTATCCCGCGGCTTGGAGCTCGCGGAAGGCATTGTGGCATCCTGTGTGGGTGCTAGGGGTGCTCGGGAGCGGCTGAAGAGCTCAAGGATCGCTGAGGTCTTCGTGGGGACCACGGGATCGGCATCCGCGGTGGCTTCTGCTGGTGGTGTGTCGACGACACTGAGCGCTGAGAGATTGTCAAGAAGCTGAGACGGCATAAATGAAGGCGGTGCTGTGTTGGAGACAAAATCCCCAAAATCCATTGAGAGCCCCAGGAGATCATCAGTATCCGTTGCACTGGCTCCATTGTCCCCAAGTCCATCAATCAAGAGTTGGGTATTCTCACCCAGAGGAACGTTCCCATCTCCCCCCGTGGCTACTTTTGCATCATTGCCATCCTCTGCTTGGAGGATTTTCTCATCTTTGTAGTCCTCCTGGAAGAACAACATTCGATCCTTATCCGGGTGCTTTCCCCCTTCTTCTTCTTCTTCCACAGAAACCACCTCCTGGGGCTCCTCCTTTGCAGCCTGAGTGAGCTCCTTGAGGATGTTGAAGGTGTAATGGGGCTCACTGTCGAGAATCTTGGCAGCTGCTCGAAATGTTTCCGTTGTCTTCGTGGCAAAGTGAATGAGACTCGATTGATAAGCCACGAGGGCGTGAGAGAACATATTGCACCTTGCAGCTGCCAAGAGATCAATCTTCTGCAAACAATCCAGTGTGAGTCGATCGAATTTTTGCTTAGAAATCCTCACGTGACTCTGAGCACGACGAAACTTCTCCAAACCCTTCCCACTGTCGGGATCCAGCTGAGCACTTGCTGACTTCATCCAGCTCAATGCAGCTCGATACTCTGTCCGCTCTTTCTCCATCACGGCTATGGTAACGTGGGTGTCGGCAATAGCACGCTCCCGGAAGGTCTCAACTTCATGATGGAGACGCACAAGGGGCGACCGGATGGCCATCCGTTGCTGCCCACAGTACGAGATGGCTTTTCCCGCACTAATCATCACCTTACTGGACGTGGCACTTAGCTTCCCATTCTCCTTGAGGAACTTCCCCAGGGCATTCTCCTCCTGCGCCAGGATGCACATCCGCTCCTGGTACAGATCAATAACTCTATACAGATGGGTACAACTGTCGGCGATACTCTTAAACAGGTCGATCTTTGTGTCCAATTCCTGGTCACTCGACACCACACACTCATCCTCCTTCCCGCCCAATTTTCTCTGAACAGTCTTCTTCGTCACCCAGTACTGGTGCTGCATCTCGGACTTCAGCATCCCACACCAAAATGAGCAATTTTCTTGTGAAAAAAATAAATTTTTCAAAAGCAATGTGGAAAATTCTTATCTTCCCTTTTTCCACCTTTTTTCACACTCTCTTTGACACTTTTCCAGCACACCTTGTGCGCAAACTCCAGCCATGGTCTCACTGGCACTCATCACACTGCCCCGGGAAAGAAGAATTTCCACAATTTCCCACAATTTTCTCACCAATAAAATATTTTTCTTAATTTTTTTAAAAAATTTTTTCAATTGATCCCAAAAAAGATCGTTATCTTCTCAAGATTGCGGGAGATTTTCAAAAATTCCCGCAACCGCGATTTTACATGCGGGACGTTTCATGGGACAATCATATGGAATGTCTGTGAATTACGACATGCGTTAGTGGGGTAATTGACACGAGTTGAAAAAATTAGAGAAAAATCATCATTTTCGCTTCGAGTGCAATTTTCGTGATTTTCACAGCATTTTTCCACAAAATCCCCTCCCGTACTTACATCTCAAGTATCTCCAGGTGCTCAGGGTGAGGTGAAAAGTCCACAAATTGCTAGAAATGTAAGGAAAATTCGAGGTTTTCTGAGGAGGTTGCAGCTCATTGGGAAATTCTTTTCCATTTCAGTTTGAAAGATAAGAAAAAACGCGTGGAAAGAAAATGTCTTCAGGGTCTTCAGGTGATGCAAATAAGGCTGCAGGAGGTGGTACACGTGAGGGCTATGAAAATTCCTGCGTGGTGTGCTTCATTGAGGTGACAATCTTCTCGGTTGGAAGCTGCGATCATGCTGTGTGCTACGTGTGCTCAACACGAATGAGGGTGCTGTGTGGGCAGAATGAGTGCCCCATTTGTCGGCAGGAGCAATCTCAGGTGATCTTCTCGCGCGAAAAGCTGCCCTTTCGCCAGCTGGAGGTGACAACGCGCAGTGGGCTGTACGATAAGAAGTACCGAATTGTCTTTGGGGATCATGACATTCAGACGGCCTTCTACAAGCTCCTCGAGGAGGCCTGCCCCCGGTGCAAGTGTCGCCCCTTTGACACCTTCGCGGACATGCAGAAGCACGTGCGGCAGCAACATGAGCTCTTCTACTGCGACATTTGCACGGAAAATCTCAAAATTTTCACCTTTGAACGACGCTGCTACACCCGGGAGGAGCTTGCAATGCACCGCCGGAAAGGTGACCCAGATAATACGTCCCACCGGGGGCATCCACTGTGTGAGTACTGTGAGATTCGCTTCCTGGATCGTGATGAGTTGTTCCGGCATTTGCGCAAGGAGCACTACTTTTGTCACTTTTGCGATGCCGATGGGTTCAATCAGTTCTACGCGGATCATGCATCGCTCCGGGAACACTTCCGGTCGGAGCATTATCTCTGTGAGGAGGGCAGCTGTATCGAGGAGCCCATGACAGCTGTCTTCCGGACGGACATTGATATGCGTGCCCACAAGACTTCCGTACACGGCAGGACGATGGGGAAGTTGGCAGCGAAGCAGGCAAGGACGCTGGAGGTGGAGTTCAGCTTAGTGCCACGCTATCGGCATGGAGATGCTCCTCCGGGGCAGGAAACGGAAGGAAGTACACAGTATAGACCCTTGATGGGATCAACGCTCAATCAGCAACCACGTAAAATGATCAATGCCAATGATGAACAGGAATTCCCAGCTTTGGGAGCTGGTGCCCCTCCAGTGCCCGTTATCCGGCCCAGTGTGTCCATTAAGACAAAAACCTACGGATCTAATTCCCTGGCAAAGACAAAGGAGAACTTCCCGGCTTTAGGTGGGGCTGCTGCAACTCCCGCAATCCCCTCCACATCCTCCTCCGATGCAGCCACCGCAAGTCACTACAGTCGAATGGTGCAGAAACCCCAACCCCCACCACCAGCTGCTGCTCCCCCTCCCACGTCCTCGAAGCAAGGAACCATCATTCACATATCCAATCGCCCTCCCAAACACCCGGACGCCATTAAAGACTTCCCAGCTCTCCCCGGAAGCACACGTGGCCCCAAAGCTGATCTCCCCCCAGCTGTCACAGTCAACCCAAAGAGCTTCTCCGCAAAGCATCGGAATCTCGTAGAAGATGGCGCAATGGTGACCCCAAATGCGTCAATTGCATCGAAATTAATGATGGTTGTGCCACCACCGAGTGCCCCCAAGAAAGCTCCCGAAGTGAAGGAGCCCAAAGTTCCAAAGCTCAACTCTGACGACAACTTCCCCACACTCAGCTCATCTGCCGCCCTCAGTGGATGCCTCCCACCCACATGGGTGCCCGTGACGAAGAGCAAAGTCGAAAGTCGGAAGTCCAAAGTAGCCCCAGCGCCGGATTTGTCGCATCAAAGTAGTGCCATTAAGACGGAGGAGAAGAGTACGAAGAAGAAAAGCAAAAATCCAACGGCAAAGACGAAAGACAAAGAAGCAAAACGAGAGAATAATAACAATGTAAATGGCAATAATAACAGCATAGCTGATGAGATTGGTGCGCTAAAGATATCAAAAGAGCCCCCGCAGGCTTCTTTAGGGCCGCCGCCGGGATTCAATGGCATTCCCGGCGGCAAGACAAAGGGCCAACCACCGCCGGGCTTCAATTCAGTCACACTGAATTCCGTGGCGAGGAAACCAAACAACGATTTAACCTTCACCAATTCCACCGGGGAAACCTTCTCCATTGTACCAACAAGGAAGTATATTGCACCACCGGATAGTAAGAAGAGGAATGAGGTGAGTTCTTTTTTTATCTTATATTTTTTCAAAGAATTTTTATAACAAAAAAATCTATCAAAATCGACTTGTTGAAATCCGTTAAAATCGATAAAACCTTCGTTTTACGAGGAAAGTGGTTGAAATCTTTGCTATTCTGAAAAAAATAGTTTGTAGCGAAGTTTGTCAAAGTTTGTTAAAGGATATTACTTTGGAGGTAAATATGGAATTTAACAAACATAATTTGTATTTAGAGATTATTGGTTGTAAAATGTTTGTAAATTGAGGAAAAAATACAAAAAAATACAAGCTTAAACAAACATTTTACAAATTTTTGCAAGCAAATTTTAATAAATTTGGAAGAACAACCTTTTTACAAACTTTACAAAAATGTTTGTATGCTGGTTTGTTTATAAAATCAAACATTTTTGATAATGTTTGTTCAAAAGTTTGTTATTTTGGTGCATTTACAAGCTTTATCAAACTTTTTTGAAAAAGTTTGTTATTTTGTTAAAGTTTAATTAGAGTGACGCCGTTTAAGGAAGGTGTAAAAAAAAACGATAAAATGGATATTTTGTGAAAATCATTAATGATTACGTAAAGATTTCCCAACTGTATACCTTGTGCGTACAGTTTGAAGTTCCTGGGGCATCTATGTCATTAAATGGTAAGATATTTCAATATAACCTCAATCATGAATGGCATTAACCTTGAATTAAACATCTTTTTTTTATTAATTTATAGATAACGTGATAACGAGATGATTGAGGAGTTCCTTGGACAGCGACTTAAGTTTTATTTTCATCTGTGCACCTAGTAAGGAGAAACTTCACTGCTAACCGATAAAGTAGCAGATTGCCGGAATATTCAGGAAGCTCCACAAAACCTTTAGGCTGGGAATTTTTGAACACGACTCGTGGGAAGAATGCAAAAGGAGTAATCCCGCCCTAACCGATATTTAAGAAATGTTGGAAGAGATCTCGACGTCGCATACGGATGGACATGGTGGCGGATCAGTATGTAATTAAATAATACTTTGTTGTCTTCTTATAATGATAAAAAAATGAATAAATTTTGTTGATTCTCATTTAAAAGAATGTCTTTTATTTTAAAAGATACAAATAAAAATAAACAAGCTTGTAATAGTTTGCTAAGGTTTGTAAGAAGGGGCTATGCAAATTTTCATACAAATTTTTACAAACAATTACAAGCTTCTACAAACTCGGGTATTATTTTTTAAATTACAAACTTGGAGATTAAAAAGTAATCTCCTTTGACAAAAAAGGGCTTTGACTCCTTTTCACTTCCATGTTTGTTAAAAAATGTATGGGAGCTACAAACTTTGACAAACTCAAATACAAACCTTTTTTTCAGAGTAGGTGGGATAAATGTGGTCAGTTTTTGTTTTATTTTTATGCTTTAAACATTTTTTCGAAGAATTTTTATTAAAAAAAACTATCAAAATCGATTTGTTGAAATCCGTTAAAATCTTTTTATGAAAAGTGGTTGAAATCTTCGCTAGGTGGGATAAATGTAGTCAGTTTTTTTTTGTTAAACATATTTTCAAAGAATTTTAATTTAAAAATAATGTAAAAAAAAACTTAAAGTCGATTTGTTGAAATCCGTTAAAATCCGTTTATGAAAAGTGGTTGAAATCTTTGCTGAATATGTTTCTACAGTAGCGCCAACGCAACGTGGCGGAATTTTTATTCTCTGTTTTTTGATAAAGCGTCTATCGCCGTCTTAGCAACTTTATTGAGAAAATGGCAGCTTAAACTTGAAGATTTTTTTTAAAATGATGTTTTGGGTAGTTTTTACGGCTGTAGAAAATGTTTTAGATGGAAAAATTCGGAAAATAAAACAAAGAAAAGAAAAAACGTAACTTTCATGCTTTATAGCGACGTTTTGGACAAGTTTAATTGCCATCTTTAGAGGCTCTGCTGATTTACAAAAAATTAAAGTTTTTCGTGAGCAAATTTTGTAATTATAAACTTATGTTTACACTGGAGGACTAAACTGGTACTTGCTGCCAATTCTACTATTTTAAACCTTCATAGATTAAAATCTATCCAACTTATCTTAATAAATTCTACATCTATGTGTAGGTGACTTCAAATACTACTAGAAGTTTGACAAAAGAAAATCTGGAAAAACGTTTTCTCTATAATAGAAGAATAAGCTCAAAGTTTGAGGTTAGAAAACCGTGTTCTCCAAGTGTTAAACAACAGAGCCTGAAGAAGGGAGTTAAACTATTGCCGAAACGTCGCTATAAAGCATAAAAGTGACGCTTTTCTCTTCTTGGTTGTTTTTTCTCGAAATTTCTCGTCTATATAACGATTTTTTAAAGATTTATTGTTGGTATAGTTCTGCTAAATCAAAACGTTAAAATATCCAAAGAAATAATTTAATTTTTATTTTAATTAATCAGTCGTAAAATCAGAAAGCAAAACGAAGACTTCGTGATTAAAAAGAATAAATAGAAAATTAATTTAATAATAAAAGTTTTCTCCTTAATCGTCATTATATTTTATGGCAAATTCTGCTTTAGATGGCGCTAACATAATTTAATTCACAGAAATTTAGCCACTAGATGGAGTTGCACTACACATAGCAAATAATGCTTAATTTCCAACGTTTATGATTAATTCTTTTTTTTTCAACCATATTCTACACAAAATAAATCTTAAATAACTCTTTAAGAAACTTCTGAACAAATCAACATTTCATTGCCATCATTCCTATAAATCATTTAAACGCTAGATGGCGTTACTTTTAACAATTTTAACTCAAAATTGAGCAAAAGATGGAGCTACAGTTTGCTTCCAATCAAACGGATTTTTAGTTAACAAAGAAATCTTCCCTGAACTTTCTTTTGCAGATTCTTCTAGGTCACTTTCAGGATGCACTGAAGAATAGTGCCGCTGTGAAGGAGTTTCATAACATCTCCCAAATGTTTGTTAGAAATAAGTATCTTGCCTTACCCTACTACGAACACTGCTTGGAGGCACTTGGGGATAAATTCAGTGATGTCTTCCCGGAATTGTTGGCATTGCTGCCAGACATTGGAAAGCAACAGGTAAGTTGGTTCAAGCCACAATTTATATTTGATTGGCAGGGACTTATCAGCGTGTGTTTGTGCAGGAGCTGTATCTGGTTCATGTTCAACGAGAGAAGGGAAAAGGAGAGAAAGGTGGGAAAAAGAAGCGCGTGGAGACCATCATTGATGTGTGCTCCATCTGCAAGCAGGTGCTCGTACGCAGTGATCTCTTCGCCCATTTGCAAGCACACAAACTTGAGAATAATTTTCCTGTTTTGACCAAATAATTACGGGGAGAATCCTTTACACGGTATGACAGGGAATTGTGAAACTTTTCCATGCAGAGAAGTCAAGTTAAAAAAAAAATTAGTTGAATTTTTTATCATCCTTTATAAATTATATCCTTGTCTCAATGAAGCAATTTGTTTAAGGAAAAGAAAACTAATTGATTGTCTTTTAATTGGAGGAGATGATCTGTTACCAACTTGGACAGTATTGTTGGGAGAAATACAGGAAATTATCGCTGTGAAGCTAAAATGAGGCTGTTTTGTTTATGGGCTGTTCTGAAGTTCTGATTTGTAGGAGAAAACTAAAGCTTTTAAAGCCTGTTAATGGACTAAAATCGAAACTTAAGCATCAGAATTTAAGTTGTTAAAACCGGTAAAAAAATTTTAACGACGTTTAAGGTAAGACAGGATCCTTCTAGCCTGCTTCTGAACTGTTCACTGTGGAGCTGCTTTTCTAGGCCTTTAATTACCTTAAAAAAAACAAACCTTCCAAAAAACCATTAAGTCTTTAAATAGTTTAACTTAAATTAATTTATTGGATCCATTAATACGTCACAATTTTTCTAGTCTGCTACCAAGACTTATCTATTAATCTTAAGTCTTCAGTAGCTTCAGTAGTTACAAGATTCAGAAATTTTCCTCAAAGCTTCTTAATTTTATTTTAAAAACAAACAAGTACAAAAAAATTAATTAATTAAATGGTCTGTTTGAGTTTTTAGAATCTTTACAATCAGTTTTGAAAATCCAAAGTCTGAAAGATCAGAGTTTATGGTTTAGGGATCAGAGTTTGAATTTACGGATTTACAGTCAGACTTTAGGAGTTTAGAGCTTGAGCTTTTAGAGTTTGAACATCCAAATGTCTGATTGTACAGATGTTTGAATGTTTCAGGCCTAATAGTCAAAATCTTTAAAAGTCTAAAGTCTGATTGTCTAGATTTTTATGGTTTTCAAGCCCTGAACTTCTAAGGTCTGACTGAATTTTTTTTTAAACTTTAAAGCATTTAAAGTCTGAGTATTAAGAATTTGAATTTGTCAAGAGATTGAGCGTCCAAAGTGTGATTGTCTAGATTTTCATAATTTAAAGTCTGATCGTCTAAAGTGAGATCATCTAGTGTTTAACAGTTTAAAGTCAGATCGTCCAGAGGTGAAGCCTCTAAGCTCTGATCTTCAAAAGTTTGAACGTCTAAAGTCTGATCTTTCAGAGTTTCCATGTTTTAAGTCTGATGATCAAAGTTTTAGCGTCTAAAGTCTGATCGTCTACATTATTATAGTTTAAAGCCTAATCCTCCAGAATTTTAAAGTCTAAAGTTTGATCGTTTCAAGTCTGATCATTCAGAGTTAAGGCCTCTAAAATCGGATAATCAAGAGTTTCAACGTTAATTGTCTAATCGTCTAAAGTCGGATTGTCTTTTAGAGTTTAACAGTTTTAAGTCAGATCATCCTGAGTTGAAGCCTGTAAAGTCTGATCTTCAAAAGTTTGAACGTCTAAAGTCTGATATTTCAGAGTTTGAATGTTTTCAGTCTGATGGTCAAAAGTTAAAGCGTCTTAAGTCTGTTCGTCTAAATTATTACAGTTAAAAGCCTAATCCTCCAGAATTTTAAAGTCTAAAGTTTGATCGTCAAACGTTTGAGCGTTTCAAGTCTGATCATTCAGAGTTAAGGCCTCTAAAGCCTGATGATCAAGAGCTTCAACGTTCATTGTCTGATCGTCAATAGTCTGATCGTCAAAAGTCAGATCGACCAGAATTTAGGCCTCCAAAGTCTGATCCTTCAGAATTTGAATGTCAAATGTTTATTCATCAATAATCAGCTAATCAAGCTTAGTCTACAATTCTAACTTTCTTTAAAAAAAAACTTCCAAATCCTTCAGTTTTCCAAGACAAAGAACTTTTGCTTCTTTGGCAGCTTAGCATGTTCAACGGGATGACACTTTTTGCGATGGGAGAAGTAGTAGGAGCGCGATGTGAAGGCTTTACTGCAGAATTCGCACTGATGCGTCGTGGTGCCCGTATGCCTGGCCACATGATCCCTGAGCTCCACCCTCGTGCGGATCTTCTTCTTGCAGATGTGACACTTGTAGAGCCACCGATCTGAGTGGACGTAGCGGATGTGCGCAAGAAGACCCGCTCGTGCCGTGAAGACCTTCTGGCAGGTTTCGCATTTGTGCTCCCGCCGATCTGTGTGGAGGGCCATGTGGCTGCGTAGGCTGATGTTGTTGCGGTACTTGTTGCCACAGATGGGGCACACAACGGGATCCGGGATGTCATGATGGCGCATTTTGTGATCGAGGTAGTTGCTGCGTCCGGTGAAGGCCTTGGCGCAGACTTCGCAGACGTAGTCACGAACACGCTGATGCGCCTTCACGTGGCGATCCAGGACAAACTGGTAGGCAAATCCTTTGCCACATTCATCGCAGACGTACTTCCTACCCTCGGGAGCCACATGCGAGGCCATGTGGAAGCGCAGCTGGGCTTTGTGGCAGAATCTCTTGTCGCACTCTGCGCATTCCAGGGGGCGCGCCTCGCGTGGGAGATGCGTGTAGAGATGCTTCTTGAGGAGATCCTTCGATTGGGATTGTTTGTGGCACACAGGGCAAGCGAAAGCATTGGGATTGAGATGAATGGCAATGTGGGTGATGATACGTTCCTTCCGGAAGTACTCCTTCGTGCAGCAACGCACAAATGGGCGACTTGTGTGCCCCATTTGCTCATAGTGAGCCTGAAGTTCCTCGAAGAGGTTGAATTTCGGCTGTTCCGGACACTCCTTGCAGTCCAGCACGACGAATTGTCTTATGAGATCATCCCTCTCCTCGGGAGCGATGGAATTTTGTGGATTTGTGAGGAATTCAAAGCCAGGGAAGTGCTCGTAGATGGCACGATCTCTGTCAAACTTCCGTAATTCCCGATCAGTTTCATCCATTGTTGTTCCCACGAGGACTTCCTCCTCAACTTTCTCCCAAACATTCTCACGGAATTTCTTGGGTTTCTGCCTCACAATGTGCTCGGATTCGTGTGATTGCATGTGGGCTTTCAGCTGATTGTTCCCGAGGAACTTCTTCCCGCATTTGTCGCACTGAATGGGACGTAATTCGTACGGGAGGTGCGAGAAGAGGTGCTTCTTCAGGTAATCCTTCGTCTTCATGCGCTTCTTGCAGACAAAGCATGCATACGTGTCGGGATGGAGATGGAGGACAAGGTGACTGTAGAGGAGCTTCCTTTCGGAGAATTCTTTATTGCAACACACCACGGAGGGCTTTCCGGGATGCCCCTTAACTGTGTGATGCTTCAGGAGATCCTCGAAGGTGTCAAAATTCCCTTCTTCCCCGCAAACTTTGCACGTGAGTGCGACAAAACTCCTCACCATGTCATCCTTCTCAGCCCACGTCATTGTCCCCAGGGGGCAGGTAATTTTCTCAAATTCCGGGAAATTCTCCGCAATCACCCGATCCAGCTCGGAATTCCTCTGACGCTTCTTTGTCTTTTCCGGCGATGCTTTCTCAAAGCTCTCCTCGAGTATGGAGATTTCCTTTGTTTCCTCATCATAGTCCACTTGATCGACTTCCTCAACAACCTCCGTCCATGGTTCTTCGACAATTAAATCATCCATCGTGCCCTCATCACAGATTTCCTGGATGTTCTCATGCAAATCCGGTGCTTCATCAATCTCCTCCACCTCGAGGATTTCTGTCTCCTCCAGAATCTCTTCCTCCTGCTGAACTGTCTCATTTTCCTCCTTAACAAAATCACTGTAGAATGCTGCTTCCTCAGCCATCTGCTGCTCCAGAAGCTTCTGATTCTCCATCACTTGCAAACGGAACTGATACATTGGATATGCCTTCTCCCAGCAGTCAAAGCAAATTTCCTGCGGAAGATTCTCCTCCGGGACAATCTGAAAAGTCAAATTAATTACTTTTAGGGGCTTCTCATGGGGCGCTACAGGGTGGGAAACTCACGGAAATCTGGAACAATCCCAGAAGCATCTTTTCAACAATTTCCGCAAGTTCTTCCGACGTGCTGACGTCGATGAATTTCGTCTTATCCTCCAGGCATAGCCGGCATTTATTTATCCACACATTTGAACTCATTTTCACAGAGAATTTTCACAATTTCCCAGAGAAATTCCAACAAAATTTCGACGACACAAAAGCAAAACAAACTTTGAAATGTCAAATTTGACAGCGACTGATAGTACAACAGCGCAGTGGTGGCTTCTGGAACTATATCTAGAGCGCGAAATTAAAAAAAAAACAACTAGAAGTTTGTAAAAACTTTTTGAATTGTACATTTTTCTTCTCGGAAAGTGCCTGGAAGTTGTGCAGGATGACTGCTCATTGTAACAGGAAGTTTCTAAGGGATCTTAGAAACTTCCTTTCTATCACCCGGCAGATCCTTGATGTCATCTTCAGGACAAAATCTGAGTTAATAAAAATGCTTTATGCAATTGGAAAGAGGACTTCCTAAAATGAACAGATTTTGACCCCTAAATGACATCAAGGATCAGCCGGATGTTGAAAAGGAGATTCCTAAGATCCCTTAGAAACTTCCTGATGCATTGGGCAGGATGACTACACAAACTCCAGGCACTTATGGCACTATCCGGGAAGAAAAATGTATTCCATGTTGCTAATTCAAAAAGAAGTCAATAATTATTGGGTTGTCCAATATTTATCCGGATTTCTAACCCAACATAACAAAGGTATAAATACCTTTGTACAATACCTTTTCTATTGTTGTATTAGGGCCTGATGATGACCAATATATTTGTCCGAAACGCGTTGCAAAACTAAACATCGATGTTTTATTGACTGCTCCCCCGAAAAACCCCCAATTCTAACCTAAGATTTTTACCATTACATTCAATGGGGATGAATGAGACAGAAAATCAAAATTGTACTGAATTTATGTGAATATCTGGTTAGAAATCCAAACCAATACATAGCTGAATCGAAATTCTTTATTAGATTTTTATAATTAACATTGGGATTTTGTGGAATTTCAATGGATTTGGCCAGGAAATCTTGTGGAAAAGAGACTTCCTGGTACTTGTTTAAGCACAAACGGCACAAATGCACGAGAAATGGCGATTTTTTTTGGCTGAGAAATTCAATCTCTGTGCTCTTTCTCCCCTCCTGATGTTTTTTCCGGAGTACTGGGGGCAGTCTTCCGGTGTTCTGGGGATTTATCAACCTTGAATTCATCCGCATTCTCATTGAGCTTCTTCGCGAGAAAGTAAATCTCCGCCAGGGCAATAATGAGGGCAAACATAATGCCCAGAAGGAGCCGGAAACCAAAATCGAGATTCCCAACAATAAGCTGAATCCCGAGGAAGCCAAAGACAAAGCCCGCAATGACGGAAAAGATGAATTGTGCCACGGCAATGAGTTGTTTGTTGATTTGCTTAATTTGGTAGGAAATGGTGTCTTCGTAGGGAACATTTTTGGGATTTTCCACATTTCTCGTCATCTTCCGGTACACCTTATTCTCCTGCTCCTTCCTCAGTGCCTCACAGCGCTTCTCCAGCTCTGGATTGCGCTCAATTACGGAGTTTTCCGGCAGGAGGATTGTTGAGTGTTCCAGAAGCTCGTGCAGGTAAACTTCTATTCCTTCCTCCTTCCGTTTCTCCTGCAACACCCTGTTGAGCCATTTTACATCCTGAACCGTGAGGATTTGTTCCTTCTTTGGCTTTTGAGGTTCCTTCCCGGATTCTTGGGCATCTTCAGTAATTACCTTCTCAGCCTCCACGAGGAGTTTCTTCTCTTCCTCCGTGAAGGCAACTCTGGGATATTCCACGTTGTTCTCCTCAAGGGATGCCTTGGAAATCTTCCCGCAAATCTTTGCAAAACTCTCCGGAAGATTCTTCTCACACCCCAAGTGCTTTTGCACGTAATCACAGAGCTTCTTGGATGCCACAATCCTCACTCGTGGATCAACAATACTCCCCTTGGACATAATTAACTTTATGTATATTTACTTGTGAATGTGGAGCTTCCTTTCGAGATCAGAATAAAAATCCCGCAATTCTTCTTCCTTCTCCTCAAATGTATGATCAACTCGTGAACACTTGTGTGCCATATCATCAACAAAGTGACTCCATATGACCTTCCGGGCCTCCCGGTTAGCCTCCAATGCAGCCTGGAGCTTCGGGTCTGGCACACGATTAGTCACCTCTTCGCACGCACCCAAAGCAACTTCGAGGGACTTCTGTAAATGCCCCAAATGTGCCTCACATGCCACCTTTGAACGCAAAACTCCCGTATCCTTGGCCTCAGACGTATTCTGCAGGGACACAAAGAGATTCTCTACTTCACGGTCGTTGCGTTTTTCCTGGGGGAAAACACACAAAAAAAAAACATTAAAAGCCCCCTCCGGGAAACTCTGCGCTTCCCCACCTACCTCAAATTCCCGCAAAAAGTACTGAATTTCTGCACTTGTAAAGGGGCGATGATCAAAAATGCGCGAATAGATTTCCCCAATATCTGGAAAAGTGTCCGGAAATGCAAATAAATGAGATTTTCACGGAGAAAATGAGATTTTTCCAATATTTTCTCACCTTTGACGATGTCTCGAGCTGTCATTCTTCACGTGATTTAACACTCCCTTGAAGTTTCCGTTAAAATCGTCAAGAGAATTATGAATTTTGTCGATGAATTTTGTGTGAAAACTTCAAGATGGTTCGATGTGAGAAAAAGGTTTTTCTGCTGAAGAACTTGATTTTTGAGATTTTTCGTATTTTCGGGGCTTTTCCTAGCTTTTCGTAGCTACTTTGGACCGTTCAGGCCAGGACAATGCGCTCTGGGGAAGTTACCGTTAAAATCGTCAAGAGAAATTATGAATTTTGTCGATGAATTTTGCGTGAAAACTTCAATGTGGTTCGTTGTGAGAAAATAAAGTTTTTCCGAAGTTTTTCTGCTGAAGGAGTTGATTTTTAGGATTCTTCGTATTCTTGGGGCTTTTCCTGGCTTTTTGTAGCATCTCTGGGCTGGGAAAATGCGCACGAGAAAATTTATCCCGGAAAAACGACATGGCTCACAAAACTTAACGGATTTTTTGAAATTTTTATTTCGTCAAAATCTCTTTTTTGTTTTCCTTTGATTGGTTTTTCTATTGATGAAGGAGTTGATTTTTGGAATTTTTCGTATTCTTAGGGGCTTTTTTTCCTGGCTTTCTGTAGCTTTTCTGGACCGGGAAAGTTTGCTCTGGAGGCTTTCACAAGAGAATTTATCCCGTAAAAACAAGACATGGCTCATAAAGTTTCCTAACGGACATTTCAAATTTTTTTATTTCGTCAAAATCCCATTTTTGGACTTTTCTTCGCTTTTAGACCTCAATTTTCCTTTATTTGGGCATTCTGGGGCGAATTTCTAGTTTTCTGTTATCTAGAAAACCAGAAAATACCCATTTTCCGGGAAGAAAACGAAGAAAACTCGAAAAACATGAAAATGTGAGTGAGATGGAGAGAAAATTTCCTTAGAAAACTTATAACCTTCTCACTCATTCTTTACTTTTCTTCAAAATTCATTAGCTTTTTGTTATTTTTCTTCGCTCTTTGACTCAGAGACAATTCTATAATGAAAATTTCATTAATTTTGAAGATTTTGAGAAGAGAAAACCCCCGGAAATGGTGAGAAAAACAAGAAAACTCATCTGTAAGAGCGAGACGAATACTTTGAGCAAAACATATTTTCTTCTCATTTTCGCCTCAATCGAAGCGACATCTAGTGTGAATTTTTCGTCAAGAAAGAATGAAGAAATAAACAAACAGTTCGCCAAGAAAAGGTTTCTTATCAAATTCTTTAATTAATTGGCACATTTACGTAACTTTACTGCCCTCGGAAGATGGTGTTCAACTTGATTCTCATTACGGGCGTTCCCGGTGAGTCAAATTCCCATTGAATTTACGTAATTTAGGTCAATTTAATGGGCTGAAATTGTCCTTTTTTTGTTGGGGGGCGAACCCTTCGCGCAGGTGTGGGAAAAACGACAATTTTCCGGAAGATTGCAGATGACCTGCAGGGAATGAAGGTGCCCATAATGGGCTTCTACACGGAAGAAGTACGCAATGGCCTTGGGGGACGTGTGGGATTTGATTTGGTGACCTTTGACGGGCAACGCGGGATTCTTGCCCGGCCGAGTAAAACCTCTGCCCTGGCCTCCTTTAAGCGCCTTCACAAGCTAAGCAGATACAGTGTTGACATTGAGAGCCTTGACCAGATTGCCCTGCCTATTCTATCAAGCAATAACATCGACCCCCTGCTGATGATTGATGAAATTGGCAAAATGGAACTCTTCAGCACACAATTTCAGGATAGAATTATCAAAATCACTGAAGATCTCCGTCTGGGACGACGCTGCATGATTGCCACAATCCCCATAACATCGCGTCATTCCAACAACATCATCGAGAACCTCCGGAAGATCGATGATTGTGCTGTGTTTGAAATAACAAAAGCAAATAGGAATAGCATCTATCCGGAAATAATGTCCGCCGTCCGTCGAATGTTGGGCATTTAAACACTTCCTGTTCGTCTTTTTTTTAACAGACTTCCTCAGGAATTGTTTATTTATTTATTCCCTCGGGGAAGCATTCCAGTTTGTCTTTCATTCTCTCTCTCTCACACCATGCCATTGACGGCTGGTACTTTGCTGGGCTCTCTAATGGATCTCTTCCGTACACGCTTTGGCACTTTTTCGGATTCCATCTCACTGAAGAGGTCCTCCTTGCTGCGCCAGAACATCTCCTGCCGTTGCACAAGTTCCGGATATTTACTCTCAAAGCGCACATCCGGCATTAGGGGTAGTTCCCATCCGCGCGATGACACCTGCGCCACAGACATGAGGATTTCCTTCACCTCCTCCGGGGGAAGTTGAATAACCACCCCAATCTTCTGCCTATCCACAAAGTTCCGCCGCACGAGCTGGTAGAGCTGCAAAGAAAAACCGAAGCAATTTATCCAGAGATCTTCCTCGCACAGAGAAACCAAAGAAAAGAAAATATACTCACAACGTAGTCCCGACTCCGGCACATCACCTCACTTGGGATGCCATTGGTGCTGGAGAAGGATTCCGCAGGATACAGCACTTCCGACTGAATCACCCAATTTCCACGTATGAGGAGCCCAATGAGTGGCAGGATACGTACAACCTTCTCCTCCGTGATGTTCCGATCATTCAGGATGGCCAGGAGTTGCGATAGAGACACCATTTTAACTAGAAAGTCAATCATAACGCGTCCAGTTATAAGAGTTGATGTCCCACAACGTGTAGAAGTTTGTTAATGCGTTGTAATTTAATTTATGAGTAGTATTAGTTAAGGCGAAGTTGATTTTTTTTTTGTGAAATTCAGCAATTTTATGCATAGAAATGGTCATATCTTTGGTTCTATAAGACCTACAGAAATTTCTTGACTAGTTTTGGAAAGGTCTTGAGATAAGCTATAATTTAGGATAAATTATAATACTTTTAAAGGTCACCTCTAGAAGACAAAATGGCGGCTTTTTGTTTTACTAAAACAGTTTTTCGCATTTTTCGTCCTCAAGAAATGGTTCTAGATGTTTCTAATGTTCTAGAAAGTTGTAGAGAATTGCAAAACCTTTAATTTAATACCAAGTTGAGCAAAATCGGACAAGCGGTTCAAGAGATATGGCTTTTAGAACATTTGAAATTCAAGAATTTTTCAAATTGCTTTATTTTCTAAACGGCGACATAGATTTTCTTCATTTTCGGACTAGTGAAAGATATTGAGTCAGACTACAAAATATCAAAATTTAAAGGAAATCTAGCTTTTTTCGCTCCAGCTGTCATCACGAAAGATTAAATAATTAAATAACTGGATAAACAAAGCACTGAAGCAGACGACGCAATGGGTGATGAAAATTTGATGAAAAAGGTTTTGGATCAGCTTCAACGGACCGCCGAGCGCACTGACCGTAATGTGTATGCGTGCTTGAGTTATTTGGAGCACCCGTCCAACCCTCATTTCCCAATACGGTCCTTGGGAATGCTTAGGAGAGCCCTTGATGATTGGGAAACCCAGGAAGAGAAAGCAAGAATGATCCGTGAATTGACCGCAATTATTGCACGTGACAACTGGCTTTTTTTTTTTTAAGGAAATCTATAACAGGGCCCGTATTATGTAACTCTCCGAGTGCTGGGAGGCCCATAAGAACTGTACAGCCACATAGCACTCGGAGAGTTAAATAATTTTCATTTCATTTCATTTTAAATTTATTCATCTCAATTACATTTGTCCTATCTTCTTGCGCCCTTGGGCGTCTTAGTGTTGTCAACCAACCTCCAGAGCAAAACCCAGATGTTCGGAGATATTGCCCCTTGAAGTTAGGCAATTTTTGTTTTTGTTTTTAGCGCCTCTTGCGGATGTTTTTGGAACTTGGAATGTTCTAGACAGTTGTAGGTCTTCTTGAAACCTTTGATTTGAGCTTGAGTTGGTCAAAATCGGTCAAGCCGTTCTCAAGTTATATCGAAAAAACACTTTTTGCTTTAGGCCGCCATATTTGCTAAACGGCTTGACCGATTTTCAAGTATTATTTATCGATGAAAACGTCTCACTGAGCTCTACAACATACTAAAATTTCAGACATCTAGCTATAAGGGAAGTGTTTGACGGTATTCCAAAATAGCGGACGGCGGCCATCTTGGTTTTTGAAAATGCGAAAAAATGAAAATTTACACCCACATTTCTATAGAAAACTTCAAACCAGAAGTCTCTATCTGTTACCGTTTTCTTGAGATATAAGGCAAAGTTTTGAGTTTAGTGCTCATACCAAGTTTGAGCCTGATCTGAGGTGGTCAGTTTTTCCGACGATTACACTGCATGGTGTTGGCCATGATTGTGGTATACCAACTAATAGTAATGTTTTAGCTTTAATCTCTCTCCTGTTAATCGTTCAAAATAACAAAGAAATAATATAAAAAAATCGTTACCGTCAATGAGGATATTCTTTATCTGTTCTTGCAGCCCCATTTCCTTCATCTGATACAGACTAACAATGCCACTGGGAACGATTGTTTCCACGGATTTGTCATTCCCCTCGCGTGGGATGAGCGCTCGCACGTAGTCATTGCTCGTGGCGGTCAGGGCGTGTCCCGTGGGGGCTGTTTTGGTGCAAAATAACTTTGTGCGTTCCAGCTCAACGGCCGTGGAGCCAGTTGGGTGCCAGAATGTCTCACACCACGGCTCCTCAGCCTCCCGGGCGGCCATAAAGTCAAAAGTCTTCTCTCGCGCCTTCCGGGATTTTTCACTATCACTCCGGGCGAATCGTACGGTAACTTGCTTCATTTCCTCCTCAGCCTCCACATCGGTGTCATTCTTTTGCTCAGCACGCCGTCGGGCGTCCTGTTTGTCAAAGTAGGAGAATGACGGGCGCATCTGGAGGATGCCCTGGAGGGGTGTTGTGTGGATTTCACGATCCTGCATTACACCTATCACAAAGTTTCCTGATTTCTGGACTGATTTTGAGCTGACAAAGCTCATTTTGTCCATTGTGCCACTCGGGAAGGATGGGCGGTCACCCTTTGAGGGATTCTTTCCATCCGCTCCCACAGCCAACTGTGCTCCCCTGAATTCATCGTAATTCCGAGACTTTGTCTCCAGGCCAAAATCCACCTTCACCTGGGAACAGAAACAAGTCAAAAAACGCAAAAAACTCAAAAACTTCATCCTTCCGGAAGGAACTTTTCATGACACTTGCCTGTTGATTGTGTGGCTTTGCACAGCTATTGACCACATCGTTGCAATCAATGGTGTAATGAGCATCTTTAGTGGAAAATTGGAAAATGTACAGATTTTCTGCTAAGGATTTGGATAAATACACAGGAATCTACAGGAGAAAATTGCCAAAAATGTGATATCCTCCCGACATAACCTCAAAGAAAACAGAGATAATGCGCATTTACTCACTTCCTCAACGATTGGATCTTCTTCCTCCATCCTTTCGCCAAGTCCCTGATTAATTTTTCACTAACTATCTACCGATTAAATGTGTAAAAATGCAAATTAAAAGAACGCATCACAACTTGACCTTTTTTTTTTTTTTTTTTTTTTTTATTTTAAAGCTTTACGGCCCCAGCCTTTTCAAGCCACAAGGCCAAACGTCATTTGACGTCTACACACAATATACATATACTCTTATATTACTAGTTTGTTTGAATTTGAATTTTTGTCGTTGGTTTAATTTGTTCTGGGTTTGTTTACTCTTATTTAGGATAGAGTATTATCCTGTTCTATAAGGATGTATCATACCATAATAATATATGGTAAAGTTGTACATTCTTATTGTTACTTATAATATATGAGTGAGTTTGTTTGTGTTTAAATGTCTATGTTGTTTTCCTTGGTGAACTCGTAGATTTCTATCAATTTGTTTGTCTTGTTCTCTTTGAGTATGCTCTGGAGGTCTGGGGCGTTGGTGATAGATTTGTACTTCCTTCTTGAGATATCATACTTTTTACAGTTTATTATGATGTGATTCGCGTTTTCTTCTGTATTGCAAAGATCGCATTGATCGTTTTCGCTTATTTTTATTTTTTTAAGGAATTTCTTATCATAAGAGTGTCCGCTTCTAAGTCTATTTATTAGTTTAGTTGCTCTAGCGTTTAGTTTTTTATTTTTGAACCAGGGTTTATCTTCTAATTTGTTATTTCTTATCTGTTTGTTGTATTTACCTACATTTTCTGTTATGTTTTGATAGTCTGATTTCCATTTAACTTTAAGATTTTCTAGTATTTTTTCTTTATCTAATTCTTCTGTATTTGTTCCAGTTTCTTCAAATTCTTCGTAATTGTTTTTGATGTAGTTTATGTTTTCAAGTTCTCTATATTGGTTTATAATGTTGGGACAGCTGTCTGGCCCTTGTATTCTTCTAATAAGATGTTTTATTGTGTTTTTTTCATGTTCTAATCTAGTTGGCATTTCTCCTACGTCTGCTAACATAGATGTTATTGGTGTGGATTTTGTATATCCCATTACGATTCTGAGGGCTTTATTTTTAACTATTTGTAAAATATTTTTTTCTAATAGATTTTCCTTGTGATCCCATACTACTGGGGCAGCATAGTTGATTCTGGAGTTGATTAGAGATTTATATATCATAGTTAATGATTTTGGATGGGCTCCTCCCCTGCTTCTGCTAAAGATTTTAAGGAGATTTATGTATTTCTCACATTGTGCTTTTATTTCTTTTTTGTGGATTTTGAAATTAAGCTGTTTGTCTATATATACTCCTAGTATTTTGTGGTATCTTTCTTCTTTTATTTTTATATTGTTAATTTTTATTTCACCTTTATTTTTATTTGTGTTATCGAATTGTATGAATTTGCATTTGTTTGGGTTTAGTTCTAGATCTAGTTTTTTCAGTTCTGTATTGAGTGTTTCGCATAATTTATTTGCGTTTTGGTATAGTTTAGTGTTGTTTTTTCCTGAGACTATTAGTGTTATATCGTCTGCGAATTGTAATAGTTTGCAATCTGTTGAGTTAATTTTGTGTAGATTTATGGTATATAAGTTAAATAGTGTTGGGCTTAGTATGCTACCTTGCGGTAGCCCTGTGCTTGTTAATATGGTTTCTGTATAGCTTTCTTCGTCTATTATTATTTCTCTGTTATTGAGTAGGTGTTCGAGCCAGTTTGTTATTTCTGTGGGAAAATTAAGTTCTCTTAGTTTTTTAATTAGTGTTTCAATGTTTACGTTATCGAATGCTTTACTAATATCTGTTATTATAGCTATGCTTTTCATGCCTCTTTTATTATTTTCTTTGATAGTATTTGTTAGATTTAGTAAGTAGTCTGTTGTGTTTCTGTTTTTTCTGAATCCATATGTATTATTTGGTAGTATTTTGTTGTTATATACTAAGTTATTTATTTTGTTTATTAGTATTTTATGAAAATTTTTTGCTAGTACATTGAGGAGTGCTATTGGCCTATAGCTTGTAATGTCCGTTTCATCTTTTTTTGGTTTTAGTATAGGTATTATTTTTGATTTTTTCCAACTGTTAGGAACTATTTGTTCTCTCCATGTCTTGTTATATATATTTGTTATGGCTTTAATGTTTTCGTCCGATAATTTTTTCATCATTTCATGTGAGATTCCGTTTATACCTGGGGTAGTATTTTTGTTTGATTTTATTATTTCTTTTACTTCTTCAAATGAGCAAAAATCATAGTCTATATCTATAGATTGAGTTGTTACCGTTTTGTATTCTTCTTCTATGAAGTTATGTTCTATAAAGTCTATTCCTTGTTCCTTAGTTTCTATAATGTTGTTTCTTCTTTTAATCTTTTTATTGTTAAATCTATTTATTTTCTCCCATATTTCTAAAGGGCTACTCCCTGGATTTATACTCTCTATAAAAGTAATCCATGCTTTCTTCTTTGATTTCTTTATTTCTAGCTTAAGTCTAGCTGTTATTTTTCTAAGTTCTTTAGCTGTGTAATCTGTTTTGTGTTTTTTGTACAGTTTGAATTTTTCTTTTTTTATTTTCCACAGTCTTCCTATTTCTTCAGTCCACCAATATTTTGGTATATATTTGTCATTATTATCTTTGAATGTTTTAATGTTATTGAGTATTATTTTCTTTATTTCTCCTTCGATTTCTTCTGCTGTTGTACATTCGTTTAGATTTAGGTTGTTTTTTAGTTGTATTTTTATTTCGCTTAAGTCTAATTTAGTCTTAAGTTTCTCTTGTAAATTCTGTCTTTCTACACTAATGTTTATATCTATAGGGAAATGGTCTGATCCTATTACTGTTTCGTTTACATTCCATTGAACTTTATCTATTAGGTTGGGGGATATTAGAGTTAAGTCTATAGCTGATGTTGTGTTGCGATGACTGCTGTAGTGGGTGTGTTGTCCGTCATTGATGCATATTAGGTTTGATAATGAGATTAGTTCAGCTATTAAGACGCCTCTTCCGTTGTTTATTGAGTTGTTTTCCCACATATCATGTCTTGCGTTAAAATCACCACCTAGAATCACATTGTTTTTGTTCACTAGCTCATTTAAAAGTTTTCCTAGTTTTTCTTTTATGTCTTTATTTCTTGTTTGGGGTGGGATATAAATTGAGATCAAAATATAGTCTTTATTTTCTTTTTTTATTTGCACTTCTATAACTTCTAGAGGTTCTAGATCACTTCTCACTTTGCTTTTGCTTATTATTTTGTTGTTTATAAGTATACCTACACCTCCGTATCCGTTTTCGCGGCTGTGGAGGTGTTTCCTGAATCCTGCTATATTAATTTTTGATTTTTTGTTTGTCCATATTTCACTTAATAAGGCACATTCGATTTTATTTTCGTTTATGTACTGTTCTAGTAGTGATTTGTTTGATTTTAGGCTTCTTATATTAATTTGTGTTATTTTCATTGGTTAGATTCTGTGTTAGGTTCACTCATTGTGGCTGTAGTGCGTTAGATTGTCTTCCAACGCGTCTCGGATGTACTCGATTGTTTCTTCGAATGTAGTTCCTTGTGAGTATGCCATTTTGCTTATTGTTTGCAAAATGTCGATTAGGATTTTGTTGGTGTTTTTTAGTTTGTCGTTCTCTTGGTTTATTTTTATGACTTGAGCCATGCTTTCATTTTTGATTTGCGTTGGTGTTTTCGGTTTGTCCTCTTTGTTTTCTTCAATCATCTTTATTGCGTCCCGATAATTGCATTTAGCTTCGATCATTTTTGTTTTGATTTTGATCTGCCTCTTTCTTTCTGGGCAGTTCTTGTCGTTTGTTTGGTGTTCTGTTGTATTACAATACTTGCAATAAGTATTGCAGTCATGGTTTTTAGTGTTTTCTTCGGCGCATTTGGGGCACCGTTCCTTGTTTTTGCAGATTTTCTTGAAGTGCCCATAGCATAGGCATTTTTTGCAGTAAGTTGGTGGAGGGACGTATAGCCTCACTCGGAAGCTCGCTCCAAAGATTTTGATTTTTTGGGGGAGTTTGAACGACCTGAAGGTTACTTTCAGTTTGTCCAATTTTTTCAATGATTTGTTTGATGGGTTGTAACTCATCATCCTTTCCATTTTGATTACGATTTCATCGCTTTCTGTTTCCTCTTTTAGTTCATTTTCTCCGAAGTCGATTGGGATGTTGTCAATCACCCCAACTGAGATTATGTACACCTCCGGTACATATATCTTTTTGTATTTTTTGATCCTTAGCAGGTTTGGATCTTGCAGCAGTCTATTTGCTGCATCGTATGTTTTAACTGTGACTTTGTGTTTATATTGTGATAGTTTTTTGACCTCAGCGACCTTATCTCGGCCGACTGAGTTGCATACATCTCTGGCCACTTCTAATGTGCTTGAGGTTTCCTTCTCAAGCATCACAACGAAGGGGCCTTTGTCACTCCTGTTGTACTTCAATTTTTCTTCTTGCTTTGATTTTTTGTTGAGCTCTTCGGTGGAAATTTCGATTTGTGTTGTCTGTCTTTTTTGTTCCTCCATCCTTGGTGTAAGATCCTTTGTTAAAGCTAAGATTTCGGCTGTTTCTTCTTCATCTACGGCCATGGTCGTGCATGTCTCGTCTCTTTGTGTTGAAGAGGATGAGGCCTCCATTTTTTGCTTTTTTGTCTTCTGTGGAGATTTTGATCTGTTTTTTTTCTTTCCTTTGTTCATTGCTTCTGTTGTTTGACTGGAATGTGGAAATAATTCATTATTTTGTATGTTATCATTTCTTTTTGTATTCTTTTTAATTTTGTTTTTTAGTATATTGAGTAGTTCTTTGTTTAATTCTATTTCGTGGTAATTTTTTATTGTTATCACTTCATTGTTAAGTTTCACTTTGTTCGTGCCCTTTTGGGCCACTTTATGTTGGGGAAAGTCACTTAATTTGGGTAATTTTTTATATTCACTGGTGTTTTATTCCTTTCTTATTTGAATTCAATAGTTTATCTTTGATTTACTATATTTATTTTGTGTTTTTAATATATTTTTGTTAGAGCTCTTTTGTTGCACTTCTTTCCACTTTGACAGTCTCGAGAAGATCGCGACTAAAATTCCAACTTGACCTAATGTTTTCAAAAATTCATTACTTTTTGAGGTTATGTTGAAAACATTGAGAATTGTTCTATCGCCCCAAGTGGGAAGTAGTGCAACTATGCTGTCTGTGTTTATTTTCCATTTTCTGTGTTTTTCAATCTAATTTCTCGAGGAAATCCATCAAACTTGACCGCAAAATGTGTACAAATCATTCTAAATAGCTGGAAATAGATAAATTTGATCAATTTCTAGTGTTAAAGAGGATATTTTTGAGGTAAGTTGTAGTTTTTCTTCTATCCGCAATTTGGCGCCACATTCGAGGTCATCATAACCTCACTTGCAATCGGCGCAAGGGAAATTCCATGGAAAAATTGTGAAATATTGCATAAAAACACCGGCAAAAAGTCATAAAACTTATCATATTTTTTACCCTAATCATTCCCTGATACCGCGGGAGTTTTTTGTCTGTACCTCCGTGTGGTTAATTTGCGAAATCCGTGAGTATTTGAAGGAAAATATTCCTTTGGCAATAGACCGGAAGTTATGAGGGAATTTTTTTGAATTCAGGAAGGAAGAAGGAGTGTCAGGATGTTTAGTAGATTCCTCTTGGGACGTCAGACACTGGCGCAGGTGAAGAGATGCAAATCATCAGCTGCAGCAATTAGGCCACAGGTGATTTTCAATCGAACAGAGAAGCAGGCAAAATTCACGGAAGGAAGTGACTATCATGGATTTGTCTGCACCCGGACGGAATTTGTGCCGGATTTCAATATGACGGCATATATGTTTAGGCATGAGACAACGGGAACGGAGTATTTGCACATTGATAGGGCAGATTCAAATAATATCTTTTCGATAAACTTCCGGACGACACCGTTTAATTCCTCGGGGCTGCCGCATATTCTGGAGCACACGGTGCTGTGTGGGTCTGAGAAGTTCCCCGTGAGAGATCCCTTCTTTAAGATGCTCACACGGAGTCTGGCTACCTTTATGAATGCCATGACAGGTCCGGATTATACAATTTATCCATTCTCATCGATGAATGAGACGGATTACCGGCACCTGCAGAAGATCTACTTAGACGCCGTGTTTAGGCCAAATCTGAAGTATTTGGACTTTAAGCAGGAAGGCTGGAGACTTGAGCATTCAGAGCTGGGGAATAGGGAGAGTGATTTTGTGCTGAAGGGTGTTGTTTACAATGAAATGAAGGGAGCCTTCTCGGAGAATGCCAGTGTCTTTGGGCAGCGTTTCCTCAATGAAATCCTCCCGGGGCATACGTATAGGTACGTTTCCGGCGGGGACCCACTGCACATTCCCCAGCTAACGCATGAAGATCTAGTCAACTTCCACCGGAAGTACTATCATCCCAGCAATGCCAGATTCTTCAGCTATGGCAATTTTTCAGCTGATAAATCCATGGCATACATCAATGAGCAATACCTGGCGCATGGGAAGAAGATTGATTCCACCTACAGCCAAGTTCCACTTCAGGTGCGTTGGACGGAGCCCCGGGAGGCGCATATTACGTGCCGGTATGACTCCCTGGGTGGGCCGTTTGAGAGACAAAATCAAATTGCCATTGGCTACCTCATGTCTGACATCACAAACTCCTACGAGACTCTCCTGCTCTACGTGCTGTCGGAACTTCTCGTGCGTGGCCCCAATTCCTACTTCTACCGCAGTCTCATTGAGCCAAACATCTCCGGTGGCTTCAATGCCCTCACTGGCTTTGATTCTCAGCTCCGGGATACGATGTTCGTCGTTGGGTTGCAGGATGTCGATTCCGGGGACTTTCAGCGTGTCCGGGAGATCTTTGATCGCACCATTGATGAGGCAATTGAGAAGGGATTCGAAGCGAAGCACGTTGAGAGTGTTTTGCACAACATTGAGCTCCTGTTGCGGCATCAAACGCCCAAATTTGGTCTGGGGCTCCTCTTCAACATCTCCCCGCTGTGGAATCACAATGGGGATGTTATCTCCTACCTCCAGGTGAGCACAACGATGAAGCAGCTGCGGGAGAATCTCAAGGATCCGCAGTATCTGCAGCGTTCCGTTGAGCACTTCTTCCGGAACAACAAGCATCGACTCACGATGACCATGTCCCCGGATAGGGAGTTTGAGATGAAGTTCTCCCAGCAGGAGGGGGAAGTTTTGAAGGAGAAAGTTGCCCAACTCACGCCGGAGGATAAAGTGAAGATTTTTGCTGAGGGCTTGGAGTTGGAGAAGTGTCAGAAGGGCGTTGAGGATGCAAATATCCTGCCTTGCTTGACAATCTCCGACATCCCCAAGACAATTGAGCGTACGAGGGTGGAAAAGATGATCATCACGGGGACTCCGACGCATCTCATCACGGCTGACACGAATGGGGTGACGTACTTCCGGGGAATCTTCAGTGCTGCCCATTTGAGTGATCAGGAACGTCTCCTGTTGCCCCTGCTGCTGGATGTGATTGATCAATTCGGCACAACGCATCAGTCCTACCGGGACTTTGATCAGCGCATCAAATCCAAGACAAATGGGCTCAGTTTCCGGCTCCATTGCAGTGAGAATCCCCTTGATCTTGGAAGCTTTGAGTTGGGTGTGGAATTCGGGACGTTCTGCCTGGATCAGAATAGTCACGATATGTTCAACATTTTCCAGGATCTCTTCCACAATTTCCAATTCAACGATGTCAAACGCTTCCGGATGCTCCTGGAGAACTACATGTCAAACCTCGTTGTGGGTATTCCCACTTCGGGGCATCTCTATGCTATGCAGGGAGCAAGTGGTTTGGTGTCACAGGCAGCAAATCTCCGGGAAAATCTCTCTGGGATCGGGCACATTGACTACATGAAGCAACTCATGGCCACGCAGAAGCCCGAAGAGATTCTCGCGAAAATAGCCAAAGTTGCCCGGAAGCTTCTCAGGGACAATGAAATGCGCTGCTCTGTGAACTTCAGTGAATCCCACCGGGGGCAACTTCTCGATCAGTACGTCACCTTCATTGAGAATCTTCCGCTGAAGGAAGCCAAATCTCCTGGCCTGACGTCTGATACAATCGCATCGGCGAATAGGCACATTGCAATGAATATTCCGGTGAATTACTGCGCCAAATCTCTGGCCACAGTCCCGTATGTTCATCCGGATTTCGCCCCGTTGCGCATCCTGGCCAAGTGGATCTCCTCAAAGTACCTCCTCCCAGTTGTCCGGGAGCAGAATGGTGCCTACGGGGCAGGAGCCAAGTTGGGCGTTGATGGGAATTTCTGCTTCTTCAGCTATCGCGACCCGAATTGCCGGAAGACTCTCGACACCTTCGACGGGACGTACGAGTGGATTCGGGCGAATGAGAAGTCCCTGGATGAGCAGCAGCTGTTTGAGGCGAAACTCGGGGTTATCCAGCAACTGGACGCCCCAACGGCGGCAGGGGAAAAGGGGGCGGAGGACTTCAAGTACGGGATTACGCATGAGATCTTCGAGGAGCATCGAAGTCACATTTTGACCGTCACAAAGGACGAAGTGATGAGTATGTGTGAGAAGTACTTTGCTGCGGATCCCAATCGTGGTGTAGGACGCTGCGTACTGGGTCCAGGGGAGGAGAGTCTTCAAAAGGACGGGGAGACGTGGTCTGTGTCCAAGGAGGAGTAATTTGTGAATAAAGATAATGATTGAAATGCAATAAAATCCAGTGATTTGGGAAAATGTTTTAAATGACTTTTTTTTTCTTTGAAAAACATTTCTTTTCTTGAGGCAGGAAGTTGAGGAAAACCTGCGGAATGTTTCACAGAATTCCGGAGATTTGCAAAGGAATTTTTTGGAGCTGAAATTATGTTTTAAAAAAAAATATATTTGAAATAAAAGAAAATTTTAAAATTATGAATATCTTTCAATTTTAAAATTTAATTAAAAATCGTTTTTTTAATTTTCTGAAATTTATTTTTAATAAATTCAAAATTTGTTAAAGCTTCCTGTTTCTAAGTTTGAATCACTATTTAGCAAATGAATGTTAACCTGCTCACAGAGTGAGATTCCTAGATCGGAGGTAATTGCAATGGCTGCCATCTCTTGGCAACGGTCAACTACACTTTAGTTAGATTAAAAACCCACAAATAGGCCTGGAGAACAAAAGAGAGCGGAGAATTAGACAAAGAGAGTAGCTGACCATAGAAAAAACGGGGATGAGAATCGTGAGATTAGAAGGAAATTCGGATCTTCAGAAATATTCGTATTATTCGTTAATATTCGGATTAATTGCCAAAGAAATCAAAATATTGGTTTAGAATAGAAAAAAATATTTTTATGCTTGAATTTAGGGAGCAATTTTGGACAAAATAAAAGACAAAATATTTTGAAAATACAAAATATTTTGACATTAAATGTAATTTTGCACAAAATATTTCTCTAAAACTTTTGTCAATCTCTCCACAAAAGAAATTTTTGCAATTTTAGGTACAATAAAAGGTGAAATATTTTGAAAAACTGAAAAATTTTGACGTTTAATGCAATTTTAGACAAAAAACAAAAGATTTTTTGTGTCAATCTTTTGACAATCTTGTGAGAACGTCTCCACAAAAGATTTTTATAGGAGAATTGTAATTTTGCACAAAATAATTTATACATTACACAAGAAATATTTTGTATTTTACAAGTATCTCGTCGAGGTGCTTTTATAAAACCAAAATCTTTTGTCAAACTGGTATTTACCCGTTGCATTTTTTAGAAGTTTTCTATCATATTTCTTGACATAGCAATGGACAATAATGCAATTTAGGTTAATTGTGAAGCTTTGTGCAAAGGGAAATTGTGGAATGATATGAAATTCAGCCAATTTAGCTGTATCCATTTTCCCTTTTCGCGGTGTTGGGCAAAAATGTTATGGAGAATTTCTGTGTCTTTTCGGCAAAAATTTGGGAGATCGCTGACAAGTTCTAACCCTATATAATCAGGATTTTGGGTCAGAGATCCCTTCCCTATGTTCCCGATGCGAGTTTTTATGTGCAAAAACGAAATATATAGGGCTAATTAATGCAATAAATATGAGTCAATCAATTCATGTAAAACAATCATATCAGAGTGACTCCATTAACATTTTCTTGGTGTAATGAAAATCGAACTGATGAGCTAAAAGCCAGATGGTTTTTTGGCCTTCCCAACATCCTTGGGGTACCTAATAGACTACACGCATGTTTGACTTGAATTTCTGAATTTCCCTAAAAATTGATTCAGTTCAGATTGTTCAATTGCCCCAAACGTAAACATAACCTTATAGGAATGTTATCTTCTTCTTATTTTTTCCATCTGTAAACTCTCCACTCGAAAGAAAAACACGTCACAAAAGGCGACAAAATATATCAAAAGTCTCCCAAAAGATATTTTATTCAAAATTGCTCTTCATAAAATGTCTTTTGTAGACTTCACAAAAGACAAAATATATTTTATTTTGTCCAAAATTGCTCCCTTAGTCTTTCTTAGGCTTGAACTTAGCATGTTTCGAGTTGAATTTACTAATTCAGTTTAAAAGTTCTTTTGTGACTGGAACTAAATATTTTTCAGGCTTGTTATTGATTGAGAAGAAGCCTGAAAAATATTTAGTTTCAGCCACAAAAGAACTTTTAAGCTGAATAGTAAATTCAACTCGAAACATGCTAAATTCAAGCCTAAAAAAGATTAAATTCAAGGAAAAAAATATTTTTTCAGTCCTAAGGCAGAGATTGATGAACAAAAGCTAAAAAATATTTAATTAATACCTACACAAAAAGGATAAAAAGTTGTAAATTCACAAAGAAAAGTAGTAAATTCAACCCGAAACGTGCTCAATTCAAACCTAGAAGTATTATTCGGTTTTAAATCTCAAAAAGCTTAAAAAATAATTAATTTAAGCCTAAGAAGTAGTAAATTCAATCCGAAAAAAGCTAATTTTTTATTTCTATTCGATTTTGTGTTATTTGACTTTTATAAAGGGATGTTTATGATGAATTTTAAATATTCAGAACACTTCGTAAATATTCAAATGATTCGCCATATTAACCAAAAAATATTCGTCAGATAAACACCCCTTGGAGAATAGAGTAACGATTTAGTCTCAATTTAGCCTTCGTCGTGCACATTTATACATAATATTGAGGGTCAGAGATTACTGAGGGAGTTGTTGAAAGTCCCTTGCGCTCACTAAGTTGGGGCGCCACAATATTCTCTTCAAATTTACTTTGCACTCAGGCTCCTTCTTCAGGTGCTAACGTAAAGTGTACGAAGTAGCCAATGAGAGCATTTTTCCAGTAATTAATCAGTCAGAGATTGGGAGGGGGAAGGTTTTTATGACCTTTAGCAGTTTCTCAAAATAATTCCACATTCGACGTATCGAAGGCTTTTTTCCCTCTTCATCAGGTAAGTCAAATAGATGGGAAAACTTCGAACTTCTTGCCCTTCCAATCAGAAATCTCTCTCTTCTAAAACACTCCATATTCATTTATATTTAATTTTTTTTTATTTTCAATTAAATTATTTATTCTAGAAACAATTTTAAAGTGAATATAATAAATTAATCTCTGCTCAAAGGCGTGGCTTAGGTGTACGGAGAATTTTAAATGAGGTTTTTCTTCTCTAAAATTTATCTAAAAAACTGATTACTTCCTTCTCTCTCCTTAAGCTTCTCAATTTCTGCTGTCTTCTCCTTGAGCTGCATCTTTAAATTCATGATTTCCTTTTCCTGTTCCATGTACTGTTCCTCAAAGGAATTCTCCTCAATGGTCTTCAAGTGTCTATCGTTGACTTTCATCATCTCAAATTGCTCCTTAATCTTGTAGTTTTCGATCTTTAGCTCCAATTCCGCGATCTTCTCATCCTTCTGGGCGATCTTCTCATTTAGCGTCTCTCCAGAATGACTCACAATACCCAATAAGCCAATCTTCTCGTCGTCCTTCCGCTTCTTCTCATCGAGGCTTTTAGTTATATCCTTCAGTATCCCAAGCTGCTCCTTCAGTTGCTTCAAAAACTCTTCCATTTTCTTTAATTTTTCAAAAAAAAAACTGAACAGAAATAAGATAAGATAATAGTTTATAGTTTAAATCTCCAAAGAAACAAAAATCTCAAGGAAACGTCTCCATGATCCCAAAAAAAAATTCTTTCCCAGATGGATGATTCCAAATTGGAGGACATAGTGGCTTTCTTAACGGATTTTCAGTGGATTTTTAAGCATTCCAATACAAAATTCATTGAGGCTGGCATTCTGGATACTCTCCCTAAACACTGGGCTGAAAGTTTATTATGCCTCAGTCATGCGGATTTCAATAACATCCCCTTTGGGAAGATTCCTGCCAGCTTAGAGAGAGATTTGAAGGATTTCCTTCAAAGAATCTCAGACTTGACCATCACTGTGCCAACGATCATTGTGGAGGAACGTCATTTGAAGCCAATCCGTGGGATTAATCCGAAGAAACTCCAAGAAATCTCCAGACTTTCCCGCCAAATTCATGAAATCTGCCAGGAGAGAGGGATTACCTATCTGGTTGATTTGGGAAGTGGATTGGTGAGATGGAAAAAATGATTAAATCTTTGAGATTTTTTTTTAATAAAAGAATAATTTCATTTACAAAGGGCTACTTGTGCCAGATGCTAAACGAAAGATTTGGGTATAAAATTTTGGGGATTGAATGTGATGAGGAGAGGGTTAAAACAGCTCAAAAGCGTCAGGAAAAATTCTTCCCAACTTCCACGGAGAGTGTAAAGTTCGTGAAGCATTTTATCAGTATTTCCTCGTGGGAATTTATCGCAGATGAGCTACAGAAAGCCTTCCATGTGGATCCAGCGACCACACCTGTTGCCTTGGTTGGCCTTCACGCGTGTGGGGATCTCACAGTGACGTCAGTGAGGCTTTTTGAACGCACAGAGGTGATTCAGGCTGCAATTGTGATGCCCTGTTGCTACCACAAAATGTCCATTGACCGGGGCAAACCCCTCAACTTCCCCCTCAGTGGGAGATTGATGGACATTTTGGGGAAGATCCCCGCGGGAGATGGTATCGTATGTAGGCCCTTTCTGCGACTCGCGTGCCAACAGCCGGCATCCAGGTGGAAGAGAATGACGGAGGAGGAGCATAAAATTCATGGGAAAAACATGTTCCAGCGTGCTATTCTCGATGCTCTCACTGACGAAGGTAATCAATCATTTTTTTTCAAACACTCATATATGTTGCGGCAGGGGGTAGCATAGCGAGGAGTAATTAGTGTCGCACCCGCATGACAAAATCGACATTTTTTCTATGCTACATTCATAGGCCAAGAAGTTCAACGGATGAAGAAATGCGGCGAAAGAGTAACCAGCAGTGACGACTTTGTGGGTGCAATTTGTGGCTTTGAAATTCGAGACAGCATCACCGGTAGCATAATACCGTGGAGCAGTGAACATAGATCAAAGTGGGAGAGTCTCTGTGAAAAGTATCCGCGTGGTGGGGAGTTGGCGGAATGCCTCACACTCCTCCAGACGACAATTCAAGTAATGGAGAAGACAAGGTGATTGGGAAGGTTTTCTCTGGAAATAATTTGATAATTTTTTTATTTCAGGAATTATGTGAGAATGTTATCCTTCTTGACAGGAAGCTGGCTGTGGAGGAAGCTTCCAAAGGATTTTCTTGTAGTTTAGTAAAAATTCTCGATGCCGACACATCGCCCAGGTGTATTGTTCTCATTGCAACGAAGGCTTAAGGTAGGAAAAGATTTTTTTCTTTAAATAAATTCCACTGTTACGTCCCTTAAATAAAAAAATAATTGAATTAAAAAAAATCGCTGAGTATTCCATAGAGGTAACTGGGGTAAAATGGTGAATTTGAAAAAAAATAAAAATTTATATCTCAAGAAATAGTGGGGGCTAATCTGTCTAGTTTTGTTAGTAGTTGCGCTTTATACCCCTGCCTAAGCCTAGAAAGTTTCATAATGATTGATCCAATATTTTGGCTTTTATTTGAAAAACATTTTTCGAACCTCAAAGTTACTCTGACCACTCAACTACAAATTAACTTTTGGCGAAATTCTCTGCAATTTTTTTTTGATCCAAATGCATTTTTAGATAGGGTAGCTATTGCTAAACACGAATCTAATCTGAATTTTCGAAAAAAAATTCCGAGTTTTTCCGTAGAACACTAATAGTAAAAAGTACCCCTTGGGGTAAAATGGTGAATTTGGTGTTTTTTTCTTAAATAACTTTTTAAATTATTGTAAAAATATTTTTCCAAAGTCAGTATAACTATTACATACTCACTATTACCAATTTTTATAAACTAAAAAAATTAAAAAGAAAATTTCTTAAATTTAACGTTTTTTTTTTATTTTTTTGTATTTTTTTATTAAAAAAAAGTTTTAATTGGTACTCAAATCTCTCATTCTCAATAGATATTATAGTGCCTTGCTAAAATAATTTCATTAAATTAAGATTAGGGAACAAAAAACCGCAATTCACCATTTTACCCCAGTGTTGGGGCAAAATGGTGAAAGTGCAAGGGTATGGAAAATGGACTTAAAATTTTCCCCAGGTTCCCCTACTTATTTGACTTTCTTGAGCGAGTATCATAATATTTGTAATTTCTGTTTATTCTCACATTGTTTTATATTTTCTTTACTATTGTTGAACAATTTATTTATTATTTGGAAACGTTTAATCTTCCTTTCTTCTTGTGAACAATAGTATTTTTTGCTTCATTCATTATTTCAAGAAATTCTCTGGGAAAAAATCTGCTTATCTCTACTGTTTGGTTTAGTTCTTCTGATTTATTATACCTTCTTTATCAGGAAAGTTTCCTGGATCATAAAGAAAAAGAGTTTTTTTGCTTCCTGTGGGACTACTAAATAAATTTAAGACGCAAGGAGAGTCAAAGAATTGCTTAAGATTAAGGAAGGTTGTCTCAAAAGTTCTTGTCGAAACTTGACTATTTGTTTAAAGCTAGAAATTAGGTAGAATAGAAATGAACCTAAATATCGAGTTTAATCGTAAAATAACCGAAATAAAAAAAACCATTTCGTCTGTAATTAAGTTTTTAATCAATATGTTTCGGAATGCAAACTCTCCAATTGAAAATATTAATAGCAATCTTGTAAAGGGAAGGATAATTTTTTAAATAAACCATCAAAGTGAATGGATAAAGTCCAGCCCAGCACATGGAAATTTCATTTGCAATGGCCACAGCAAAGAGGTAGGCACTCCTTTCAGCTGACATCCTTTCCAACTTATTAATGGATCTAAGTGATACGCCATATTTTTCCCCAAGACGACCTGTAAAGGCTTCTTCTTGAATTTCCGAGAAGAATGGTCCAATGCAGTAGATTGTTGTCTTAATCTGAGGATAATCCATATTCAGAGCGTGGAAATAAGCATTAATGGCTGACTTTGCAGCAATGTAGGATGACATGTTGGGCGTAGGAGTTAGGGATGAACTACTGGATGTCACAGCAATGTGTCCGTCAATTTTATTCTTCAGGAAGTACCTGCTTACGACCCTGCAAGAATTTTAGCGTTAATAAAACTCCGAAAAACATAATTTAAATCTCTTAAAATAAATGAATAACCTGGCTAGATGAATAGGACTGAAGACATCCAAGTCAAAGACAGCTTTATCCACATCCAGATCAATATCCACCCAGTCTGCTCTCACGGATCTCCCAGCATTGCTGACCAAGATGTCCAAACGACTAAAATTCTTTATGATAGTTTCCAATAACTCCACATGCTTATCAATGTCCAGAACATCCATTCTGAGTGCTAGAACATCCTTTTCCTGAAGTTTCCCACCAGCAGCGTCAAGGCAATCCTGACGAACCCTCTTTAGTTCATCAACTCTCCTTGCACTCAACACCAATTTAACTCCATGAGAAGCAAGGAGAATGGCTAAACTCCTTCCAAGGCCAGATGAAGCTCCCGTAATCCAGACTACCTTTCCAGCCAGTGACGCTGCATAAAGGAAATATTACAAATCATCCCCTTTAAAATTCATTTCTTTTAAAACGAAAAAAAAAATATCTTACAAATCTTCTTCCCGAATTTTAGTTTGAAATATAATTCAGCATTGCTATCGAGCTTGATCCACAGGAAGACACTGATTAGGTAATAAAGAAGGATAATTAAACCAAAGGAACCGAATACAGTAAGGACCATTGGCAGCATTTTGTCCAGAAGAAAGCTCAAATGCGACTGAAAATTTTTGCAATGTTCAAGAGAATTTTAATTGTCCCCAAATTGAGTTGATTATAATAAATTAAGTTACAATGTATGCAAGAAAAGCTATTGTAAATCTTTTTTTGTACAGTTTAAATGGAAATGGAGACAGTAGGACACGCAGCAAGACAATGATCATTTGGTACTCTTATACATATATCTCAAAGTCCGGGTGCTCTTAAGAAAGTGCCAGAAGACTTGAGTTGATAACAGCAAATGTTTAATTAACTCTTTCGCGACTGTGAGGTGTTCAATTTCAATTGAATAAAATTTATTATTATTAAAATTGATTTTTTTGTTAGAATCCACTCGGGTCAGGGGTGGGCATAACTTAGTTTTAGTAAAGTCGAGCTCAATTGAAAGAATATTAAATATTTAAGACGGAAGCATTTTCGTAACTGTCGAAAGTTGAAAAATTTAGGATTTTCAGGGAAAATTGGGACTATGTCAGGCCTCTGCTTAGTTTAGTAATAAATAAGAAATGATTTCTATGAACGACGATTGAAGGGATTATAGGCTGTTAGAGGAAATTTTTAGAACATTCTGACCAGCCAAATGAGCGAAAGAAGTGCAAAATCTTCTACTATTAGTTGGTGTTCCACTTCGTGGCCAACACCAAGTATTGTAATCGTCGGATTTTCCGACCGCCTCAGATCGGGCTCAAACTTGGTATGAGCACGTTTCAGACAACCTACATTCCAAAACTGGTGGTGGAAAATTTTTGATCCGGCCGGCCTGCCGGCCTGCCGGCCTGCCGGTGGTCCATACTTTGTCTTATAACTCGAGAATGGTAGAAGATAGAGACTTCCGGTTTGAAGTTTTCTATAGAAATGTGGGTGTAAAATTTCATTTTTTCGCATTTTGAAAATCCAAGATGGCCGCCATCCGCCATTTTGAACTACCATCAACCACTTCCCTTACAGCTAGAGGTCTAAAATTTTAGTATGTTGTAGAGCTCAGTGAGATATTTTCATCGATAATTCATACTTGAAAATCGGTCGAGCGGTTTAGCAAATATGGCGGTCTAAAGCAAAAAGTGTTTTTTCGATATAACTCAAGAACGGCTTGACCGATTTTGATCATCTTGGTATCAAATGAAAGGTTTCAAGAAGCCCTACAACTGTCTAGAATATTCCAAGTTCCAAAAACATCCGCAAGAGGCGCTAAAATCAAAAACAAAAATTGTCTAACTTTAAGGGGCAATATCTCCGAATCCCCATTAGGCAAATCTTTTAAATTTTGATATGTTGTAGCAGGACTAATAATCTTGCACCAGTCCAAAAATCAAGAAAATCTATGTCGCCGTTTAGAAGATATGGCCATTTGAAAAATTCTTGAATTTGAAAAGTTCTAATAGCCATATCTCTTGAACGGCTTGTCCGATTTTTCTGAACTTGGTATCAAATTAAAGATTTTGCAATTCCCTACAACTTTCTAGAACGTTAGAACAATGTAAAACCATTTTTTTAGGGCAAAAAATGCCAAAAACTGTTTTAGTAAAACAAATAGCCGCCATTTTGTGTTCTAGAGGTCACCTTGAAATGTATCGAAATATATGTCAGATTATAGTTTATTTCAAGACCTTTCCAAAACTGGTCAATAAATTTCTGTAGGTCTTATAGAACCAGAGATATGACCTTTTTTATGCATCAAATTACTGAATATCACAAAAAAAATCAACTTTGCCTACTAATTCTGCTCACAAATCGCACTACAACGCATAAACAAACTTCTACACGTTGTGGGACACCAACTCTTATAACTGGACGCGTTATGATTGACTTTCAAAATTAGTTACCTAATATTTTAATTTTTCACATTAATATCCAACAAACTGACCAATTGAAATAAAATTTTCTCGAAAAGATTGATCGTGAGGCTTTTGTTTTTATAAAAAGGAATTGACCTAATTTCTAAATTTTCTCTGCTTTTCTAAGACAGTGATTAGAAAGAGATTTGATTAGATCAATCATTATTTTCCTTAATTTTTTATTAAATGAATTTTTGACTAAATAAGATAAAAGAGTGATAAGTTAAAATGTCGAGAAAGGGTTAATTTTCTCAATCATGTGACTATGCTAATTATAAGAAATGAAAAATCTATAAAAAATGTTCCTTAATTCTCGATACATTGATCCAATGAGAATAGCTGATAGGAAATAATGTGAACAAACCTATAGAAAGGAGGAATAGATTTTTACGCAAAAATAAAATGAATAAGATAAATTACAATTTGATTTATACATTTCATTTTATCTCGAAAGACTTTTCATTGCATTTTTTGGCCTTCTTTACAATGTATAAATGAGATATGAAGCTTTTCGTACAATTAAATCACATTTAAACACAGAATAATCCACTCTTTTCTAAGAGAGTGCCTATGACGTCAGTCAGACTTCACGAAAAATCTTATTAAATATTTACCTGGGTGAAATGGACTCTGTCAACTTATGAACATAAGAAGTATTTACTTATGAGAAATTTTATAAAGAGACCGCGCGAAAATTTTTTCCCGCGAGTCATTATCATTGTGCCTGGTGGGAAAGATCTCGAGGATTCTTGTAGCGTGAAAAATGGCATTAAAATGGGGAATTGTAGCTACAGGATCAATTGCACAGGATTTTGTAATTGCCTTATCGACTCTTCCGGAAGAAGATCACAAAGTGGTGGCTGTTGGAGCGCGAGATATGAGTAGGGCAGAAGAATTCGCCAAGACTTACGATATCCCGAAGGCATACAAGGGGTATGATGCTATTGCTAAAGATCCTGATGTTGGTGAGTGATAAAATGCATCTGACATTTTTTACCTTAAGTTCAGTAATTTAAAATATTCGCATATCCTTTAGAAATTGTCTATGTGGCAACACTCAATACCTCCCACTACGATATATCCATGCAGATGTTGGAACATGGAAAACACGTTCTGTGTGAAAAACCTCTCTGTATGAATGAAAAATCAGCCAAAAAATTGATAAAATTCGCAAAGTCCAAGAATCTCTACCTTATGGAGTCAATATGGTCTCGCTTCTTCCCAGCCTATCAGTATCTAAAAGAAAAAATTGATGCTGGACAACTCGGGGAGATTAGGAAGGTTAATGCTTCCATTGGATTTCCACTGAGCAACGATAGAATGCTGAAAAAGAATCTTGGCGGTGGGACAATTTTGAATTTTGCAGTCTATCCCATTCAACTCTGCCAATGGGTGTTCAGGGAGCCACCCAAAGAGATAAGGACCTCAGGGAAGCTCAATGAAGATGGCGTGGATATTGAGATTGAATGTGAATTGATCTATAGCAATGGAGTGAGTAAATTTGAAATCAGCACAACGAGGAAACTCAAAAATGAGGCAGTTATTGTGGGGGCGAAAGGGCAAATTACGGTAAGTTTAGTAAGAGGAGAAAATATTAGCTCAAAAAGGACCTTTCTCAATTTTATTGGAACGAATTTTTGAAATTATGGAATTCATTAAGTATTAGAAACTGCATAAAACTGATTTCTTTTAATTTTTAAAATATATTTTTGCAGCTGAATGATATCTTTTGGTGCCCCATAACGCTAACAGACACGGATGGAACATTGAAAACTTGGGTTCTACCTAAGGGAAAGTATCTTTGCGCCAACTTTCCAAATAGCTCTGGGCTCAGTTTTGAAGCTGAAGAAGTAAGGAAGTGCATAAGGGCAGAACAAATACAGAGTAATCATGCTAGTCACGATGAGAGTCTTCTTATTGCAAACATTGAAGATGAAATGCGTAGACAAGTTGGTGTAAAATATGATGCTGATGATGATGGTCAATGATGGTTCGCAGTAATAAAACCTAATCAAAATCTCTGTTAAATATTTTGTAAAAAATTCTGTGTTAATAAATTTGCACTGATAAGAGGCAAATTATAATTTTATTTATTGCTGTTGTTTTATTCTTAAATTAACTAAACACTTGGGCACTTTATCGCTCTTTTGCGACACTCTAACGTTCACGAGTTCTCTGAATGGACTGAAATTAAACATCTTATTTAACATCTGAAACCGCTTGTTCAAGTTCAAATTGTGCCGCTGTATTTAATTTGCAACTTTGTATCTCATTATTTGAATAAAAGAATAATTTTAGACACACGGAAATCCTGATACTTACCTACATAAATGTAATAAATTATATTCAAACACATTTTCTACTACATTTCATATAAATAAAATTCTCACTTGAAATAAGATTAATAGGTCCATTTACACATATCTTATTAAATTACGTAAAGTCTGCATTTTTCTTCTAAATTTGCTAAATTTTCTGTTTGTTCATTCGTCTACGCATCAAAATTTTTAGTAGAGAGATTAAACATCAAGAGATATGGTCTCTAGACACAACATTTAGAACTTGTGGTTTTGAAGAGCTGTTTCCCAATATTACTTCCTTTAACTAGATTTGCCCAGTGCAACTACATAGTATACTCAGAAAATTTTCCTTATTGATTTTGAGTGTCAAAAAATGGTAAAAAAAATTTAATTTTCATAAAATTCAAATAAATTTGGTTAAAGGAAAAGTTTTGGAATTTTTTGTACGAAATTTTAATTATTTTGGTTAAGAAATTGATTTATCGCGCAAATTCAAAAAAACTGTAGGTACATATTACCTACAAAAAATTATTAAAATTGATTTAATTTATCACCAAATTCAGTGCTAAAATACAAAGCCCAAAACTTTCTTAAAGAGCAAAAAAAAAAAGATTATTAAATCACAAATTTGAATTTAAAACTCTCATAAATTGCATGAAGAAAATTCTCGCTGTGTGAGCCAAAGAAAGTAAAAGTGAAGCAATAAAGAACAATTCTGTGCGGTGTACAAAATCAATTCTCCCTCAATGGAAAGATTTTTCTCACCATTTTCCTCCGTGTTGACGTGAAAACTCGTTGTGTGGGGAAAATTAGAGGTTCAGGAAAAAACAGAAATAAAAAGGAGTGGGTTGTATTGAGTGCATTTTGCATTCAAAGCTGAATCCTGCGAGGATTTCCATTGATTTATATTTTTCACACAAGATTTAAGGAGATTTTCCCAAAGAAGAAGAATAGACTTTATTTGTGCGATGCTTTGAGAACAAGGAAATAAAACATTACTCCTTTCTATTTTATTAACATTTCTTCAATTTAATTACATTTTTTTGTATATATTTATAGATTGATTACAATAATTTGATAGCTCATACCATCTCTCCTTAAAATATTACATTAATTTCATTTGTTTAGGTCTTTGTTACTCTTTATTCTTCCTCATTTAGCATAATATGCAAGCAAACAAAATAATGCTTAGAAGAAAAAAAATTCTCTCTCTTCTTGCTGCTAATTTCATTTTATTTTTCTTTTATTTTAATAACATTTAGAAGCGCATGGTAAAATTTCCAGCCATAATTTTTCCATACACACGTATTTTGTTTGCTTAAAAGAAAATCAGAAGGCAATTAATTAAGTATTATGTATAGAAAAAGGGGCCAAAGGAAGTGCTTTTTTTTATACATTTCTCCGAACTAGCGTGTGGCAATTTTACATAGTTTATATACGTATTTGCAATAATTAAATTAATTTTTATTAAATTAAAATCTTCTGCGGGTTTTCATCCCTGTGTTCTCTCGCTCCTTCGTCTCCCTGTTGTCCGCGTCGTTACATAAATTTGTGGTGTATCCTTCTTTACTCAGCGCCTGTATCACTGGGGCTGCTGTTCTCATTCCTTTTGGTCCAGCGTGTGTGTGTGTGGGTGGAAAAAGGGAAAGTTATGACGATGGGGCCAAAAGGGGTGACATGAGATTAATGGGTGTGATGGATTGACAACGAAATTGAGTGTATTGAATTATGGTTGAGGCGTCCAGTGAGGTTTCTTACCTCAGGAGGGATTTTTTTCTAACGAAAAGTGCATTTTTATGCTTTAATTCAGCAAAGGAAAATTCCAAGGGGTGTTTATCTGTCGAATATTTTGGTTTTTTGACGAATAATCCGAATATTTCCGATGATTTGAATATTTTCTTTCACATCTCTTACTTAAAATTGAATAAATCAAAACCGAAAAATGAATTTATTACTTTTCGGCTTGAATTTACTATTTTTAGGCTTGAATTTAGTCCTTTTTGGGCTCGAATTTAATCACTTTTGAATTAAAATTCAATATTTTTTAAGCTTTTGCTCACAAATCTGTGCTTTTTTAGAACTGAAAGCCAAAATATATTTTTCGGCTTGAATTCAATCATTTCTCAACTTAAATTTTTAGATTTAGAACTACTTTTCGGCTTAAATTTACACCTTTTTTGGGTTTAAATAATATTTTCAGGCATTCTGCTTCTCAAAATGAGCCATTTTAGGACTAAAAACTAATTTTTTGATTTCTTTGGCGATTAATCCGAATATTTACGAAGATCTGAATATTTAAAGTTCATCATAAACATCCCTTTATAAAAGTCGAATAAAACTCGAATAAAAATAAAAACAAACTTAGCTTTTTTATGGATTGAATTTATTACTTCTTAGGCTTAAATTAATTATTTTTTAAGCTTTTTTAAAATTTAAAACCGAATAATATCTGCTTTTAGGCTTGAATTTAGCACGTTTCGGGTTGAATTTACTAGTTTTCTTTGTGAATTTACAACTTTTTATCTTTTCTGTGTATGAATTAAATATTTTTTAGCTTTTGTTCATCAATCTCTGCCTTTTTAAGTCTGAAAAAATATTTTTATGGTTGAATTTAGCCTTTCTTAGGCTTGAATTTAGCATGTTTCGGGTTGAATTTACTTTTCAGCTTAAATTAAGTTTTTTTGTGGCTGAAATTAAATATTTTTCAGGCTTCTCCGCAATCTGAGCCATTTGAGGAATAAAAATCAATATTTTGATTTTTTTAGCGAATTATTCGAATATTGGTCAATTAACCGAATATTTCCGAAGATCCGAATAGTTTTATTCAGATAAACACCACTTGGAAAATTCATTATAACAATTATGTGTGAAATTCACTATTCAGACAGACTTAAGATTCCTTAAGACTTAATTTTTTCTTAAGATTCTTAATGATTTCTTAAGATTCTTTAGGAAAAAACTTAAGATTTCCTAAGAAATATTTAAGATTTTTAAGTTTTTTTAAGCGAAACTTAAGATATCTTCAGTCAGGCTGAATGGGGCTAAATGCATATTTTTCGATGATTTTTTCTGATCCCTTTCTGACACTGGAATTTGTAAAAATTATCAAAAATATACATTGAGCTCGACTTAGTTAAGAAATGTTAAGTTTTCTTTAAAAAAAAAGAACTTAAGGGTAGAATTCACTACTCAGTCGGGCTTAAAAATTTAAGTCTGTTCTTAAGTCGGTCTTACGGTTTTAAGTCAGTTTTTATAAGACCGACTTAAAAATTCTAAGCTAGACTTTAAAAAACTGACTTAAAACTCTTAAAACTTAAAACTTAAAACCAGACTCTTAAGGTTTTAAGTCAGTTTTTTATAAACTTTAAAAAATACTTTAAAATTAAAGACTAAAGACTTTAAGACTTTTTAAATCTGACTTAGAGTTTTTAAGTCGGTCTTAACGTTTTATGTCAGTTTTTTTAAGTCTAACTTAGAATTTTTAAGTCGGTCTTATAAAAATTGACTTAAAACCTTAAGATCGACTTAAGAACAGACTTAAATTTTTAAGCCCGACTGAGTAGTGAATTCTACCCTTAAGTTCCGGCTGCACGCTCGAATCATCTAGCGAATACTCTTTTTCACAAGGGTGTTGTTCTTTACAACTCCCTTCCTGCCACCGCTAGATCCTCTGTAGATAATGTGGTGGCATACCTTCAGTCTGAGAGGAAATCTTAACTTTTCATCTATTTTTTATTTTTTTAATTTTTATTTTTTTTTTTTATTTTTGACTTTTTTTTTATTATTTTTATTTTACTTGTTTTTCTTCCTTTTCCTTCTTTTTCTCTATTCACTTTTTGTTCTAGTAGTCATTATTGTAAGAGGGGCGGACCACTAATTTAATGATAAATAAATATTATTATTATTATTATTATTAAAGCGACTTGAATTTTTAAGCCCGACTGAGTAGTAAATTCCACCCTAAGAATCTTAAATTTTTCTTCAGAAATTTTAAGTTTTTTTTAAAGAAACTTAAGAAAACTGCCTGACTAGTGAATTTCACCCTATGTTCGGTAAAATAGGAGAAATGAAATAAAGATTTTCCAGACAATTTATTTCAATTTCTGTTTTTTTAATTCAGTTTAGAATGAAATTTATTTAAAGAGATAATTTTCGCATGAATTTTCCGGGATTTTCCTTACCCATTGCACCGGTAGAGATTCGATACGCCAGTATAGATACACATGAGCCACGCATCATTGGATGCCGCTGAGAAGTTCTGATCGGAAAGTGTTGTCATGAGCTCCTGAGAGCGTTTCCCGTACCTCGAGCCGAGGAAGAAGCGATCATTTCGTGGTGCCACGTTGACTTGCCTCAGGGCTTTAGGGCCGTAGTACTGAGATCTCCCATAGCGACTACCCACGAAGAATGGCCTTTTAATTGCTGAATAAAAAAAATTAAAATCAATAAAAAAGGGATAACCATGAAAAATCAATGAAAGACGATACACAATAGAGGATATTATCTTACAATGAAAGGAAATGCGATATCCTTGAGCATAATTTTCATATTGGGCATGATTTTCTGAGAGAGAAAGGTAAAAGACAAAAAGGAAATTTACGCATTTCCTTTGAATTGCGTTGGTTTAATGAGTGGGAAAAAAATCTCACCGTCACTCTTCATATCGCTGGCCTGGAAATCATCTTGATTTGTTTCACAACGGGTTAGTGATAAAGCAATGGCAAGGATGAGGAATGCAGGCAGGATTGTTGAAGCCACCATCTTTGGAAAATCTATAAAAAGAATTTAAAAAAAAAACCCAAAAAATCACAAAATTCAATAAAGTCTAAAACATGTCTTTAATTTAAGAAAAATGCGTATTTTCTTGCAATTCTAGTTCAAAAGTTTACAGACAAAAACAACAAATTGTTATGCAAATTGTTCTTTTGTAAAAGAGAATGATGACTCACAGTGTGGCTCATCACAATGAAAGCACCAAAGAGGTGTAAAAGAGGGGATGAAGGCACAAAAATAGGTGATTGTTATAGCGAATTAATTTCCTCTCAGCGCATTTTCTTGAGCTATTTTCCAACGGAGAATGATGAATAAGAAATATTTATTCAACTATCTTCTAGGCGAGGAGTTATTTTGCGTCACAGAAGTATTTCTCTTTGAATAAAAGTGTTTTGATAAGATATTCTGTTGCACCTTGTTAAGTATTTTCTCTATTAAATTGTGGGTTTGAAAGTTTCACATATAGGAATATTGTATTATCGAGATTATCGACATTTACAGAGAAAAACATATTCCTTCATCAATTGTATTTCTACCAGTTAGTGCCATTAAATAAGCTATTATTTGAGCTCAATTGTGTTAAAATCGAAAGAGTTTTGTAGAAGATATCGCGGGAATTCCTAAAAAACTAAAGAAATCAAAATGGTGGCTAAATAAAATGGCGTCACGGCGTCCTTGTTTACAGAGCTTACAGAGGAAATTAAAAAAAATAGATGTCGCTAAAGACGTAAAGGGGATTTTTTGAAAACTATTTAAACTGTTAAACACCTGTTCATTGTGTAAAGGTTTTTCCCATACGAATAATCTTCTTTTTCTATGAAAAATCTATTCATAGAATTTGGCTTCAAATTCTAAGAGAGGCTGCAAAAAATATTTTATTCAGTCCCTCTTCAGCCCAGCTTCCTTAATCTTTTTCATCCAGCCTGATAGATGATTAATGTATAAAATATTGAGACAATTGGTTAATATCATCTCCACTCAAATGTAAATTAGCATGTAATTAATATTCGTAGTATATTTCCCATTGTTTTCGAAAGGGGTAAAAAAAAAGAGTAAACCCTAAAATGAATCGATTTTCCTAAAGGGGTTTGGATTGAAATAAATTCAAACATTTCCATGTGAAGAGATTAATTCTTCCCTTGGAAAAGGATGGTAATCATGTGGAACAAGTTCCTGCTTGTTCTCCATTAGCAGGAGAGCTTCTAATTCGACACTCTTGTCGTCCTCAATGAGACTCACATCCTCCACCCCCTGAAAGATGCGCCGTTAATCCAGCATCAAGACACGCTTTTCACCTTTCCACGCTTTGGCTTTTCTCATATACATGTATTATGTACGTTTATATGAGACAGAGTATGGGAAAGTCTCGCTGAAAATTTTCAATAAAATGCGGTTACTCATGCGAAAACTTTTCCAAAAACGACCCGTGGAAAATTCAATCACGTCAGAAGGATTTTTTTACGGTAGTGGTTTAGAATTCAGGGCTGATTTTCATGCGTCTCAATCCCGGTTCGCGATGTGCAAATAAATTATGCATTGAGCAAATATGCAGCAACATTGTGACCTCAAATACCACAAAATTAACCCCGATTAAATATTGAATGTGTAACATGAATTAAGCAATGACTTTGATGTTATTTCCCCCAAAATATTTGCATCAATTATGCAGTCAAACAGCTATTAAATCCTACACAATATTTGCGCGCGACATGCAGGGCAGGTGGGAAATTTTTGCATAGATTTTCCGGGGTAGATAATCGCTATGTTCGATGTTTGGGGGTGTCAATGCACCACGGTGTTCAACAGCATAAATTGGAGACATGGAATAATTTTCTCACAAGGGGTTAATCTCCTCTGTGCCACTCCTTTATTGCCCTTTTGGTCGTTGACACTGTGTGCAATTAACGGCCCCCCAAAATGAGCAACAAGTCGCGGGAAAATTATATCCCAAGGTGCGAATTAGCTATGCGTTCGTTGCGTGTTTTAATGAGCACTGCATGGCACAATGATAAATCATCCCCCACATTCATCCCATTCATCCCTATCCGGGTTGTAACTATATTTAATCCAGGCATAAACGCTTTTTTTTCTCCCCAACCTACACAGGTTTATTTCCACGTAAAAATATGTATGTACATACATATGTGTGACGTATTTTGCGTAGAAAAATGTTAAACTACATTGTTGTCCTTATTGTGACCTTTTTGGGTTGAACGTTTAGTGCACGGATCAGTGAGCATAAAGCCGTGGGTTCAAATCCAATGATTAACTTTTTTTTTTAAAGACTTTTTACTTTGTCTTGAAATGAAATACGTTCCTATTGTGATAAAGAAAGTTAAGAAAACTTGATAGAATATAGATGAAACTTGAAGAAAATCCAAATGAAGAAGCAGAGATAGCTCCGATAAGCCTGATGAATCCAATGAAGATGCTATGAAGATGATGCCGTGGGAGGAAAGCTGGGGTGGAATCAATTAAATTACTAAAACACATTAAAGTGCATTATATAAAATTAGACGAAGCATCTAATGGCAGGAGATCCCTGCTATGTATGTACGCCTTAGGGGAGGAGTGCGAATCCCTGCGATGCATGTTCATTGCAAATTGCTTTACACAAATAAATTGATACGCTAAACTTGTGCGAATTGAATTATTCCAGCACTCGCGCGCGCTTCAATTAAATATTTATATCAATACTGTTGGGGGAAAATTTAGTTTCCACCAACATTTTCCGCGTTGAGGTGAATTCAACTCTTTTTTTCTGTGTGTGTGTGTGTGTTTGCAATCACGCGGGATTAGCGGAAAATGTATTTTGAGATACTCTGGGGGCTTTGCAAAATTTCACAGCAAATGACCACATAGTTCTCCCAAATGGATTCCGAAACAATAATATAGTGTTTGAGGTGAAATAAAAAACTTTACTATCTATTCAAAATTAAAACTTTCCTCATTGAATTTCCCTTAGGAGTTCCAACACCGATATAAATTACCTCTCAGTCACAAAAGTCTTTGAACTATTTGACTTTTTGCTTCGCTTTAGCGGAAAACCAACATTAGCGGTAAAAAAAAAGAATATCCTTTGTTGGATGGAAGAACTGGGGCATCCTTTAAGAGGAGATTCAGGTCAGAAAATCACACCAGTCTGCTGGTGGAGTGATATTCTATTACGCACGTTTGTGGTATTTTCCCGCGCATTTTCTCACCCACACCCGTTATACGGTTTTTGCTCTCATTAATAGATTTTTAGCTAATGAATCAGTATGCAAATGAAGGGAGAACCCTCTCGAGAGCGTCGTCACGGAGCCCACCGCAATCCAATAATGCAATTATTTTCCATTAATTCTAATATCCATTTTACCACATTATCCCAGCCCCACATTGACACCCATGCGTGCCAACAGGTGGTGGGATTTTCTCTTTTGCAGCTCTCTTTTCTTCCACACACACATTCAACCCTAAATATCACCCACAATCGCACGCTTTTCTTCCATTATTGGCTTTTTATATCATCATCTATACACCAAAAAGGGGATGTCACTATTGCGATTAACCTTTTGGAGACCCATTTCAACGCCTCCCCAAAGCCCCAAGCTACACGACCTTGTCTATTGGCATTGTTAAATGGTAAATTAACATATTAAAGTTCAGCCATAAGTCTTGTGCTTTTTTATTGTTAATTAAATTTAAAGGTAATCGCTCATTGGACATGATTTATTCTCTATCATTTTATCATCAAGAGGTGCATTTTGCTTTTATCTGATTTTATTTGGCGGCAATTTTATTAGCTTTTAATTACTGAGTTGGAAACTAACGCTCTAATCGGGATTCTTATAATTATTCCTAAATTATTGCCTTCGCTTTAAAATTTTCTTCCAACACAAAATGTCTCCAAAAATTTTCCGTGTTTTCAAAACTTCAAATTCCCTTAAAATCCTTTTGCTATAAATTACAAAATTAATTACAAAACACGTCAATTGAGGGAAACTTTTCAATTTTTCCTCAAATATAAAGAATGTTATGCGCATTTCAAGGAGTAAGTCCCCGGCATGCAACCAAAATTGGTTTACAACTCGCTACAGAATGATTTTCCAAAGTTAAGCACGTTTTCACATTGGAGAAAAAGAGATAGACAATTTTTTCAAGGGGAATTCTTAGAACATTCTGGAAACATCAAAGAGGAGAAATCGTTTATCTCTTTTCTTCCAACGCGAAAATGTGTTTAACTTTGGAAAATCATTCTGTAGCGAGTTTTCCCAGTGGATTTCCCCACCAAGTGCTATACCAAATGAAAGATAATTAAAAATGCTACAAAATAAGGGATGTTCCAGGTGGTCCCATGCAATATTGTGGAAATGGGAGGTGAAAGAAAAATGCGTGATCGGAAAATCTTTCCGAATTTTCACCTTCTAGTGCATTTTGAAAAATGGTTTTAATATATAATATTAAGCATTGATACAGCTTTCATTTGACACCAATCGCAATATTCTACAATTGCTAGAAATTGAGAAATAAATCAATATAGGTTAAACAGAAAATCGGAAAATTCGTAGGTTTCCCAGCGCTTTTCCGGGAAATGACCACGCTTATTTTGAACCTTTAATGATCCCTTACAATAATTTAAAAACCAATTTTGGTTGCATGCGGGGGACTTACTCCTTGAAATGCGCATAACATTCTTTGCAATCTCCCTTGAAGCTTTAAAGGAAAACTTAAGGAAACGTCTTTTTCTTATTAGAATTGTTATAGAAAATATAGAATTTTTCTCAAAGAAATTCCAATAAATTCCATTTCCGAAGGGAAATTGCAAGAAGTTCTGGCGAGCTATTTTTATGCACAATTTAAAATCTCCCTGCTTGCAATTAGGGTGCATTAACTCCACTCCAACGAGGAACTATTTTAATCCATCCCCTCGAAGCACATGAGTAAGTTAATTAATCGATCAAGCCTCTCAATACGGCAGGTAATTTAAATACAGCCAGTCAATTGAGCATTTCCCTCCGTACATTGCTTATCAATCTCTCTGGTTGTCTTCACCCCCAATCGCCTAGTGAGCTTCTTGAAGGAGATGCGTCTCTCGTCCTTTTCTGCATTGATATTCACATCATACAAAGTCATGAAGTACTTTTTTTTCCACGTCGCCTTTCCATCCACGTACATTCATTTATTTGCGCGCGAAAAAGTCATTCTTATTTAGAATTTTTGCTATTTACTCATTTTCTTTAACACCCCCGCGTTTTTTTGCCTCTTTTTGGGATTTCACCTGAATTATAGATTTAAGGGAGAGAGGGTTAGAGGTTGAGGGAATCGCGATCAAATTATTTCTTTCTAAATTGATTAATTCCCATTTGATTTGAATATTTAAATCATTTTCAGCCGACGCATGACTTTCTCTCTGTTTTCTTTTCAATTTCCCAGCAAAAATGTTGAACGTGTTCTCGATAAATTATCGCAAGAACGCTCAAGATAAGGATACGAACTTTCGTAGGTATTGATTCTTTCTGCATGGGCAATAATGACGGAGTTATTGGGAAAGTTGGTGAATGGGGTGAATTTCTACGTTTCCTTCCTAGAGGCTTTTTAGATTATTAAGCAATCAACTAAATAAAATTACAACACTATAAAATTCTCTTAAAAAAACATTTAAAAATCTTATTTTAAAACGCTTTAACGGCACAGAGTTTAAATCTTTCGTATAATTCGTATAATTTGTGAAAGTAGAAAAGATAGTTTTTAATAACTCATTCAATTCATAAATTAATGGTTGAAAGAAACCTTTGGGGAATTTAAGTCCATTTTCGTATCATCAAAAACTTTTTACAACCCCTTCGTTTTATTGCACAACATGTATTGAGGGGATGAACTGAATATCATCCCTTTTTTTCCCTCGTGAATTTACAAACATACTTTCCATACAGCATAGCAATGCCGACCGGAAAGAGCACGATGAACCTCAAAAAATCCACGAGGGAATAAATTAAAATGCGAAATATCATCAAATGTTTTTCAAAAATAAAATCCTTTTATTCTACCGAAGTAGAAATTAATCCAATTAATCCGATATATTTTTTTACGTTGACTTTCCCACGAGGAAAAGGGCAACGGTATTGGTTATTATTTTATGGTGAGAATTTTCAATTCATTCATACAATGATAATGCAAAAAGTTTTCGCAGTTAAGCCAATTAAAAGCAACTAATAAATTGCAGGGAAATACTTTTTTATCATTCAGGAAACTCTTTCATTGTGCTAAAAGGTTAAACGTGGAAAGCGTTATAATGTTAAGAGTAAAAAAATATTAATTAATTTATAAAATATTAATAAAGTTAATGAATTAACTAGAAATTGAACAAAAAGTGGGTGGATTCTGTCAAAAATCTTTTCTTTTCTTGTAATTTGACGGTGTTGTAAGATTTTGACATATAGTAATTTTTAAATCGGTCTACAGGCGCTTTAAAAAAATATAAAGAAAAAAAGAGACCAGTAAAAAGTTGTAAATGTTGGAAATTGAAGAAAATTGTGAAAAAGTAGAGAAAAAATCCGAAAAGCCCTCCAAAATTCCGTTAAACGAGATATACGCGTTATTGACGCAATCCGTCAAAATTAGACTTAACTGATCGCTAAGGAAGACGCGCAAACAGCGTCGAAAGCTCCTGAGATAGTTGTTTTAATTCGGCTGAATTAAGACGCAGGTCCCCTGCCGACGCTTCCGAAAGGAGTTCTGTGCTCCTAAAGTATCTTTATTTAAAGGAAAACCTATAGACGGTTTTATTCCAGAAATCTTAAAGAAAATTGTTTAAAAAGTTCCGGAAAAGTCTTTTTCTTTTTAAAATACGACTAAAGAATGAAAGAAACTGTCAAAATCTTTTGAAAGTCCTCATAGAATGTCAAAATTTTTATAGCATTCGATTTTAAGGAAGAGAATAGAAAAGATTTTTTTATAGAATCTACCCCAATGATTTAATAAAATTGTTAAAATTATTTTCTTCCGACTTGAAAATAATAAAAATAACAAAAAGAGAAAAACTACAATGCAAGAACTTATCCTAAAAGATTTTTTTCATTAGAGTTTTTAAGTCGTGTATTGTTAAAGATTTTCTTTCATAAAGAAAAGAATTCAAGCACGAGTTGGTCTATAAAAAGAACTTTAGAAAAAAATATTGATTCGAATAACAAATCCTTAAATTTAAAGGTGCAAAAAGTCAAGAATCTTCAAATGTTGAACACGCGTCCCAAAATTCAACCTCCTTGAATTTTTAAGCCTTTATAAATCCTTGGTAACTGTACCTGTATAATTTTCCTTCTTCAAGATCGAATTTCACGAAATTTTTCATTTTCTTTCACTTTTCTTTCCAATTTAAATGTTTTTTTTTTGATAATTTAAAATATTCCTTTTTATTTAATTCTAAAGCCATTCCATCGGCAATTAAAGAGCGCGTATTTTGGGTTAGAGGAAATGAGTATTTTGTAATTTTTATTAAGTAGGTACATACGCAGGAAATAATGAATTATTGAAATTTCATTTACTGATTTTCCACACTTCCGTTCGTCTTTTCTTTATACAACACAAACCCCATGCGAGGGTGGTGGGAAAATTAATGAATTTCCGGTAAGCCTCAATGCCCCAAAGGAGCCACGAGGAAAATTTTCAGGAGGAGAAGAAGTTTAAAAAAAAAAGCACTCACCTCTTGGTTTTTCTTTTTGTTAAAACACGAGGAATTTGGTGATTTATGACTCCGGCGAGGCTGCAGGATCAAACGCACAAACACACAGAATTTTATGCCAGGTGAGAGCGAGCTTTCCCTCGTGTGTGGTCAGTGACTTTAGCACCTGTGGAGCGATAAATGCAGACTAAGTTGAGCAGCACGCTGTCGTGGCTTTTTATAATGAATTGTCTGCTATGTGGGCCTCCTTCGTCATCCTCAACCTCCTGCTTCATGCTACACCCGCGGATGTGCGCAGGTGCTGTAGTGCTTTTCTTTTGGCGCGCTCACAGCAACTTCCGCCTGCTGGGTGGGATGTTTGGCGCCGCGGTGGATGGTGATGGACCGCGCGGGGACATGAATCACCTGGTGCGGTCAAGACGTAATTGCATCCAATAAATCTCACCTCCGTGGCAATTAAACGTCACAAATCGCATACATTTACTCGCATGAGCTGCCTGGCCAGACCCCGTGTGTGTGCCCAAATATCCGGAGTCCCAGAGGAGCCATATGCCGATGAATTAGTTCATCAAACACATATTGCGCACCGCCCTTATCGTACATGGAGACATACAACAAGGTATCTTCTTCATCATTGCCTAATTGTGACACGTAAAAAGCCACTGAACATTGTCCCGGACCTTTTATTAAAATTCTTTATCAATGCGCTCACAGATTCATCCTTATTTTGTACGTTTTTTTTTGCAAGAGGGGCAATGATAAGTTTTTCTGCGAGAAATTAGGTTTTCTGATGCAATGAGTTGATTATGTTGTAATCTTTTTTGGGATCTGCTCAAAAAGTTCAAAATGTTTAGGAAAATTGTTAAATAAACTGTTTTATTTGTTAATTTGCTTTCACAGAAAGTTTGTGTTGATCATGGTGGATGAAACCGTTAAAATTTAAACTTATTTCAACAACAGATGCAAAAACTATGCTAATTTTCCCTTCAATTATAGAATAGAGTAGAAGGTTATAAATACATATCTCCTGGATCTTATTTTAAGGTTCTAAAGAGCATGAAAAATTCCATTAAATACATAAAATCTGTCTCCACATTAAACGAAGGCGTCTAATTCGCATTTAAAAAAAAATATGGCAGATAAAGTTTATTTTATTAACCCTTTGTGGGCCACTGGACGCCTTAAACACATTAAATCTTTCAAAAGAAAAGAAAATGGCAAAGAAAGTAATAAAAAATATAAATAGATACTTTTTGAACAAACTTTCTTCTATCTTTTCATTATTTTGAGAAATTATCTCTCATCATTTAGTTTGCAAATCATCTCTCGTTAATTTGTTAATTAATAATTAGAATTATGGTGAAGTAATGAGGACGATTGATTGAATTGATTCCTCGCTTATGCAATTATATGATGCAATGAATTTTCCCCACTTTCTCAGCCATCAAGACGTTCAATATTTACTTGGCAGGAAATTCAATAAATCGCTATAAATTTTACACCTTTTGCCCCTTTTGCTATTATTTTGATCTTCAACCTCTTCAACCATCTCTCGGCCACGTTCTATTTAATTATTGGAAAATTTTATAAGGTGTAAGAAATGCCTTCTCTGATATATAGAGTATAGTTGTAATTGATTAGAGGTTGAACTTATTTTAGTTTTACGATTTTTCTCTCAATATGAAGGCAAAAAATGATTTTTTATTACATTTTTAACTCTTATAAATTCCCTGGAACAAAATGATGTAGGAAACCCTGTTTCAGATATTCTTTTTTTTAATTTTTTAGTTTATTAAACATAATCTCAACATTTAATAATTTTTTTTTATGAAAATTGTAGGAAATACCTTGTTTTTTTTTTTAAATTCTAGAGTTGGAGATCGATACGCCTCAATCCTAGACGATTTTCTGAGTTTTTTACCCTTAAAACCCGAAAGGGTTAAATATTCTCAAATAGAATTTATTTTCCAGAAAAAAATCTTTTTATTTCTTTTGTTTCAGTTATAGTTAATTACGTTTTGTTTTTGACGAGATATAATCCCAATTACAAAGAGAACGAAAGAGCGCACATGAAAGTCAATCATAACGCGTCCAGTTATTAAAGTTGGTATACCACAACGCGGATGGGTCAGTCTATGCGTTGTAATTTAATTTGTGAGCAGAATTAGTAGGCAAAGTTGATTTTTTTATGAAATTCATCAATATGAAAGATAAAAATGCTCATATCTGAAGTTCTATAAGACCTACAGAAATTTCTTGACTAGTTATGGAAAGGTATTGAAATAAGCTATAATCTGATGTATATTTCGATACATTTCAAGGTCATCTCCAGAACACAAAATTGCGGATTTTTGTTCTACCAAAACAGTTTTTTGCACTTTTTGTCCTGAAGGAATGGTTCTAGAGGTTTCTGATGTTTCAGAAAGTTGTAGAGTTTTGCAAAACCTTTAATTTGATACCAAATTGAGCAAAATTAGATAGACCGTTCAAGAGATATGGCTATTAGAACTTTTCAAATTCAAGAATTTTTCAAATGGCTATATTTTCTGAACGGCGACATAGATTTTCTTCATTTTCGGACTGGTAAAAGATATGAAGTCAGGCTACAACATATCAAAAATTCAAGGAAATCTATGATCGGGATTCGGAGATATTGCCCCTTAAATTTAGGCAATTTTTGTTTTTGATTTTAACGCCTCTTGCGGATGTTTTCGAAACTTGAAATGTTCTAAACAGTTGTAGGGCTTCTCAATACCTTTCATTTGATACCAAGATGGTCAAAATCGGTCAAGCCGTTCTCGAGTTATATCGAAAAAACACTTTTTGCTTTAGACCGCCATATTTGCTAAACCGCTTGACCGATTTTCAAGTATGATTTGTTAATGAAAACATCTCACTGAGCTCTACAACATACTAAAATTTCAGATCTCTAGCTTCAAGGGAAGTGGTTGACGGTATTTCAATATGGCGGACGGCGGCCATCTTGGATTTTGAAAATGCGAAAAAATGAAATTTTACACCCATATTTCTATATAAAACTTCAAACCCGAAGTCTCTATCTGTTACCGTTCTTGAGATATAAGGTAAAGTTTGGACCACCGGAAGGCCGGCCGGCCGGAAGGCCGGCCGGATCAAAAATTTTCCACCACCATTTTCGTAATGTGGGATGTCTAAAACGTGCTCATACCAAGTTTGAGCCCGATCTGAGGTGGTCGGTTTTTCCGACGATTACAATACTTGGTATGCCACGATTGTGGTATACCAACTAATTCGAGGGTCTCACGGGGACCCTCTGCTTGGCGGTTGGTCAAACAGCGCTCAGGAGGTTAAAAGTGTTTCTTCCATGTTTCACACATCGATAAAACATCACTGTGCGTACACTAAAATTGAGTAGGTGTGCGTGTGAAATTTTTTTTGCGCTTCTGAAATCGCGTGGTAATTTTTCTCAATTTTTATTTTAATCCAAAACACACAAAATAGGTAAGTTTTTCCCTATTTTCACCATTTCCGGCTTTCTTCGTCATCCACCCCATGTGAATGATGTGTAGGCTAAGGGAATTGTTTAGTATTTATCGGAGAAATTGCATGTTGAAAATGTCCCCGCAACACCTTCGCGTTTTTTTTGTGCATTGCCGAAAAAATAGCTGGGTAATTAGCGGGTATGAGGTGTTGAGGGACAATTTGGATGGTAATTGCCCGGGAGCTAATGTAAATAAGCAAATTCGGGGACAAAGCGGGCATTTGATGGGAGGTTTTCCTTTGTCGTGGGAATTGAGGTTATGTTGGCAGGAAACTTCCATTTAAAAAAAGGTTTCTCTTTGTGGTTTTGCAGCGATGCCAGAGTTGACGGAAATCAAAACCACACCCGAAGCATCCGCCCCAGAGACGGAGGAGAGACCCGTTGAGGAGGGTGGCAGCGATACTGACTCCGAGGACACAATTCCAGAGTTGGAGGATGCTGGTAAGGCGGAATCTTGAGATGTTTTTGTTATTTGGGAATTGAGAGAGTTTTTTTTTTCAATGCAGGAACTACAGCAACTCAACTCGGTGGTGGTGCCACAGGATTGCCAATTGACATGGTTTCCAAAGCTAAACAGTCACGTGGAGAGAAGAAGGCACGGAAGATTATGTCCAAGTTGGGTCTCAAGCCCATTCAGGGTGTCAACCGAGTGACAATCCGCAAATCGAAGAACATCCTCTTCGTGATAAACAACCCAGATGTCTACAAGAATCCCCACAGTGACACGTACATCATCTTCGGTGAGGCAAAGATTGAGGATTTGTCGCAGCAGGCACAGGTTGCGGCTGCGGAGAAGTTCAAGGCCCCCGAAACATCTTCAGCTCCGGGTGATGCAGCTGGTACCACGGCAACAGTCGCCCCGATTGCGGAAGAGGATGAGGAGGAGGTGGACGAGACGGGTGTGGATGAGAAGGATATTGACCTGGTGATGTCGCAGGCGAATGTGCCACGCGGGAAGGCCATCCGGGCGCTGAAGAACAACAACAATGACATCGTCAACGCCATTATGGAGTTGACGATGTAAAACCAGCCCAACCGGTAGGAATCTGTTGCACGTTCTCCCTACAATAGTTTCATGTCCGGGATATCCTTCCTCCCCTTCCGGAGGTTCCCCCTTTTCGCTGAAAATTTTGTCCACACTTGATGCATTTCTCTGATTGTGGCAAACAATAAAGTCTTTAGATCTTGTCTCACAAAAAAAAAACTCTTTTCTTTAACATCAAGAATTTTATTTACACAAAAAATAGCTATTTGGTTGGTTAGTAGGAAGATCTTTACTTCTTCTCCGGGATTTGTGCTTCCTTTGCCTTCTTCATCTCCTTAAGCTCCGTCTCTGTGCCTTCGTCGTCAAAGATCTTGAGATCCTTCACGTAGTACCAAACGCCCGCATCAAATAACGTTCCAATGATCACAAAACCAGCAGCTGTGAAATTCATTAGGTACCTGCAAAAGAATTTTTATAAGCAAAGGGGCATTCATCTGGCAAAGAATTTGTGAAGAGAATTTTGGGAAATTTCAGAATAATTCGTTTAATTTGCGCAAAAATGCTTCAGGACTCTCACCTCAGTGTCTCCCCGTCGTAGAGCCAACAATTCCCAGTCCCCGTGCACGTTTTCCCCCACACGAGGCACGTTTTATCCAGAATAGCGCCGAAAAAGATCGGACTGGGAATGAAGGAGAACAAACTCATAATCATGAGACTGAAGCCCATGGCCACGGGTTTATCCTTCTCCTCGACACATCGCACGGAAACGAGGAAATTTGACGCTCTTCCCGTGGCTCCTGTGAATTTTATAAAGCACATAACAATCAGGAAGAGGTAGAACTGCTTGTAGCAGTCCACAGGACACGATCCAGGTGTTGCGAATCCATGCAGTGCGCTCTATAAAAGATTTTTTTTCAAAGAATTAATTAATTACAACAAAAATGAGTTAAAAGTACTTCACTTCCGGTGGATTTCACGTAGTCCTCATCCCAATCTGTGCTGTAGTTCCCAAAAGTATTGTCTAGAGATCTTGTGTGGTTCTTGCTGTCGATACAGCTGCAATCTGTGAATACTTTCCCCTGATCTGTGATAATTTGCTGCTTGCATCCCGCATGACAGGCAGAGATGAAGGTTCTCCCATCTTCACCGCAAACTGGAGAATACTTCACATAGTCGCAATGGCAATTGTTGTTGCATGAGCTGAAATTCTGAGGGAGATTCATCGCAGCTTCCCTTGCTGTATTTGCCACCGTATACTCCGTCACCATGGAGTTGTCGTTAGCAGGACATCCAAGGAATACGTAGCCGATCATTCCTACAACGGAAAGACCTCCCACGAGAACATTCCAGGCAGCCATATACCGTGCTCTTGGGCGAAATTTGGAGATCACAATGCCAGACAGAAGGACACCAATAGCTGAGAAGACCAGTGCAACTGTACCAGTTACCAGACTACAAAAGAAAATTTTGTGTCAAATTTCAACAGAAAATGGCATTTCCACACTCTATCTACCTAGAAACTGATGCTGATTGCCTGTACTGCGTCTCAATGTACTTTGGCGTGAAGATCCAGTAGGGCATATAGCCGAAAAAGTAAAATATCGATGCTAGATTATTTAGCATTAAGGTGTTGTTGGAGATCAGACGTTTGAATGTTGTTATCATGTCTTTTATGGATGCAGGTAGTTCTGCTTGTACTTCTTCATCGACTTTCATACCCAATTTAGCTTTTTCTGCTGCTATTCGCTTCCTTGCAGCTGCTCTTGGGAGGATTTTCGGGAAGAGACCTTGGAGGGAAGATAAATTTTTAAATAGATTGCATCAAGAACTGAGAATTAGGAGACTGTTTAGGTCAGTTTCCTGGCATAAACAGTCTGTGTTTATTGGCAACTGTGTATTAGTCTACGCTTCTTATTTGTAGTCTATTTTGTAGCCTGTTATGAAGCCTGATATCTGTATAGCCTGTTGTGTAGCCTGATGTTTGTATTGCCTGTTCTTTAGCCTGCTAACTGTATAGTCTGTTTTGTAGCCTGTTGTCTATATAGCCTATTATATCTGTTATGTCTAGTTTTCTAACTGTAACCTGTTATGTAGCCTGCTATCTGTATAGCCTGTTGTATAGCCCGATGTTTGTATTGTCTGTTCTGTATCTAGCTATCTGTATAGCCTGTTGTTAAACTTGCTATCTATATAGCCTATTATGTCTAGTTTTCTAACTGCAGCCTGTTATATAGCCTGATATCTGTATAGCCTCCTATGTAACCTGCTATCGGAAAAGCCTGTTGTGTAGCCTGCTATCTATATAGCCTATTATGTCTAGTTTTCTAAAAGAAGTCTGTTATGTAGCCTGCTATCTGAATAGCCTGTTGTATAGCCTGCTATCTGTATAGCCTGTTATATAGCATGCTACATTTGAAGTCTGTTTAACAGCTTCTTAACTAAATCCTGCTTAGATTAAGGAAACTCACCAAGAAGAAAAGCGAAAACAATGAGTACTCCTGCCAGAATAAACCATCCCAGCCACCATGCTCCTAACCATCTGGGATCTGTGTTGTTTATTGTGGGAGTTAACGAAGGCGAAATGTACATTTTGAGGCAAACTGATGCCAGAGCATAGCCCATAGCTGGTCCCAACATCCTCAAGAAGTACGATAAGCTAATCAATGCTGGAGTTTTGGACTTCTTCACGTTGTCATCCATGTAGGATACACCTAGTGTGTAGTACAGTGAACTGCCAACACCGGAGATTAATTGAGCCAGGAACAGGATAACTTGGGGCATGAGATTTCCTTCCTCCGTTTCACATTCATCATCTACACTTGTCCCTGTGAGATTAATGAAAAGTAAGTTCAGTGCTACTGAGGAAATAAATCAAGATGGCGGCATTAGCTTACGGTTAGCCTTGCAGAGGATCTTCATCTTCTGCGCCTCCATCACCTCGTGCGTTGTATTTTCGTCAAATGTGGCGCCATATTCTGTGGTCAGGGAAAGTGCATTCTCCCCGGGACCGTAAATAATGTGCGGCAATCCCGTCAGCACGCAAAACAACACAATCGTAAATAATCCTAAGCGGAGAAAAGTCGCAATTAAACAAATTTGTGCAAAAAAAAATGTTTAAATGATAGAACAAGGTTGTCTAGGAGATTCATCCTGCCTGTTACTCCACACAAGATCAATCACCCCTCCTTACCAAATGCAATCCATCTCGGACGATGTCCTTTGCCGCCGTAGTAGCTGAGGATGGCCGAAATGAAGAGTGTGCTGATGTCATTGCCCACTGAGAGGATCCCTGTGTTCTTACTCGGGATCTTGTACCGCTTCTCCAGCGTCGTGATGGTCCCATTGAAGTATGCGTATGTTGCACTGAAGATGCATCCAACGACGCCGTAGAGGAACACGTATGCCTTCTTATTGGCAAATCTGCAATGTGTATGGGGGAAAAGTTAAACAACACCGTGTGCAGCGATCATTTCCCGCGCAGCTAATCCCACAGAACATGGCAAATATTGATCTCAAGTCAGACGCAAAGCTTAAGATTTTTCCGTGGGTGCGGGAGGCACGATACGCCTGGTCAGTTTCTTATCATTCGTGTGCCAGTTCTCTGGAGGGGCGCAATGACTACATCAAATGATTGCCTGCCTATTTATTTCTTGAGATTTATTTGAGTGCCTTCTCCGTGATTTCTTTCAACTTACTTGGGAGTTTCTTATCGGAAATTAAATAATTGATTAAGATTTTTAAATTATTTATTGTATTTTTGGAAGTTATACAATACAGACGGTTAATCTGATATGGTGGGAAAGGAAAGTAGCTATAGTCTAGGGATTTTATTCTAAAATAAATCTTGAAAGTTTTTTTAAATAAAGATTCAAAAGATTTTTTTTAAGATTGAGTTAAATTCCCAAAGAAAAATCATTATGACTCAAGTAAAAGTACAAAAAAAATTAAATATGTAAAGTATTCTGAAGGAAAGCTTGATTATAATTCTAATTGTGCATCACTTAAAAAATAATTTAATAAAGAATATTTAAAAATATCTAAGATTTTTTTTAATCTTAAAAAAAGCTTCATATCTTCATGAGCTTGAATTGAAGGAATCATTTTGCTTTCCTTAGGTCATGGAAAAGGATAAGACTTAAATCTGAAGGTATTAAAATTTTAGGGTTTTCTTTTGTTGCTCAGGATATTTTTTTAATTAAGTTTTCAAAAGTAATCCAAAAGTTTGTTCAACTGAAATTAAATTACACTGAGAAAAATATTTTTGAAAGTTCCCAAAATTTGTAATCAGACTAGAATTTTTCACAATTATTTATTTAAATTGATCGATTTCGGATTAAAATTGCTTAAGAAATTGCTTTACTTGTGTTTTGGACTTGAAATTTCGTTAAGAGTTGATTAGGTTTTTATTAATTTGAAATTTTGATTAAGAGATCAACTCTTTCGTTTAGGTTACACTGAAGCGTAAATTAGGAATCTTGAAAATTTTTCCTTCAAAGGGGCCAATTCTGCCAAAAATCTTTCTTTTATTACAATTCAAGCTTTGTAAAATTTTTGGTATTCTGTATAAATGTATAAAAATATGAAAAATAATCTTCTATAGAAATCTTAAAAGACTTTTCTAAACGATTTTTTGAAAAGAAAATCTATTTTTTCCATTCACTGCGCTATATATTTAGTAAAAAAATATTAAAAGTATCAACTGTCAAAATCTTTCTAAGCTTTGAAGTTTTAAAAGAGAATTTGACAGAATCGATCCCAAAATTTGAATTTCTTACTCAATTTCTTATCCACCATCTACCTTTTCTTTTTCCTTAAACTTTATTTCACAATTTCGCAAGAATCTTTATCATCAAGTTTCTTTATTTCTTTAAGAGCTTCAAGATGATTTTCCATTTCTCAAATTTGTGTTTGTTAAACAAAAGTATTATTTGCTACAAATCTCTGCAAAATAGAACCTTAAACTAGTTCCCCCAAAAAAGAAATCTCCCGCCCACCCTCCTTGACCTTCTCAATTGTGCTAATGAGTCCAATGTGGTGAACTTTCCTTGTAGCTTTCGCGTCAAACATGTCGTGCAACAAAAAAAGAGCTTTTTGCCTGGTAGCTGTCTAAAAAGTCTTGAATCAACAATGATCGTGGAGATTTGTGACAATTGTAATTCCGAGAAATTTATTATCGCGCATTTGAAAGAATTACGAAAAGGCTTTACTGATGAGGAGGAATGCGGGGAGGCGTCTCTTGAGGAGGCGAATCTCCCGCAGACTTGCTTTCGATCTTCTCTGATTTAACAACGGAAGTCCATCCGAAACGTTGGACTGATTGGTAATTAACTGATCTTGCTAACAATTTTTTTTTTAAAAATCTTCTGTACCTCTGAAAGAATGTCCCCTTGAATATCCAAAATCCACATGTTGTCTCATCAGTGAGGGGCATGTTGTTGAAGAGATCTTCGAGATCTTCGGTGGTCTTTGTGGCAACTTTGTGATCATTGTCCATTTGGTGGCACTTCACATTATTGCTCTCCTTCTCCTGATGATTGAGAAGGTGCTCCTCATCTCCCTTGCCCTCACTCACTCCATCTCTTGCACTGTGATTATTTACACTCATATTTACACGAATTTTCCAAGTCACTTTTCTCTTGCAAAATGATCTGTCTTCAAAAGGAAAATGCAAACTGCTCGAATATTGGAAGAAACAAAATTCACAATCACCATATAAACATCTTCTCACTGTGGTTCATCTGCAAATGAAACGGTGTTAGGACTAAATTTACGATTTATATATGATTTAAACTCATCAGTGCTTATCAAATTGCCCAAGACGCATGTGTAGTGTTGGGATGAATAGAAAAAGACTGGAGGAGGCATGATAAGAGAACAATTGCATCAACCCGTCTTGATTTATGGTGAATATGGTGTAAAGACCCAAGGCACTCGCCTTAAGTGATCTTCAAGTGAATTTTTGGATGGCTTTCCTTCACTAATTCAACTTGCGAATGCGCGCAAAATTCCCGCCAAATTTTTTTCTTACAAGAAAAAAACAATCTTTTGCCTAAGATCGCGTTCTTGAGACATTTTTAAAAAGATTTTCCGTGATCGTTGAGTTGAATATTAAATTATTGATTAAATATACCGTGATCGCGATCAGTGATTCAAATCAATGTGATCGTGATCTTTAAACTAAAATCTTCATGATCGCTACATTTTACTAAAAATTCTGATTAATTATGATCTTTCTTAATTAAAAAAAAAAATTCTTTTGATCGCGATCTTTAACTACTTTGCGATCTTTGAGTGAAATCAACGTGATCGCGATCTCTGAATTGAACCCAAATATAAATCGCTGGAGCTAAGAGAAGGAAGATTATTGCAAAAAATAAATTTTGCAAATGGAATTAGAGACACTTTCAACACCAGAGTAATCCAATAACCTAAATCCTGAATCTACATTTGCAAAACGATCACAACAATCAGTCACTTAAGTGCGCGAGTGGTACACAAATGAATGGGAGACACTTTAAATCCGGAGAAATATCCACGCAATTGACATTGTGACGGCCCAGAAAAGCAATAAGAAATTAGCAGAATGAACTTTACTTGTGCCTCCAGAAAGTTCGGTCTCTGTTACACCCCAAAATCCCTCTTCTGATAAGATCGTGATCGCGAGGATCACGCTATGAAGAAATCTTTTTTTTATTCCCCAAAATATTCACAAAAATTGCACTACAAAGTTTCTAAAAAGGAGCTTGATAGCCACGGAATTGAATTAATTTGTCTTATTGAGACTAGAGAATTTACTAAAAGAAAAAAAGAATAAAACTTCCCCCGAAAGATCACCTTTGAGAGGCACCGAAGTTATCAGTTGGACCAACACTAGGCGACTGGGGAGGCAAAATTGAGCGACACAGTAGTGATCTTCGTGCTCACTGTTAATATATTAGTGTCACTAATCAAATATTATGTGGTCAGATGGTCTGAACCTTTTTTAAAGTATATAAATGGTTAGTTTATTCGCCACGATTGGGGAGATCTCACTTAAAGTTTAAATGACCAGCACGAGCTCATTCGCGCGGTAATATTTCACGAAATCTTTCACTCTACAGACAACGAGGGATTGTTTTTCTTATATCTCAGCACATTTTTCTTTTAAATTTTCTTAAAGAGTTTTAAATTACATACGGCTTATTTGTAGGAGAAATGTGAGTCTCAAAATATTATATTGTTTCATTTAGTATAGGGAAACGTGGTCTAATTCCGACCTCCAATATTAACTTAGTATTTCAAAAAGTGTTTAGTCATCGGAATATGAAAAACTTCCTCATTCGTAGAACAATAAGGACATTTTATCTTGCAAAGAATCAAAGAAAAGAAATCTTAAAGATTTAAAAATTTTAAAGGGAGAAAAATGTAAAATGGCGACGCAATTTTTTTTCTTATTATTTGTGGCAATATTTGCCGTTTTTTTCTATATGATTTCAATGAAAAATGTGGTTTCTTTGGCGATATCTTCTTCTTTTATTATTCTCTAAAAGATAATATGGGTTAAAATTGTTCCATGAATGAAGAAGTTTTTCATATATTTATGAATAAACTCCTTTCATTCATTGAACGAGAGAATTCTTTTAAAAAGTTTGAAGTGACTGCTCAGAATATTTACTCAAAATGAGAAAAAGATTAACAAAAGTAAAGAAAAGTGCAGGAAGGTGAATTTTTTATATCCCTAATTAAACCACCCCCGAATTTATATACAAATCCTTATAAAAATCCTTCTATCGATAATTTTCAATAAAAAAGATCTCTCCTCAATGTATTTTGCAACAAAAAGAAAGTATTTTACTAAATTATTCTCTGTTAGCTTTTAGGCTTTATATGAGATTTAAAATCTTCAACGGATTCTCAATAAAATACACTGACAAACAAAATAAAAAAAAATACTTCTTGTCTTTCCATTTGGAGACCATAAGGAAATGTTATGCAAAATATATCATAAATCTACCCTTTTTTCCCGAAGCGCATGCAGTTCCACGGCGCGAATTCTCTCTGTGAGGGGTGGGGGTGTTTTCGCGCGAAAATGGTGGAGAATCAATAAACAAATTTTTATTTTTATGAGATTGGCATCATCTGTTTGAATATTGCGGAAAACTTAGTTTTATTATCTCTGCACTCCTGCCTGTGGCTACATTTTCTATGCCTCCGTCAGTTGGAAATGGAGAGATTTGTATGCTTGAGAATTTTCCACGATATGCGAATGGAGTTTCCTCATCCTTGTAGCACGATATGGGAGAAGGTTGGGGAGGAGTGGGTGTGTGTGTCCCAGAAATGTCTTGAAAAATAAACAAGAGAGACACAATATTTTTCGGAGGGTGGCGAGCCAAGAATTCTTATCTTTTGCGCGGTTCCTCGTTCTCTGCCTCATGGGTTATGTAAATGAAGAGCTAAGGGTTGGGGGGTATCGAACACAAAGTGCATAAATATATTTTCTCTCTTGCGGTAAAATGATCTTCAAAGTGAATTTATTTTAATTTATTGCAATGATGTGAAGTGGAGGATAAATTTAGACGAATTTTCTTCTTTGCATTAATTATTTTTTAAAGATTAATTGAATATTTCACAGGAAAGTGTCTCTGTGTAAATTATGTGTTAAATGGTTGAAGGATCGGGAAAATTCTTCTGATTTTGTGAGAGAAATTAGAGCTTTTACATACATACCTGTATAGATAATTTTTTCCATCACATACATTTCGGCGATTTTCGGGGACAAATTCAAAGATTTTCCGTTTGTCCATTGAAAATGATTCCGTGGGATGTTTTTGTAGATCAAAGAGAAAATAGAAGATTTTTCCTCGCACAGAAAAGACACTTTTTCTGTGCAAACACGAAAAGAAGGAAGATTTCTTTTCTGCGAGAAATTAGATAATTGATGTGGGATTTTGTTTATTTCTACCTCCCACCCTCAATATCCCCCCGGAGCACAGTTTTTGTACCTTCTGATGATTTCTTATTACTTTTCCTTTATGACGGAAGAGAGATTAGGGGTTGGCAGAAAAAAAGAGAAGCTCATAGAATCGAATGAATGAGCAAATTAAACGCACACACAGACCAAAATGTCTTTATTTCTTCTTCTCGCAATAAGATTCGTTTTTTTTCTGCCAATTTCAATTGGTGATCGAGAGCGAAAAGCTTTCCCGCCCAACTAATTTTCTTATACATTTGGCATTTGAGGAATCATGCGAGCATGATTAATTTTGTCAAAAGGAAAAATTTTTCTTTTGGTCAAAATAAACAGATAAAAAGGCGTTTGATGAGTGAGGGGGAAAAATGGAAACCACAGAGAGGAAAAAATTTTCCATTTGTCGGGAAAATTCCACAGAGAAATAAATATTAAGCAATGTGATTAATTATCCTTGAAATTTCCCCATTTGCGGAGGAGTTTTCAATGTGAATATTGAGAAGACTTTTCACGGAGGAGGTTAAGACACAATTAAACCATTAATATCGTAGGATTATTTGGTAATTTCACGTTTTTATGCCCTTTGTTTTCTTTCTTGCATAAACTCCATTGTGCAACCCTTTCTTGGCGTCATTGTTGCACTGTGGAAAATGGGATGAGATGAATGAGAAAATTCAAATTCTAAAGAATTTTATTTGATAAATCTCATGATGAAGTTAGGAGATAATATAAAACATATTAAATAGATATAAGGAATAAATATTGTAAGAAATTTTCTCGGAAAATATCAATAAAAAGAAAAACTCTCTCCACAGCCATTGAGAAAGGTTCTGAGGGAGCCGAAAGCTCTGGAAGAAGAATTGAGTTTTCTTTTTTTAACTCCTGGTTAAAAAGAAAAGCCCCTACTGACGAAGACCGGATCAACAAAAAAAAAAAACAATAATAAATTTCTTAAAATCACTTTCTTTATTTAGGCACAAATTCTTTTAATTATAAAATGATGGAAGTAATATTTATTTTTTTTAATTTCAAAGGAATTTTTCGGAAAAGTGACCGTTGCGAACTTTTAAAAAATTAGGGAGCTTTAAAATAATTATTTTCTTGTGTTGTTTTTATTTAACAGATTCAAGGCCTGATGAAGAGGAAAATAATTCCCGAAACGTCGTGCGTAAATGTGTAATGAAAGCTTACAGTTTCCTTTAACCTGCTGGCCGCCAAGACCTTGGAGCTTCCTTAGAGCGCCAAGGTGGGGTCGTTGAACGACCCCAAGAAGGAAGTCGATTTTCTCATAAACTATAAAACCGGGAACTGTCGGGTCACTACCTTTAGACTCCTTATATAGTCCTCTTGCCCCTTGCATCACAAATTCGCCACCCGGAAACACGCAGAAGAAGATATTAGGGAAAAACATTTTTCACTCATTTTTCACACTTTCTTCGTGAGAAATTTGCCACGAAGTTGACCGCAACTGCTATTTTTTTTCACTACTTCCCCACATTCCCCTCACTTCCCGCACCGTGATAAATGGCAATATTTCTCGAATATTCTTTATTGTTTTGCACATTTATATGCTTCTAATTATGTTTTATGTTGTTTATGTTACTTATTCGCGATAATTCTGACACTGAGATGGTAAAGTGAGAAAGTAAACACAACCCTTCAACCCCCTTCAACCGTATGATTTATGACTAACTTCATTCTAAGAAATTTTCCGCAGCATGGCCGTTACACCAATTTTTGAATTCCCTTCTTCTACATTTTCCTTAATAACTTTTCTTGTGGTGGACGGATTGAGCTGAAATTTTTACACAACCTCCTCAGATAACCAAAGAACTTATTTCCAAAAGATGGGAATGGTATCTTTTATATTTATTAAGTTATAGCACGAAATATAGAGCTGGGGTCGTTCAACGACCCCGCTTGGCGGCCTAGAGGTTAACTTAAAAATTCTTTTTTTTTTTACGTATTAGGGCTATATTGCAAGTTTTAAGCCCTGCTATCACTCCTTTTTAAAGATTTGAATGATTTTTTTTCAAGATTTCAACGATTTTCTACAATAAAAAATATCATATAAAAATTGATGAAGCATATTCGATTTCTCACAGTGTACCTTCAATTGCTCCAAGCTTTGCTCCAAAAGAGCTTTTGGAATCAGCATGGAAATTCTTGCTATTAGACAAGGATTTTGCTCTGTGTGGTAAAATTCCTCCTATTCGGTGCATTTTCACTATGCGATTCCTGGAATAAAATGGCAGAATAAAGCTCCATGAGTTGAGGACCTCCTTTTAACCCGACTGGACGCAGTGATGGAGCTTGGGCGGAGGCAAGTACGCGGTGAGAACAATAAAGCAGCAAAAATGTATTAAGGGGGAAGATTCCCGTGCTCGTGGGACCTCCCGGATGGTATTGTTTCACCTAAAAAACCTCCTTTTGGTATTAGCATGAAATGCTATGGCCAGAGATTTTTCTTTTCTTTTCTCTCACCGCTTTTCGAGCGAATATAAATGGTTTTTCTCCGGGGGAGGAATTACGGCGGGACGATGAGGATTTTTGCTATTCATATTTGAAAAAGGATTTATTTTAAATTAAAAATATTAATGAATACAATGGAATGAAAATTGCGAGAGTCCTGGAGATTCTTTACATTGTGGAGAGGTATACGGTGTACCCATCATCCCCCCACCTTAAATGCCTTCATGGAACTATTGTTACCCATCCAGTGGAAAGAGTGAAAAGTTGTAGTAGAGATAATTTGAATATTTTCAGTGGGTATGCCAGAGACTATTTGGTGCACTTAATGTTATATCGTAAATTACAAGTTTTCTGATATCAAAACTCCCCAAAAAGCGATGAAGAATGGTATTTTATTCATGAGAAATTGTTCTTCTTTCGCGAAATTCCCACCCCCGCGAAGAACGCGAACAAAGTTATGGGAATTCTTGAAGGAACTATCGCATCGGATCTCTTCTATTGGTGCACGTATGTGGGGAATCCCACGAAATACCATCGCCTTTTGGCAAAAGGAACTTACTTAATTCTAAGTGAATTGTGGGAAGATTGCAGTCTGCATTGGGGTTATAATTTTCTTAAAATCCACGTGAAAATGTTCCCCTGGGCCAGGGGTGGGGGAGTTTGTATACCGTCTTAGGAACAATATTCCCATTTCCCATTCACCTACACCAGGGAGATTACAATGAAGATTCTGCATATGTGTTTCCCGTTTAAACATTCACGGTGCTGATAATCCTCTTGTGGTGAACACACCGCCCTGCACAGAACATTTCCCCGATGCCTCAGAGATCCCATCGCAATGCGGGGTGAGGTGTTGTGGGAAAAGTCTTCTTCATCAACCACTGCTGCACATTGTTTCAATTTATTCGTTTGAATGCGTCGCAGGGCGATTTGATGATCTTTGCAATCTCACAGGGTGATACACGATAAATGGGGCTTCAAATTCAATTACCCCTACCGCAATCTTTCGTCGTGGTCCTTTCTCCTTCATTTTCTTGCGGGGTTCCTTTTTAAATAACCATCACACAATAATCCGTGTCTTGTGCGACGAGACAAAAGAATTCGTTACTATCCCCATGATGGAGGACGTTGGAGGATTTCTCCCATCTAATTTGAATCTCTTTTACATTTTTCATTCTCAACAATGGACTTTCTTTTAGTACCCATCTTAATAAGAATTTCTACGGTGTGGAGAAAATTAAGTGGGGTAAGTTTGAAAGGATTAATTTATTTATTCATAAATTCTGTCTCAATTCAAATCTCTTGGTCGATTTTGATAAATTCATTTTGTTATTTTTATAAAAGATCTGAAAAATTAATTTTTCAAAATTTTAGATTTTTCAAAATTTGAAAAACAACCTATTACAGCTTTTGAAACAGAATATAACTTTTCTAATAAAATTACACACTAAAAATAATTTTAGAAAATTTGCTACTAAATTTCCAGTTAATGTACTTTTTTTTTCTTTTGCATAAGTCAATCTATGAAATATTGTAAAGTTATTTTTTTCTCTATAAAAGTTAAAAAATGAGAAATGAGAGCAAGAATATTTAATTAAAAGTGGTTATGTTGGACTCAGATGGCTCACTGCTAGGCTTTGCCATCTTATCCTGAATTTCTTTGCAATTGTTTATTTTTTGTTATTTATACTCAATGTAAAAAGAATTCAGTTGAAATAAATTAACAATAATAATAAAAAAAAATAATTTTCCTGGGAAATTAGTCTTTTTTTACATGAAAAACAGAAGAATTTCCCATGAGCTTTTTTTTAATAAACTAAATTTTTACTAAATCTTTTGTTTTTTTTTTAATTTTATAGTAAAAGTAACTGAGAATTTTCTGTTTTATGTCTTTTATATACAGATTTACTACAGTTTAGTAAAAAATAAATAAAAATTAGTTATTTCTCGTAAACTTTAATAAAACTCATTTTACTAAAATTTTTCTAATAGAAAAAATTCTTAGAGATTTTCTAAAACACCGGAGAGTGCGCATTCTGTATTTTTTACTAAAATTATTTTTAATGTGTAAAAAGAGCATCCCTAATTTTTTATAAAATATTTTAAAAGAAAAATTGAATATTGAATAAAATATCGCGAATAACTTCTTCTCTAAAAATTGAAGAGATTTAAATTTCTTTTGAAATCCCTCACCCCGCATATTTCCATCTCAATCAGGAATCAGGACCATCCATTATCAAAGAGGAATTACCTCTGCAAATTCATCACCACCTTAAAATTTATATATGGATGAATGGGAGTTCCATGTCAATCGCTGACAGAGGGATAGTATGTGGGGAGGAGGAATCTTTGGGAGACCAAAGAAAAATGATCCTGTCTTTTATCATCCGTCTTAAGGAGTCTCGAGACTTAAAAGTCTGCGTGTTGTCGTGTCTTTTGACTCCGAGAGGGGAGAGTCTCATAAGCACCATAGGGCAGGGTGATGATGCTTAAGCCTCCCCCCCTGTGCCGGGGGGTGAGACAACAATAATGGGAGGGATTTTCCTCATTTGCGTCCTCGAAACCCTCATCCTCCCAACTTCGGTGAGAATAAAAAGAAACAAAAACGGAATTAGTATCTTGCCGTTTTGAATTTATAATACATCGCACACACTTTTTTTTCCGTGTCCTCCCTGAAATAAATACACCGCGGAGTCCTCCAGCTTTGGTCCAAACATTAGAATTCAAACAAATGTAATCTCATTGTAAGTCGCTCTGTATAGATTAGGAAGTATAAGAAAGTGGGAGAATGCTGTAAGAAGGTTTTCAAGAAAATTATATTGCTTGAAAATCTTTCTCGAGATTCGAGAATTTACAAAGAAAAGAATTTTCAGTAAAAATCAGTAAAAATACAAAGATTTCAGCAAGAGAATAACATTACAATTTAATTAATAACATATTACTACTCATACATAGTAAATATTACATTATATCAGTCTATTATTGGATTTTAGCATAAATTGCTTCACATTTAGACGAAATAAAATATTATGGCGTCAGAAGGAAAAGCACTTTTGGCTCAAAATTAAAATTAATTAGATTGATTTGGGAAAACTTTTGGAGAAGCTGGGTGAGCTTGAAAGCTCGCTCTTTCTCGTTTGAGTACACACAGTACCGCCCCACTAAAGAAAATGCCTAAAATAGATTAAAATATATTGACGCAAAGTCATATTGTACGGTAATAAATTCATAATTTATGTATCACAGCGACGAGAGAGATACGATGATTAAGTTACGGAGGCTCGTCTCGCCTTGCTAAAAGGCCACCCTCTCTTGGTTGTTGGGCGTGGATGGGGGTGGAAAATATTGCCATAATAATTGTCGTACACATATAAGCATAATCAAATACGGAAGTGATTTGATAAATTGAGCAGTGTCGTCTCCTCGTCTTCGGTGAATGTCACATTTGCATTGAGGATGCGGGGGTGGCGGTACATCAGAAAAGGGTTGAACCCCCTCTTTTCATTTCTCGTGTAATTTGATCAAATTTTCAACATAAAAGTTGCGGGGCTTTTGCCCAAAATTGCCAACATTGCCCGAATCATCTGTGTGGGCGATGGAAAAGTCCTTTGAGGTTCTCCCAAAAATTCCAAGAAGCCATTGGCTCTATGCAGAGAATGGGGGTCATGGGTAGACGTCGCAAAGGAACTTTGGCCACACATTCTTCTCACTAATCCATCGTAATTAATTTAATTCACTTCCTTGGAGCTGTAATTCGGCATAATTCCTCGTGTCGAAGCGTGACGGTCATTTGATTTTGAGTCTTAAGGAGAAAATTTTGCGAGTCTCATAAAAATGGAGCATAAAACTCATCTTGTTTGCATTAAGCGATGCGCACTCTTCCCCAAAAGGGAGCTCCTCCCGTGCCAGAAAAGTCGGGCGGGCTGTGGGGGGGTTGTGTGAGTAAATCTTTTTGTTTGTTAAACCCGAAACGAAAAACGAAAAGAGATGCTCGAGGGGTGGATGAAAATGATCCTCCACCCGATTGCTCTAATTGTTGGATGTTGCTAACGTCCAAGAAGTCCCATTTCCCAACGATGTATTGCAAACAGTTGGACATGAGAGCCGCGGAGGCGGCAGTGAAAGCTTTTGAGTGGAAAGAGATTAAAAGAAGATATTTTTTCAATTCGTAATCATGTTTTATAAGTTTTCGAATGGTTTGGTGGGAGGACTGTAGCAGTTAAGAACTTTAGCAGAAAAAGTTTCGCAGTTAAGAACTTTATAAAAGACTTTTTGAATAATTTATTCTCTTCATCAGGACCGAAAATTCATAAAAGAATAAATTTAAATACTTAACGATCAATAACTTATTCAAATCGGTTAAAGAATACGCCCTCTATAAACGTTTTGAAGAATTTATTCTCTTCATCAGGACCGAAAGTTCATAAAGGAATAAATTTAAATACACAACGATCAAAAACTTATTCAAATCGGTTAAGGAATACGCCCTCTATAAACGTTTTGAAGGATTTATTCTCTTAATCAGGACCGAAAAATCATAAAAGAATTTTAAATACAATTGCAGCCACTGAGGAAGGTCCGGATAAGGGTTGAAAGCTTTGGGAAGACGTCTTTCTTTTTGGACGAAATTTTCTACCCCTGGCGACGACCGGAAAAGCAAAGAAAACTGTCTTATGCCAGGTTCAACACAAAGTTTTAATACATAACGGTCAAAAACTTATTCAAATCGGTTAAGGAATGCGCCCTCTATAAGCGTTTTAAAATTAAGTAAAGAGAGAATAACTTATAAATTCCTTAAGAATTATTATTACATAAGCTTTTCTTAACAAAAAAAAAAAAACATGCTGCGCCGCAACCTTTGAAAGAATATTCGGCTCTCACCTCCATGCTCAACCCTTCCTCCGCATGGCACATGCTTCTCTCTGCCCATAGCATGAGCCAGCTAGTATAGAGTAGAAAAGATGGGCTGAACGAGCCGGAAGTAATTGCTGAGAAATTTATCGACTAAACTTAATGTAGTGGGAATTAAATTTTCCCAATTGAAGTGGAGCAAAGGAAAAGGAGTAATGTAATCCATCTTGAAATATATATATATATATATATATTTTCTTTTTCCTTTCTTTCGCGTGGGGTTTAATGGGGGTACAGTGGCAAAAATAATTCAATTAACTTTGGCAATCTCGATGGGAGAAAAACGCACACAAAAATGGAAAAACCTCTTCCCAATTGCTGTGGAAAATCCTCCCGGACCTCGTGAAGCAGATGCTGTGTGATTAGTATATTTATGGGTTGATTCTTTCACGCTTCGTCTAACTAAATATTGTCTCTCAATCATAATTTTCCACCCAAGAGGGGGCACGAACCTTTAATTTCTGGATAGCCATCTTTTTTGCCAAAGGGATTAAAACATAATACCTCGCCAAGAATACGCTTTTTTCTCGTTTTCCTCCTCCGTGACCGTGGCGAATGTCGAGGGTGGTGGGATGATGTTGTTTTTTTGCGCCACCCCCTGCCTATTACCCCGGGGATTTCGTCATGAGAGTCCTTCAATAAAATGAAACGGTTTTAGGATGCCTGAAGCGCGTGGTTTTCATGATTATTTACCAAGAACAAAAAAAAAGCAGAGACCATCCCCTTAAAAAAATCCTCCACTTTAGTATTTTTTTGTGTTGGAAGAAAAACCATTTTTTTTTTGGTTCATTTGGAACGAAGAAACCCCTTTTTGGATGCTACTTTTTCCCATCACGCCGTTCTTTTTTCCGCCGAGATTGTGGTTGTATTAATTTCCATCTCTCCACGGCGTACCCCTCGTTATGTACCTTCCCTACATTGTCCATGGGGTACTCAAATGATTGGAGAAAACGGGATGCCCAATAAGTTACGTCAGGGTGGAGATTTTGAGCCAAGAAAAAAGGCAGAAGCACCGCATGAAGTACTAATCCATCGTTTAATTTGGCTTTTCTCTTTTCTCGAAAAGCGTCCAAGAACAAGAGTAAGACTTCCTTGGAACTTTTCAGTCCACTCAGTGTTTCCGATCCAATGATTACACTATGCAACGTATTTTTTGAGCTTCAAATTTCCTTGTTAAGCTTGTTAAGGTAAGAATATTTTCACAGAGAAAAGTTAGGAAGACTTTTAGTAAATTCGAGGAAAGAAATTTTTTTCTTTAGAAAAAAGTTTTTTAATAAAAAAATAAGGGAAATAGAAAAGTAAATCAATAATTTTTCTTCACAAAATTTTCCTCAACTTGTCAGCAAAAATTACGTTGCATTGTGTTTTAATTGTAAGCACCACCATAAGGAGCAAGTCTAGTCACGTATTCGCTTAAAGACGTGAAAAATTAGCAGTGGAAAATTAACACTTTGCTCCATAACTAACAACTCTCGCCTAGATTGGATTGTGGTGGTCGCCTAATTTAGATTTAGAGGGTACATTGGAATTTTTCGCATAAATGGCCATTCATATTCCAATGGAGGCTTTCGCAGGTATGAATTTATGTTCCCATCGCGAGCATCCTGTGTCAAGATTTTCCTCGCCATATTTCGGGATTTATTGCTTTTAATGCCTCTCTTTTTGAGGAAAAATCAATAAATCTGTGGAAAACAGGGTGAAAAGTCATTTTTTGTACATATTTGGAAAATTTCAGTAAAATAATTCTACCAATTTTTCCATTGATGGAGCTTCGCGAGGGAATTGGGTTAATTGATGTTGCTGAATATAATGCCGTTGTGGCTTCCATATTGCAATTAAGGGTGTGGGTGGAGCACTCCCATTGCAAAATTTCGGAATTTTGTATTTTATTTAAACAAAAGTATTTAATTTAATTTAAATTTCCTTTCAGAGATTTTCCTTTAATTATCTCCCGGCATTTGGCTTTAATTTCGTCATCTCGTACGAGTGGAAAAGCCCGTCAAAGTGTGTGGGTGGGTTGGACCGGTAAAAAGCCACCCGTGGGTTATGCAAATATTTTGAAACCGCTTCAAAGATAGGCCAATTTTGAGAATCAAAGCGTTTTATCCAATAAATTTATTAATTTGAGTCCACCCTTCGTCACATGCGATTTACCAACGATATACTTTTTCCACATCCCACCGCAAACATCGAGGGGTTGTTGTTGACTCGCCGTGCATAAATATGAACAACCACCGATGACACGAGATAGTCCCTTTATGGAGTGGATATACGTGGTCTGGGGGTGGACTAGCTTATATGAGGAATGGGGTGAGCACTTCTACGCTTTGCTGGTAAGTTGTGTAATCTTTTGTCCGATGGAAGTATCCCAACATTAAATGTCAAATAAATATTTATTGGAGGAGCATCTTGAGACTCTTCCAAAGCCAAACTTCTTAACTTCGGGGGGGGGCTCTCGCTCCCAATTCTGCAGTCATCTGTCATTCCTATCGCAGCTCAAGAGACTCCACCGTTTTTCTTTTTGCCCGCGTCCATGGGATTCTCGTGGATTTGAGTGTCCTTCAGTTAGCATCATAAAATGTGTCCAAGCGATTGGATGGGGTGGTACGGGGGTTGAGACCACCCTGGCTAATGGGAAATAAATCGAAAGATAAAAAAGCATGTAAGAGGATTTACTCAAACTGACCCCTTGGTGAGTTCTGTGCAGAATCAATATTTCATATATAAATAATTTTACAAAATACCTCCTCCTGAGCTTTTCCAGTTGTATGGGAAAGTACCAAAAGAAGAAAGTTGCAATATAAGAGGCATTATATCGGTATCAATGTACCAAATGGCAATCCACCCCCTCAGCAGGGATATACCGAGAAACAACCCCACAATGTAACCCACCCCACATGCTCTTTCAAGGGGGGTGTGAGTGCTGAAACTCCATACAGAACACTGACCAAATGCATCTTTGGAAATAATATTCAGACGAGCTTCCGTCTTTTGCGTTGTGTGTGCATTTAACTTTTCAAGTGTCTCTCAGTGGAAGTTTTCCCGCAAAATTTCATTAAGTCACTTAAGCATAGTGAAAGTGGTTATCTTTCTCCCCTCACTATATATCCACTTGAAGGAGAATTTTCTTCTCATCTTATAAAGAATATTTCCTCACAGCTTCCAAGTGCTGTGTGCTGTTGCTGAAATTTCATTAATAATAGCTATTAGCTCAATTTTCTTCCTCTCTGAGGGGGTATAACCCTATCTTTTATTGAAGAAATCGTTCGTTAGCCCTCCTATTGCCATGAGGGGTAGGTGAACGACCCCAGAGACATTTTTTGTGTTATTTTGCATTGGCTGAGATTTGGTGGATAGATTTAGTGTCAGTTCTCTGGAAATAAGTTCCTTGATTATTTGAAAAGATTGCTCAATAATTTTAACTCAATCTGATCCCAAGGAAAACAGTTCGACACTCCCGAAGATTATGAACCATACTCCTGTGTTAAAAGATAGGAATATGGTTCATAACTTCGGGCACGTCGAGTTATTAACCCTCCGTATACTATGAGGGGTAGGTGACCGACCCCAGAGCTATATTTCGATTAATTGCGCCGTAGTTCTTAGCGGTATAGAACCAAGCTTCTTGGAATAGGTTCCTTGGTCATCTGAGAAGATTCTGTAAAAATTTGAAATCACTAGAAAAGCAAAGAAAACTAGAAAAAAAAGTTATTATAACGAAAATGTAAGAAGAGAGAATTCAAAAATTTGTATAACGGTTAATTTTATTCTTTTTTCTCATCACTTTGCCACTCTTTGTTTCTTTCTAGACGATTCTAACCCCAAAAAACTCATTGCAAAAATCATCAAAAATCCATTAAAAATTTATTTTTGTGTACTAAAATCGACAAAAGACTACATAGGGAGTACCAAAGAGTCTATTAAAGCTCATTTAACTGAAAGAATTTGCTTTTTTTGTGAAAAATTCTATGGGGTCGGTCAAATACCACAATAGTAATGCGCGTAAGTGTTTTGGTCACAGTATACGGAGGGTTAACAAAAATGTAAAAACCAGGAATTTGAAAATTGGCGTAACGGTCAAATTCACTTGTTGTCTTTCACATTCCTATAAATACTCTCACATTTTTTTCTAAAGAATTTTAAGCTACTAAAAATTCGGGAAAAATTGCTCTTTCTTCCTCGACTGTTCAGTAAACTTTACGAAAATTCTGTGCATAACCTTCCTTTAGAAAAAATCACTAAAAATCCATTTTTGAATTCAGTTTTTTTTGCAGTAAAATATGTAAACAGAAGTCTTAGATTTGTCCAAGAAGTCAATCAAAATTCATTTAATCGAAAAAAATCCTTAATTTGCTATAAAATTTATAAGGTCGGTCACATACCTCATGGTAATGCGCGTAAATGTTTAGTTCCCAGCGTACAGAGGGTTAATATTAAAATACCTGCTGTGAGATTGATTTTATTACCTAATTAATTTTTAGAAGTTATTTTTTTTAAGAGTATAAGAATGAAAAATTCTTATTGAGGAATTCAAAGATTCATAAAAAGAATCCTAATGGAGCTTTCAATTCAAAATGAGAGCTTTTCAATTTAATTTTCCCTGAGAGAATAGAAATCTCTCACACCTTATTCTAGATATTATTCTAGAGATCATTGCGCCATGCAATAAAATCTCTCATCAAGCAAGCAATATTAATGCGTTCTATTTTAAGTTAATCCATACAGCAATAAATTTCGCAATTGGCTTTTGGCCTTATCTCCCCAGTTGAGATTAGCAATGCAAGTGAAATCCAAAGTGTTTGGCGCACAAACCGTCTCTTTGGTTATTTATTCTGTGCCATGTCAATTTCATAATCAATTCTATCATATTTGAGCATTATTGATTGCACTGGTAAAAGTACTTTGAGTGGCACCAATTTGGAAAATTCCGACTCGAATGTGAATCACGAGTAAAGATTAAAAGACAGAGTTTTTTTTTTCCTTCGTATAGTTGGTGAGTTATTTGGCTTTTGGGATGGATTTTAATCGAAAGGGGGGTTTGTGCGACACTCTGTTAAAAAAAAATGAATCAATTGAAAGTGTCGTCAACGAGCATGAAAATTGGTTTTAGCGATATAATGCTGCGTTATCGGAGCCGTCTACTTGTCAATTAAATCAAGAACCATGAAGCTATTTTCCAGGTATATTCGAGTGCTTTTGGTGGCTTTATCTATCAACGAGAAATTAGCCGACAAAGCATTCAATATTTTTTTTCCGCTCTCTTCCACAAATATCGCATTTGTATTTGATCGCGACATTGCCCACCGTCCCTGCCCCGCGTCTGGATAATGTTTCAGAGAGAAGAACATGGGCTATATACCCAGTGGATGGTGCGAGTTTTTTTTTTACCAAGAGGCAAACCAATGAAATTATTGAGCGACATAGCAAGACGCGAGAAGGTGAAAATGTATCAAGAAAACACGCGGGAGAATTTGATTTTCCAAGCAATAATTCCTTATCTGTGTGCTCGCACGGTGAATTTACATCGTATGGCAATTGAGGGGCGGGCAGGTGGGTTTACACCTAAGCGGGGTTGACGCGGGGGCCGGGAAATGGGGCACCGGGAGTACCTCTATTAATGTGATTTTCTCCTGCGCCGAGAGCACCATCGCACTTAGACACATCGGCAAACACGTGAAGTGTTGTTGTTTTAATAAATCAGAACACGATGGTATAGCGCTAAAGCGATAAATCAAGGTTTAGTTAGATCATCCACGGCGAGATATCGCTGGAGTGGCAATAAATGGCGCGATTGTGGAACAATAAAATAATTAAACTTCCGTCGCTGTCGTAAAAGATCCACAATACTGCTGAGCTAACAAACTTCTCTCACACAAACTGCCCACTTGAGGTAGAAAAAGGAGCGACAACTGTGAGAAAGTTTAAGCATAAATATTGCTGACATATTTGTTTTTACAAAATCTCTCACGTGGGATATATTTGGACCTACATGTAGTAAATCCTATTTGAAGAAGTCGCCATGATGTGTTAAATTGGACCCAATGGGCTATCTTTACATATCTTCGTCCTTTTAGGGATTTTAGGGATCAAAAGATGGTCCAGGTAAAGGAAGTCCCGACTAGCTATTAAGCTAGATATTGCAAAATTTAAATAATTTAGGATTTTGAAAAATTAGAAGCCTAATTTTTTATTCATTGAAAAGTTCAAAAGACATAAACTTCCAAAAACATTTCTTAAAATGGATATAAAGAAATCAGAAGATTTTTAGTTTTTTTTTCATAATTGAATTTTTGTTATGATCGGAATAGAATTTAGGCTTTCCGAGCTATACTTTCGATTTAATAAATTAGGATTATAAAAATAATAGATTTTTCTTTTTTTTTTCAGTCCAAATCTTGATCTAGCTTTAAAAATTTGTTCTTTTTTTTCAAAAAATATGTTTTTATTATGAAACAAAATGCATTATTGCTTTATTGCTAAAGTGGTTTAATGCGGTTCAAAGTACGTTTAAGGGTTAAAGGATTACCGATGTGTGGAGGAAAATACTTTCAAATACTATTGATGACTAACGACATGCTAATGATATATAAAAGAAAAAAATAAAAAAATAATGAAATAAAAATAATAATTAATTAAAATAATAAATAAAAATAAAATACAATGGTTCGAAGGCCTAATTTGCTTGAAATCTTAAAATTTCAGTACAAAATTCAAAGATTTCAACGGTTTCTTGGTCGCTAAATAAGGCACATTATTAGTGAAATAAACTCAGTGATAAAATTTTTCCATTTTCCTCTAAAATTTCTCTTTTTTCATTTTAAGGCAAAAATTGTCCCTTTATGAAGATCTTGAAGCAAATTAATAAACAAATTAAATTAATCTTAAAACATACATAAATATAAGTAATAGGAGTACTAATTCTGTATCACTTACAGTACCATGTACGTACATACGAAGGATCCCTTCTATCCTTGCACCTTTGGCTGGTTTTTGTAGGTCCTGTTGTGACCTTCCTTATTGCTTAGTCCTTCTGGGTCATTTTTTTGTCCTTCACTTTTCGGGAAAAGTGATCCTCAGCACATCCATGCGCTTGTGCAATAAATAATGCGGCCATTGTAAAAATCATCCCATTTGCCGTGTTTAACTAATCCCTCGAAGGTATATATACAAAAGTCACCCGAAGGAAGAGGATGGGAGAGAATGAAAAATTTACCTGTCTTCAATTTCTTGTTAAATAATCTTTTTATCCATTCTTTAGTAAAAGGAGAGAACAAAGGTCGGAGTGATAAATTTTGACTAAAGTCAATCCTGTAATCCATTTTAACAAAAAATCACACGGTGAGTTTTTGATGGTTTTTGTGAGGGATTTCTCTCATTCTTGGGGACCCTTTTTGAGGGCTATTTCTGAGGTATCCTTGAAGGGAAACACACCAAACGATGTATAAATTTTTGACTTTGCTTTACCTGAGGGATTGTCCCTGTGTTCCTTCTTCTTTTCACCCATGCGCTGAAGGTTAAACTAAATTTTCGATAATCGCTGTGAGCCTTCAGGAGTTTACACATAATATTTCAGCTTTAGCCACCTTTTCGTCTCAATTCCTCAAACATTTTTTTTTCAATACTTCTTATGTGCACAAAATCATCTTCGGCGGAACTTCTTTTACATTCCCATATAGGGTTGCCTTTTGCCATTGAGCGCCTCTTTCTTTTCCCTTCTTGGTCTCTCCCACTCCATATTCTGTAGTTCCTACAGGCAATGGGTAGGGTGTGGGGGATCGTCGTGCAAGAAAAAAAACCACCCCACAATCGAATTTAAGAAGCAAATCGCCTGAGAAAATAGCTCGATTTCCGCGAGGGTGGAAATGGTGAGGAAAATTCCTCAAGTTGAGAACTTTTCAACTGGTCACACTTTGTGGGATAACTGTGAATGGGACATAAGGGGGCGGTTTTTGCTTGGATACACCCCCACGGAGATACTCCGTTGGAGCAGGGATAGCTGCTTGCGCGCGCACACGGATTCCTCCCGCCACCAAAACGTTTGCCCATGTGATAATAAATATATCCTGGGTGAGAAACAATAATTGCCAAGTCCCTTTTGCAATTGCCAGCAATTGCAATATTTTCCTTACCAACTCACAAGGAGCCCTCAGTGTGTGAGAAATTTAAATAAGAATTTCTGCATCCTTTTTTATTACAATTGCAGCATATAGACGACCAAGTAAATGAAGGCAAAATATTCTTTCTCTAAGCGATAATTTGAGAAGTTTTGCATTTTCCAAGAAGACAATTTTGGGGGTTCAGCCTTTTCTTGATTTTCCTTGAATTTTAAGCAAACGATTCCCTGATTGTTTCCTAAATTGGGATGTGCCTAACCTTAAAGGTAAATGCCGCCTTGCAAATCACAATGATTTACGGTTTAATGGCGTATTTACCGTATTTACAATTGGATAGGTATGTACCTGAAAAAATGTAATTTAGCTATTCTAAGACTTGCCTTTAACGAAATGAATTACAGAATCTTTGCATTAGGACAAATACTTTTGTTAAAAATAAAAAAAAACTGAACAGAAAAATCTAACGAAGGTTGACTTTTTCCATATTTTTTTGTTTAATGGTTGATTAAAAATATAGATGAAATATCTTGAAAATAAATGAAAATTCTTTCAATTAAATATTGGATATTCCATTAAGAATTTCTAATGATTTTTCCTTTTAATTGAAAGTTTTCTTTTTAAAGTTACAAATTTTTTTTAATTCTACAAGTCACTTTAGTTAAAACGGTTTAACATCTCTGATTTAATGACATTTTTCTAAAACAGTTTAACCGATAGTTAGAGATTTTTAAAATGATTAATCAGTAAGGCTTTAAGAATTAAAGATTAAAAGTTTCTTAAGCTTTATTGGTTAATTGTTTTAAAATTGTCAAAATATAAAAATCGATTAAACAGATTTAGCAAAAAATAAGAGTCAGAGGTTTAACAAACAGGTTTAACTAAAATAATTTGCCAAATTTAAAAGATTTTTGTAATTTTTCTAAGTTTAACTAACAAGCTTTATACTCGAGTCCTTTAAATAAGGTGATATAAATTAAAGACTTATCTACATTACCGTTCCTTTAAAGATTCTATCAACTTATATTTTAAGCTGAACCTCGTATGTGTGATAGGCATAAGTAGAAAAACTCATGCGCAACACAAGTGCGTATACAACTGTAATAAAGGTATTAGGTAAAAATTCCCTTAGAAATTTGCAAAATTTAACGTACTTACACCATAAGTTTATTGCGGTATTTTTATCGTTTTATGGTTTAGCCTTTAGCAGGTAAACAATCTCACCAAAGTTTTAACTTTTTTTGTCATATTAAACTGCTAAAAAATATTCTTTTTTTTTTCTTGCTTTTTTTTTCTGGAAGTTAGAAAGGTATAATTGGATGTCAAAAGAGACCTTTTTGAGCTTTATCAGATTTCTAAATGATTTCTTGGCGGTAAAAGCTCGTTAACCACATATCGTGGAATCTTTAAGTTTGTGCTTTGAAGTGGTGTGTACTTAATTAGTTTGGGGGAGGAAAAAGGGAAAAGGCAAAAATCAAAAAGCCGCCCAAATGTATCGGTTAAGAAAATCAACAATTAGCTCGCATTTAATCGTTTTTTTTTCCAAGGAAATCAAATATCTCCAATTCGAAAAGAGATATGGACGAGTTGCTTTGCGATTGCCGTCCGATAGGGTGGTAAAGTGTATTAAATCAATTAACGTGGCATCTTTAAAGCATTGCTCGCATTGGTACAAAGTGAAATATGGGAAAATGTGTCGCCTTTTTTCACATTTTCCAGCACACCACCACAATGGCAAATTCACTGCGTACGAGGAATTTGTCGTGTATACTCTGAGGGATGTGGTGGGTTGGGGTGTGAGACGTTGGACGACAAATACGAGACTTCCTGCCGAAACGGGGAGTTTGCACACGGAGGTAGGTTATATAGACATACATATATATCGTAATATGTACATAACTTCCTTGCGCGGGTGAAATTTGTAATTTTGACGCATTTCCAATGTAAACACTGAACACATACAGGCAACGCCATCGTGTTCCTTTTATCACACAGGTAGAGTACAAAGCTGCATTACCTAATTAAAATTAATTACCTGCGTTATCAGATCACTCAAGATTAGATTATGGCTTAAAAACGAACACCTTTTGCCGTGTGCGTCGTGTTGATGAAACACGAGAAATTTTGGTGTCTTTCCTGTGTGTTTATATTAATAAACATGCTGCCATTGACTGAGGCGAGGGGGGCGGCAGGTGGTGCGAGGGGCGCCCATAGCACTGGGGATGGCTTAAGAAAATAAAAGGAGTCACTGCAGTGGGTGGTTATGGGTGCGCGAGATAATTGGTATACAATTAACCGAAAAAAGTCCATATCAAGTTTGTTGTTGGAGCAAAAGAGCCAAGAGAGATGATTATATTTTTCTCCACTCCATTTGGCTGCTATTATCTCTGTAATACCACAAGCAAATAAGACATTTTATTTCACACAATAATCTAAATTCCTCGGGCTAGAATTTTCGAGGTCCACACAGCGCATCATCACAGCCGAATTGCGCTCTCATGTGGATTCTTCATCGTTTCTTTTTTTTTATTAGAGGTACTCTACATACAAAATTTGTGTCGACGCGAGATGGGGAATTAGGTAATCCCTGCGTGAAAAATATCAGGATTACCTAGCACTTGCCTTATTACACACAATATTGACACGACCTTATAAAAATTATGTTATATATGAACGGGGTATGATGGTGGAAGAAGAGCAAGAGATGATGAGTGTTTTAGGGTGTCACAATAAACGAATCGCAGTTTGAGAGTTTGAATCATAAAAAATATAACTCCGTCGTATTTTTTAGCTGTGTTTCTTTCAGACACAGCTTTTGTGTACCGAGCAAAATCGAAAGTCGTCAGATCGGGCTCAAACTTGGGATGAGCACGAATTAGGGTCCCTACATTCCAAAAAACGTATGCGCCAAAAAAAAAAATTGTCCGGCCGGCCGTCCGGCCGGCCGGCCGTCCGGATTATAAACTTAAATTGCAAGAGAACGGTAATAGATAGAGACTTGCGGTAAACGGCAAAGTTTAAATATCGACCGGAAGAAATCCGATTATGAAGTCAAATCCACCCCCCCACCCCCCCGTCCGCCATTTTGAATAACCTCAAAATTTTGTTTTCGCTATATCTCAGCCCCAGTAATAGCTAAAAATCTGAAATTTTTATATGTTGTAGGGGACATCAATACCTTTTCAACGATACCTCATTTTCGAAAATCGGTCAAGCCGTTTAGCCAATATGGCCGCCACAATTTTTCATCGAAAATCGACCATAACTCGAAAACGGCTTGACCGATTTTGATCAACCCGGGGTCAAATGAAAGATCTCAACAAACCCTACAACTCTCTAGAACATCCGAAGTTTCAAAAGTGACCGCTAGGGGGCCAAAAATCAAAAACAAAATTTTCGATGAGTTTTCGATTAATATCTCGAAAACGCCATTATCGATTTGCTTCATTTTTTGATATGTTATAGCTGACCATATTATCTAGCTCCATGCCAAAAATGAAGAAAATCTATGTCTCCGTTCTCGAGATATAGCCTTCCAAAGTTGGCATGTCATATCTCGGGTTCTACAAGTCCGATTTTGATCAACTCAAGTGCAAATGAAAGGTTTCATGAAGCCATACAAATGTGTAGAACATTGCAACTTCGAAAAATGACCGCGAGAGGCGCTAAAGTCAAAATCAAAATTTTCGAAAGTTTCGAACTCGAATATTTCGAAAATGCCATTATCGATTTACTTCATATTTTAATATATTATAGTTGAGGTTAAGACCTTTCCAACGATAGCTCAAACTCGAAAATCTATGGAGCCGTTCCCGAGATATGACGTTTTAAAGATTTCTTGGGGGATGACTTTTCAACTTTTTCGGACTTTGCGCGTATTTAAATGAATTTGCGTTATAGTTTGCTCTCACAAAATTGGTACACTGAAAGAAACACAGCTCTCGTAAGCTTGGTCAGCTTACCAGTACATTTCTTCTTCATCTTTCTCGGAGTTTCTTCGTCAATTTGTGTGTAGACAAATCCTCATCATTTAAACGAGGTAAAAGATACCACAAGGTGAGCTAGGAGAGTGGGGAGGGTGCTAATAAATGAATGAGAATTTTTGTGGATACGATAGAATCTGAATTAGATTAAAAATCTATATTATATATAGGAGAAACTCTCGGGAGGTTAGTAAACTTTCATTAGAATAATTTTTATTATAAATTTTCCTAACAATATAGAGAATAGGATCGATTCTGTCAAAAATCTTTTATTTTTTTAACCCTTTAATTCATTTATTTGTTCTTTTATTTTCTTACATTATAAAAGTTGTAAGATTTTGACAGTTAATGGGGTTGATTCTGATAAAAATCTTTTCTTTTTGAACAGAACTTAAATGCTTTTGTAAGATTTTTAAATTTTTCTATTGTCGTTGTATAAAAGAAAAATAAAGAACTTGTTGTTCTAGAAAACAGTCAGAAAGATCTTTAATCAGCACTGAAAAAGCAATTTTCTTTAAAAAATTGAATAAAGAAACAAAGATAATGTTATAAGATTTTATAAGATAAGATTTTTATAAGATTTTATGTCTTATAAGATTTTTTCCAGAAAACCAAAAATCTTATAATTGACGAATTGTAAGAAAAAAAAAAGATTCGTATTAGAATCAACCCCAATGTTTCTTTTTAATCGTTCTAGCCATTCTATGGAAGTAACACAAAGGCTTTGATCTTACGGAAAAAAATCATTTTGATTTTTAAAGATCATGAAAGATTTTTCATATAATACGAAAAAAATCTTAAATCTGATGATAAGGAAATAAAATAAAAGTTTTTTTTTAACAGACTCGATCTAAATAATTAAATTTGAAAGAAAACACATTTTAATTGAATTTTTTTATAATGAAAAATGGATTTTTCTAGGCCATTCAATTATAATTCAATTCTTTTCAAATTTCCCAATATTTGAAGACAAGATATTGAATACAAAGTAATTTTCATAACTGAAAAACTAGAATTTATTTTTTTTCTTTTTATTTTTTTTGAGAATGAAAAATTTGTTATTCAATAATAATTTTTTTCTGGAGGGTAGTATGAGGAATTTTTATTTTCTGTATGAGTAGGACTGCCAAAACATCTGTCAAGGTCTGCAACATTTTTTTTTAAAAAGAAATAAATCTTTTAATAGACTCCTTAAGTTGTTAATTACCTATTTGTATTTCTGTTTTCTTTGGCAGTTTTATTAAAAAAATTAAAGAAAATTAAATTCAGAATAATTTGGAAATTGTAATTCTGAAAACAATAAAAAGGATTTAGTAAGTTAAGTTAAGGAAAATTTTTATATTTTTTCCATTGCAAACATGGAACTTGCGGGATTGAAAATAAGTTTGAAAAATTTAAAGAAAAAAAAATATTTTCTTGGAAAATAAGACCTATTTCTTAACATTTATGAGTCATTTATTATTTAAAATTATATGGTTTTGAAAATTTGGAAATTTTTTGAATAAAACTTTTTCAATTGTCTTTAAAATCTTTAATTTTTGCATTTTAAAATTTAATTCCGTCTGTTCAGACGGTTCAGACTTTCAAGAAAATTACTCTGATTAATTAATTTATGTAGCAAGATAATGAATCTTATGAGAAACTCATCGGTTGGCTAATAAGAAAGAAACATTTCTGAATGATTCATCAGAACTTCTTGCCGCTGAGTTGTTTTGTCAATAAGATTAAAGTCGGGGCTTTATCATTCCCTTGAGTTTTAATTATTAGAAAAATATGTTCTAAATACGATTCTTTAAAGAAGATTTCTGCAGAGTTCTGAGTTTTATTTCAAACAATTTCTAGCTTAAATTGCAATGAATTCTTACTTTACACATTCAACTAAATAAACGTTTCATTATGACTTTGATATAGGTTCTATATTCATACAACATGGAACTTCAAGAGCTTTTACCAATCCTTACGGAGAAAAGCTAATTAAACTTTTCATGAATTCATGAGTAAAAGGAATTACGGACAGAGACGTAGTGAAAATTTCAAACAAAGAATTACTGCAAATTACACCAAAGCTCGTTGTGTGTGTAATAAGATGAGCTTTTAATATGGGTTCATCATAATTATGTATTCATGACTCGTTCTTCGGGGGGTGATTTTGGGAATTTCCAAAGATTTTCCCATAATTCGGGGCACCTTCGACGACTGCTGATTCCCACATTCCTGGGAAATGCAATAAATTATTGAGTAATTTTGAGAGGATGTATATAGTCTACGGAGGGAGAGTCTTGGGGGAGGTGAGATCTTCTGTGAGGAAGTCCCTCCATACAGCAAGTTGAGGGAAAATGGGGCAATAAATTTCCAATGTGCATAAATGTCGTTTAGGGGGCAAAGTGATGGCCATACCCTCGAAGGAACTCCGATGAGGTCGCACGGAGTTGTTGCGAAAGCTTCTCTCTCTCGGTGCTGTGGGGCAGATTGCGAAAGCTCCGTACGGGATAAAATGCAAGATGTTGTGAGCTTTACCCAATATAGCAAGATGATGATGTGCAATAAAAGCGTCTTCCCTTATAGTCCAATCAAAATCGATGGGCGGAGCTTTTTGGCTATCATAAATCCAAGAAAATCTCCTAATGTCTTTTATTTTCCTTTTTCCCGCAGTGCCAATTGGCGAATTTCACCTCCTTCGTGGTCCTCGGAGGTTTTTTTTCGGGGTAGTTGCACGGAGCGGGGGAGATTTTTTTTTCATTGCGCTGGGGGGATGTGGGGGGTGCCGTGTGGTGGTAAATAGTTGATGATTTTTCAGCTCCAACACTGCTTATTCGCGGGCGGGGGATGCAGATTGTGGGAACGTGCAGAGTGCGAAAGAGATGGGCTTTGAAGCGCGCGGGGGAAGCATATTCTGTGTGTGAAGCCCCCCATACCACTGGGGTGCTAAAGGGGGGTTGTATGGGGCAGTAACTTTTCTCAGTGTAATGCGCGCGCATTAGCTGGGTACTTTGGGGTGGTTTGGGGTGATCTTATCCCCGACTGCCGGCCGATTAGGCACCGATTAAGCACCGAAGCACCCGCTGGTGTCGTGCTCTCGCGCACATCGTCCCTCACCATTCTTCACCGGCTGCGGGAATGAGATGGCGCGCCATGGAGTGTGGTTTGAGTGCGCCTCAGCGGAGCTCTGGTTAGTTGCGCGATAACTTCCGTGTGGGCTAGACGTGCCTGTGCTCCTGGTGTGCCGTATTCACTGTGCAATGCGTGCCAGGGACGTGTGAGAACATCCGAAAAATCAACCCTAATCAACCACACATTTACACACGCGGGGTTGGGGGTCACTGGCATCCCCAACATCGGGACATTCGCTGTAATCCCAGCTTCCAGCAGTTTGCTGCTGGATTTCGCATGCAGTGGTTGTTCGCTCCAGCGCTGCCGTGTGCTTTTGCCCAACAACCAACACCCACCCCTCACAATATAGTGCGATAGCTTTTTGCGTGGGATTTTGGCGCGTTTCGTGTGACGAACCCCAAAAAAAGAATTTTTTCTTCAAGAAAAAAAAAATTAAAAGATTTTCATTTTTGAGACTGAAGTGATTTGCTGAAAGCTGTGAGTTGTGGCATCAGGAATCTTAGCACTTCACGAGGCTCTCTCCCGGGCGGGTGGCATGGATTTTCAGAGTGCAATGGAGACCTTTGCCGAAGCGTGGGTCGCCGCAAATGCTGGACAGCAGGTGAGATTAAGCTCCAACCCACTAAACCCTCGCACTGCTGTGGGGATTACAAAATCTAAAAAAAAAACTCAATTCGTTTTCTTTATAATCTCTCCCGCCCTCTCCCCCGTTCAAATCTCAGCCGTTAATCCGAGATGACGTTCAGAATTTCCCAAAAAAAAAAGAAATCCTCATCACGATTGTTGCACCTCAGTGTGGTGATTTTTTTTTGCAAAAGCGCTAGAATCAGCACGACAGTGAATGTATTTTATCTATCTAAATGAGTGCTGTATGAGAGAGATTAGGGTGTTCATTAGCGTGCTTTTCAGCTCTCCTTGGAATTAGCTCTACCACGTACCCCGCGTGCACCCGCGAATGGAATTTAATTTGCTTCCTCCACCCGAAAATCCACATTCATCGGCATATTGTGGCAGAAAATCCATTTCTCAAGCGCGCCTCTCTCGCGGTCCGAGGAAGAGTGAGAGAGAGACGGGCGTTAAATCTGAAAATAAATTTAATCCGGGATTAAGTGTTTGAGAAATGCCTCGCAGTCATTTTATTAGCATTAAACACAAAAATCACACAGAGTGAGATTTCTTTTTTTTCATCATCTTCAGTGCGATTTAGAGACGGCGCGGAATCATTTGGAATCGCATTTATTAATAATTTTTATTGTTGGTCTGAATTACGTGCCTCATCTCTTGGGGATCTTCCTTCGTCGAGGCTCACGAATTACGCGCGGGATTTTTTTTTCTTTCACATCTTCTTCAGTAAAGTTCTTTTATCTCACAAACTTCTCACCACAAAACTCTTTTCTCAAAACGGATCAAGCTAAAGTCTTCTCCTCCCCTCCCCCCCAGCATAAGAGCCGTTGGAAGATGTCGAAAATGCAATAAAGAAATTAATTATTTAAATCCTCATCGGATTAAGACAATTTATAATGATTATTCGTATGCGGATAGTTTTGTAAAAATATTTTGTACTCACATTCATCCCAATGTATTGGATGGTGCGGAGGTGATGGAACAAAAAGAAAAATATATATGTATATAATCGCAATTCTGGCGGGATTTGACGACAAAATTATAACTATGATTTATGCTTCGCATCAGTGGCTCACCACACACAGGATTAATCTGCCCGTGTGATGCGTATTGCGCATCTCAAAGGTATGACCGTAAAGAAAATTAATAAGAGAGAAAAAAACCCACCTGAATCCACCACAATCGGTGCATTAGTTGGTATAAACCAAGGTAAACCATGGGGCCAATAAAATTGGCAAATCCATAGGAAAATTGGTGTGTACTTAGCGCGATATCTCAACCTTCTTAATACCCATGCGGATAACAGTTTTATAGCCAATTTATATTGGTAAATCTTCAACGGGGGAATTAGCTACTTCTCTAGATAATATTTTTTTTTACACCACAAACACCATCCACTGCGTCAATAAGTTTATGATGGGGATAGTGAGGGTTTCGGTCACGCCAATTTTTCGGGAATCTTTCACTTGAGCGTGATATCGCCGTGAAAATGGGATCAATGTTCAGTGGGTTTTATGGGCTAATCTCTACTGAGATAGACAATTTCCTGTGACACCCATTTTAACGCATTCCACGAGAATTTTCGTTGAAAGAAATATCTTATTTAAATATATTATTGTTCTTTGGTTTTCTTGGGGGTTGGGCCACCTACCAAGCGCGTCCCCGGGTGGTGGATAGGGGAACGGCTGCGTTGGGTTAATACCGTCCGCAGTTAGCATTAGGTATAGCTAGTAGTACGTGTTGGTGAAGTGCTCTTCACGCCCACGATAAACCTATGGTCAAACCTATGCCGCGAACCAGCCCATTTCCGTCCACGCCGGATAATGCAGGTTTAGCTTGGGGCTACCTTCCCCTTCTTGTAAAAAAACCCCTGGTGAGAATGAATTAAGGAGCCTCGGATCTGGACTGATACACCGACGACGACCAAAGCCTAGTAAACCGGACAATGATTTACGCATTTTCTCATGGAACGTGCGCTCCCTGTATAGAGCTCGCGCGGCAGCGCAACTGGCCGATACCCTGTCCCAATATAAGGCTGACATCACCGCCATCCAAGAAATGCGCTGGACAGGACAAGGTGTTCTGGAGAAGCGTGACTATAATATCTATTATAGTTGCCATCCTAAACATCATATGCTCGGCGTGGGCTTCCTGGTCAGCCGTAAAGTGAAGCCCGCGGTAATCGGCTTCAAACCGATAAGTGAGAGGCTGTGCACTCTGCGCGTGCGAGGCAAATTCCAGAACATCAGCCTCATAAATGTTCATGCCCCTACGGAGGATTCCAGCGAGTCGGAAAAGGATAACCTCTACGATTTGGTGGAACAAGCCCTCAACGCCTGCCCAAGATATGATGTCAAAATCGTTCTTGGGGACATGAATGCAAAGATAGGGAGGGAACCAGTCCACAGGCGGTATACTGGTGACCATAGCTTGCATGAGAACTCCAATGACAATGGACAACGCATCATCAATCTCGCCGCTGCACACAACCTGGTGGTTGGGAGTACCCGGTTCGCGCGGAAAAACATCTACAAAGCCACTTGGGCTTCACCGGATGGAATAACCTTCAACCAGATTGACCACGTGCTGATCGACCGCCGACATCAAACGTCCCTACTGAACGTGAGAACGTTCCGTGGAGCAAACGTCGATTCTGACCACTTCCTCGTTGGGGCTGTGTTCAGAGCTCGGGTGGCCACCTTCAAAGGGGTGGCAGCAACAAAGTCGGTGAAGATCAACATAGAAGCACTGAAAAATGAGCAGCTTCGTGCAAAATATGCAGAGGAAGTTGATGCCGCCCTTGCAAATAATGCAAGTGGACCTGGAGACGGGATGCCCATCAACGACATGTGGGAGCATGTTAAGAGCGTCGTCATTGGGAAGGCCTCCACCACCCTTGGCCTCGGTCGGAAAGCAGATCGGAACGACTGGTTCGACGATGAATGCAAGCTAGCCACTGAGCAAAAGAATGCAGCATACCGAGCTATGCTGAGTTCAAGAACACGATCACGCGTGGAGTCTTATCGGGATCTCAGAAGAAAGGAGAGAAAAGTTCACCGACGGAAAAAAGAAGCTTGGGAAAAAGAACTAGTCTGTGAACTAGAAGGATACAGGAAGCAGCCGCACCAGGCGCGGAGATTTTACCAGCGTGTTCGCGGGATGAAACCGTATACACCGAAGTGTTCATCTTGCAGGGACAAACAGGGAAACCTGGTCTCCGATCAGGAGGGCATCCTGGAGCGTTGGGCTGAGCATTTTGATGAACTACTGAATGGGCAGCTCGAGGACGAGGTGACGATTCCACACCTTCAAGCCAACAATGACATGCTGGATCCACCGAGCATGGATGAGACTATGGCTGCGATTCGGCGGCTCAAGCACAATAGAGCGCCGGGGCCTGACGGAATCGCATCAGAGCTGCTCCAATGTGGGGGGGACCGTTTGCACTCAGGTCTCCATCAATTGGTGCTCAGAGTGTGGGACGAGGAGGTGATGCCAGCGGATTGGAAAATAGGCGTCATCTGTCCTATATTCAAGAAAGGAGATATCACCAAGTGCAGCCAATATAGAGGTATCACGCTGTTGAGTACCGCCTATAAGATATTCTCCTCTATCCTACTTGGTCGGATAGCCCCATACGCCCAAGCCGCAATTGGAAACTATCAGTGCGGCTTCACCCCAGGAAAATCAACAGCCGACCAAATCTTTTCCCTGAGGCAATGCATGGAGAAGATGAGAGAGTATGACCAAGTTCTCCACCATCTCTTTATCGACTTCAAGGCGGCCTACGACAGCATAGCCAGGGTGAAACTCTACGTTGCCATGAGGGAATTAGGCATCCCTGAAAAGTTGATAAGACTGACCAGAATGACCATGACCGATGTGAGGAGCAGAGTAAAGGTGGACGGATCGCTTTCAAGGGAGTTCCACGTCAAAAATGGACTCAGACAGGGGGACGGACTCTCGTGCGTTCTCTTCAACCTGGCACTTGAGAAAGCGATTCGAGACTCCGGCGTGCGCATGAGGGGGACCATACTCAATAAGTCCACGCAGCTTCTCGCGTATGCTGACGATATAGACATCATGGGGCGCAATTCCCGTGATGTCAAAGAGTCCTTCACCCAGATTGAACGCTCTGCGCAAGATTTGGGGCTGCACATCAACGAGGACAAAACAAAATATATGGTGGCATCGTCAGCAAAAACGCCAACTACGACTCCAACTTCATCTACGGAGAACATTGGTCAAGTAGAAGTCGGAAACTACAGATTTGAGGTCGTAGAATCCTTCGTCTACCTTGGGTCCACAATAACAGCCGACAACAACACCACCACCGAAGTCCGCGCGCGGCTGTTAAAAGCAAACAAGGCCTACTTCAGTCTATCAAGACTCTTCAGATCCAAACACCTGTCCATCAAGACAAAGCTCCTGCTGTACAAGGTCATGATCTTGCCAGTACTCACATACTCATCCGAGACCTGGCCACTTAGCAAAAGTGAATGCGAACTCCTGTCCGTATTCGAAAGAAGGATCCTGCGAAGGATTTTTGGCCCAGTATGTGAGGGAGGACAATTCCGCAGTCTATACAACCACGAGGTGTACGAGCGCTACCGAGAGGTAAATGTCGTCAAGCAAATACGCCTTAATAGACTGCGGTGGGCTGGTCATCTAGCACGTATGGATGAAGACGACCCAGCTCGGAAAGTCCTCTGGGGTAGAGTCTATGGCACGAGGCGACGAGGAAGGCCCAGCCTCAGATGGATCGACGGCGTGGACCAGGACGCCAAGTCAATAGGGGTGCCGAACTGGCGGACAGTGGCGCGGGATAGGGACAGATGGAGGAGGATCCTCGATCAGGCCAAGGCTGGAGACCAGCTGTAGTGCCGGTTAAGTAGTAAGTAAGTAAGTAGTTCTTTGGTTTTTGTGGTCTTGGAAGGTTTTAGAGATTATCTCGTAACAATTCATTTCCTTGTGGGGAATTAAAGCTTAGAGGAAGATGGCTAATATCGGACAATGAAAAGTTTTTCTAAAAGAATATTTTATGTACACTCTAAGTCGAAATATTAGTAAACTGCTACTAAAGTCTGTAGTAATGGAACATTTACTAAAAAATTTAGTAGTTATAACAGAAAAATTTAGTTATGTTGCCTGGAATCACTAAAATCTTTTGTCATCTTTACTAAAATTTCATTTGGCTCTGATATTTTAGTGAAGGTAACTAAAATTTTTATTTATATTGCTCTTTTACTAAAGTATATAATTTTCTTTATTATTCAACTGAGTTTTTTTTAAACATACTATGTAAGTCAAATGTAATGAATTCAACTTTAATTATCCTTTTAAAATTATTAAAACAAGTTTAAAATTGAACATTTTATCAATTATTATTAATAAAATTAAGATGTTAATTTTAGTCTTCAACAAAACTGAACTGACACTTTTTTTTAATATTCAAAGACATTTAGTTAACACTTGGAGGATTTTGCTGGCCACCGTGGCCAATTCGACTGTTTTTAAATTAATCGCCACAGAATAAAATCTATTAAACATATTGTGATAAATTCTACATCCTTTGTGTAGGGAAGTTCAATTATTACAAGTTCATCGAAAGAAAACTTGGAAAAACATTTTCTTTCTAGAGAAAATTAAGGTCAAAGTTTTGATGTTAGAAACGTCGATCCTCCAAGTGTTAAAAAAAAAAACTTTATTTCAAAATTTAATTCTCATATTACATGTTTATTATAAAGTATTTAATAAAATTGAGTTTTTATAAATATTTAAAAATACCTATAACTTTTCTCTAACATTCGTTTTATGGAATTTATATAAATGGAAACATTTCTATCTAGTTTTCAAAACTCATTTATTGGACCTATGAAATTTTGGAAATTTTGTTATTGAAAATTCCAATAATTCTTAGCCCCTTCTCTATACTTGTCGAGCCTAAAGAGTAGATATAATGTATGTAGGTAAGCTCAAATGAAAATAGAAGTTGAGTAAATGACTTTGTTCTCTTCTCAATCCTCTACAAAAATTCTTAGTTAAACTATACAAAAGAACTTGGTGGGCATGAGGAATGAAAGAAATGAAAAGAGTCGCGCGCAAAAACGCATTCTTTAATCTATCATTAAGTTAATCCAGTGAGCAATGTGTTTGTGCGTTTTGGGGTTTAAGTCCCTCCATTACTGATGGATTGATTTATAGCGTTTAGGTGGCTTTAATTCATACTCACGCCCCATAATCGCTTTTTATTTATTGAGGTGTTTCATATGTGGAAATATATAGGAATGAGAACGTGGGTAACAGCATTTTTCTGATTAGGAGATTAATATCAAATGAGAGATTAATTTTTGGACTCTTTGTCACACTGAAGCTCACATTTTTTTCTTTAACCGAAAAAAAATCATTCTTCTGTCACGCGGGTCTTGGGGAATTTTTCTTGCACCCAAAGGAACCTCTTTTCACAAAATACACCAATTAACCGTCAACTTATTGCTCTCATCATACGCCGTGTGTCAATTAAAATGTTACCTCCGGTGGCCCCCTCATTTTCACCTTCAACTCCCAGTTGTAACACAGTGAGGTTTCGCAGAAAGGTCTCTCGTGTTGAAGGGTTAAAAAACAACCGGATAAAAGATGGAATTCTTTTAAATTAAGAATTGAAAATTTTTAAAGTAAAGAAGTTCTAAAAAAAAGAATAGAAAATTTTGCTTGTTATTTAGCATCTTCCACCGTTTAAGGGTTTACAGAAATCTTCTAATTAATTGAAGAAAGTATAAATTAAGATCAAAATCTTTTGTTAATCTAAATGATAAAGAATACTTGAGTAAAACCAAGACTGAAACCCAAGTTCGAATGTATCTAACTCAAAATCGTAAAGAAACCGACAACAAAACCGTTTAGGGTTGTTGAAAAAATAAAAAAAATTCTTTTCTAATAAAATTATGCAAAAAAAAAATGAAAATTAGGGGCCATATTCAGCGTAAAAGATAAAAGAATTTTGGTATTTACCATAAAAAAACTAGTCTCAAAACTTTTATAAAGTCTCCAAAAATAAAAAATAAAATAAAATAGAATTGGTATTCAAGGTAAAAGTTTTCAGCGAGTTTTCTCTTTTATCATAAAAATGAATTTTGGAGGTCCTTTTATGAGCGTTTTAAGCTATTTTATGCCATTTGATAATGTGAAAAATTATGAATCTGACAGATATTGATCTCTAACTAAAATTATGAAGGCAAAATCATGTTTTTTTTTAGTTTTCGCTGATTATTAACTAAATAATTAATTATTAAATAAAAACAAATAATTAAAAAACCAATTCTTCTCATCCTGTATTTGATAAACTCTTCACAGTTTTGTGGAATAATTTGTAATGACCATTTTAAAGATTTTGCTCATTTTACGACAAAAGTTCATACAACAAAAGTAAATGATTTTTTACGCTGAATATGGCCCTAAAACAAAATTATTTAAACTCCTTATTGAGCCTAGTGCGAAACCTCACTGTAATTCCGCCATACATGGGTATGTAGTGTAAATAAATTCGAGTGTGTGGTGAAGAGTGGATGATGGTTAAGGAGTCACGAGGAGGGGCATGATACGGTCTCATTTCAATTCACACCGAATTCACAATATCAACAACCGGCCACCCCTATAATGCAATCGGCTATTGTTGTAGCATGACGTTCTCACTGTAGCGTTTCTCCGCGGCCGCCTGGTTTATAATTCCTCGAGAGTTTTGGGCTCTGAGGGCGGTTAGTGAGTACATAACATACAATGCTACATATAAAGAGTGATCGGAGGGAACATAACTTTTTATCCGTTATACCAAAATTGGCCAAATGCATCGGCGGTGTCCAGAATTGTGAGCAGTCAGACGTGGGGCGATGGGAATGTCTTTTTTTGCGGGAGTAAAATAAAACAGGTGCACATGTTGTTCAGGAAGTGATAACAACATTCGACAAGAAGGTTATACCTACACACAATTATTCACGTATAAGCGGGATGCGTCTCATTCTGCCACCTCTTTGTTGCCTTTGACCCTCTTTCACGTGGAATCCCCACATTATTTAAAAATGAATTGAATTTCATGTCTGACTGCCACCAAATGACTCGTAAAAACGATGAGCGGTGGGTTATTAATCAGCAAAACTCTTTGTGATGAGATAACACCGAGAAATTGTGTGTGAAAATTCCATCGAATTTTTACCGGCAATATATTCCTCCTCCCCAAGGAAGTATTACTTAAATAGGGGTTGTATAAGTCATTTGAGCGGAACGGTTCTATGAAGTAGCTTCAGAGAGAGAGTCAAAACTCCCCCAAACTACATCGGAGACACTCACTGCCAATTTATCGCTGACAAATTGTACTTAATAGGAAAATTTTCATAGGTATTCAACAGTTTAAACTTTATTTTTTCTGGCTATCCAACAGCAGCCCTTTTATCCCTTTCGAAGACATTTTATTATAAGGCATAAGGGTGACATTCCTTCCACTTCTGCACCATATGACAGAGAGAATGAAAAATCCCTCTCATAACTATGTACATACACATATGTATGTAATTTATTCACAAACGTAGTTTATTCATTGAAGAATTGCTCCTTAATTTAATTCCTTCTCTCACATTAAGTATAAGGTAATTCGACGTGAATACAATGGGTGTGTGTATTTTGAAATGGGGTGTAATTGGAAGCAAAAGGACCTCAGACTACTTCACCGGGAGAGATGTCTGTAGTGACTGATTTACGACCTATTTTGAGTTCCGGGGGCAATATTAGGAAAAAGAAGAATTTTTCTTTGGGAAGAATTTTTTGTGTCCAAATTGAATAATTTTTTTAAAGGAGTTTAGTCACTGTTGTATGGAAAAATTCTTCATTTGAAGAAACAATGAGGAAATAGGTAATGTTATTGATGAGTAAAAAGTATAAGAAATAGTAAAAGAGTTTTCTGATTTTTCCCTAGAATTGACGGGAAATGATCAACAAAGATTTTTCGAAAAATGCAAATAATGACGTCACACACAAATCTATTTTCTTTTATCTTTTTTAATGTAAGAATCATTAATTTTGATTTGATAATTTATTAATGATTTTTGATAATTAATATACATTTTTCATTCATTAAAAGAGACAAAAATCATAATGGTGACGTCATTATTTGTATTTTTCAGCAAATATTTGACGTATTTTTTTTTTGGATAATCTTTGTGGTAAATGGGAAATCTTTTAACGATTTCTTATTCTTTATTTTCATCCTCTACAAAATTAACTGTGTACCGATTCTTCTTTCGAAACATGAATTTTCCACACAACTCTGACTAAACTCCTTTAGCGTGAGTTTTTTTTAATAAAAAAAATTAGGTCCTTTTAGTTTATTTAAATGCCTCAGATTTAAAGCGAAAAATCCACCCACAATTCGTCAAAAAAATCGTCTAAAATTTCAAATTTTGTGTTTATCTTTGCACAGAATAAAATTCTTTCAACGCTAAAGAATGTCTTTCATCTGTGGCTCAATGGTTTTAGTAATTCAGCCTAGTTTGCAAAATTCTTCTAATTCACATTGCCAACTGTTACTATTCATATGATCGCTTAATTAACCTTCCCCTAATGAATTTATCTTTGTACTCAGCTGGCTGATCTCTTCCACTGGCAACTATCCCACGGATTAGATCTTTTTGAATTGTTGAAAAAAAAAAACAAGCATCCCTCTGTGCTGATCAGCTTAATCGAGATAATTCCAACACACCGGAAGGGCTAAAAAAAATTCACTCTCTTTTACCCTCGGGAGGGTTAGATGACAAATATGGGGAGTGTTTTTTCTGTTCATTTTATATATAATTTCCCAACTGACAAAGGAAGCACCTCACTGACAAAAAAAGAAATTAGAGCGAGATGGGAATAAAACACTATTTTATCCCAATCTACCCCTTTTAATGTGAAAAACTGTTGGTGTGTAACAAAATGCAGGTAGGGCGCAGTTTGTTTCTTTTTTTTTGCGGATGTTACGGGAAAAAGAGCATTTTATCGCCCTCCTTTTTCCTATCCGGAATGCCCCTGTGGAGGAAATTGTCGAAAAAATTCATTTCGATACGACCAATTTCATGGGCAATGATTAACGTTCTTCCCGCACTGCCCGATTGCTGGGGAAAGGCGCGTTTTCTTGACCCAACGAGAAGTCTTTAATTTTTTTTTCAATTTCATTTCATGCAAGATCGATAAGCAAAAAAACTGCGATGCAATGTTTGGGTGGTTAAGCACTGGTGGGAAGAAAAAAATAAATAAACACACAACGGGCGGTATTTCAGGTGAGGAGGCACGAGGGGAGCTGTGCCGTGGTGGATTTCGTACAATGTGGGGATCAAGTGGGAATCTTGTCAGTGGTAATCAAAAGGCGGGCCGCCGTTTGATTTCAAAGCCGTTGCGCGATTAGCGGAGGCTACGGGCAATCCTTTAATGCTAACACCCCGTCTTTTGGGAACTTTATAGCGAAGCTTTGGCTTTTGTTGATCGGATTATTCGGTTTTAAGAGCTACTTTTACCTCCTCCAATATTCCCTCACCTGTGTTGTTTTTTTTATTCGTGTTACTCTACGTGAGTATCGGCGTGTGTGAGTATATATTGCTCTTCCATGTGGCTCAGTATCTCTAGATTAGCGCAGCTATGCCTTTTATGTGTGCCGTTCTTCACCAAAAAATAAAGAAGCCGTCCCTCCCGCATGTCTGACCCTACCTGTACTCAATATGGGTTTTTGGAGAGGAAAATGCACTAAACCCCCAGCACCAGATAATGCTCTACCTTAGTGCGGATTTTGCAAAGCTGCTAAGGATTTTTGTATTGTGACACAATATTTTCTTTGACTTTTCCATATCTTACGGATTTTCCCATGAGCGACCTATAAAAATTTATTGCAGGCAATTTCTCTTGTTGACCGCGTCAAGTTTTTCCTCTCATTCAATCCTTTGGAATCATTCAATCCAGATGAATGTTATCTATATAAAAAAATTGAGGGCTTCACTGTTGAAGTTGTAAAGAGAATTAAAATTTTTAGAATTTTTCTTTGGAGAATAATATTCTTTTTTTTTTAATTAGCGGTGATTATGTGAACGAAAATCTTCCGATCTTTAAAGAGTGTTTTTCAAAAGTATTTTCATCAAAATATTTAAGCCAAAAAAGTACTAAATTAAAGTTCAAAATAACCAAAAATTCTTTGAAGAAAGAATCATAGCTAAAAAGGCTCAGATTAAAGACTAGAAGCCTTAAAACTACTAAATTCAAGTTTGAAGTGTATCTATTTTTTTAATTTCATTTCTTTGCGCTATCTTGTTAACCCTTGAAGGATTTTGCTGGACAAAGTGGCCAATTCGACTTTTTTCAAGCGCCATAGAATTAAAATCTACTTAATATTTCGTGATAAATTCTACATCTTTATGTCGGGAAGGTCAATTACTTCAAGTTCGCTTGGAAGAAGCGAAAAGAAAACTTGGAAAAACATTTTCTTTTGAGAAAATTAAGGTCAAAGTTTTGAGGTTAGAAACCTCGATCCTCCAAGTGTTAAACATTGCTTACAGAAAATAAGCATGAAGATGGGATTTCTTAAGAAAATACGTTATTTGCTGGTACTAGTTACGTTTTTTCTCTAATAAAATATTTAAATGCAGAAATTTTATTCAAAAATATTTTTTTTGCATTTACAAATTACTTTTTTTTATCCCTATCGAAATATTAAACAAAGAAACACTTTTTTTAGCTTGGAGAAGAAGCTGAATGAACCGCTCCGACTCTTAGGTGAATTCCTAAAAGATAACAGGATTGCGGTATAATTGTAAATCAATTGTAGGTGGTGGCGGTCCACATGGGTCAATAGACCCGAAGACCTTAGGGAGGGGTGGGTGTTAAAAAAAAAACACTTTTTTTTTACAAAATTGCTTACAATATTTACTTTATTTTTAGTGAATCTCCTTAATATTCTTTTACTGAGCATAAAATCTGAAGAAACTATTTTTTTTACTGTTAAATTTCAATGCTGAGACAGAATTAAAAAAAATAAATAAATATCTTTATTTCCAATTTTATCAACATTAATAATATTATTAATCTTTACTGAGAAAAAAATCTTATCTCAACTTACTTCCTTGGAGTACTTTAGGTCAATTAAAAAAAATATGGTGCACTTACCGAAAATGCTTGCAATGCTCGAAATCCTTCTGAAAAAAAAGGAACTGCGACATGTCCCAGAAGAAGGGAAAAAAATTAATCAAATTTACGATCGTATTCTTTGTGGTTGTTTTCACTTTGGGAAGAAATCAAAATCGTATCCAATCGCTAAACACCAATCGACACGGAACTCATAAAGTGTTATCAAAATAAATTAAAATGATTAATTTCCCAATATGTATCGCCACTTTAGAGGCACATACAAAATTGTTGGGGGTTCTCTCGGAGCGGGGCAGGTAGTATAGATTGAAATTTGCCGCACGACACCTTCTGATAACGATTTGAGCGCGGAAAAAACGCGCGCTACTAAATCCAATTAATAAAAAAGCATTTTAATCTTTCTGTTTTTCTCCACACTCTGTGGACGGGTCGCGGTTTAGACCACCAAACGCCTCTATCAATTGGTTGCTGATGATGTCTTTTGGTGTAAAATATATAGATAAATTTCGGTTAGCTGGTCAGCGAGCGTGAAATGGGTGATTGTTTGTATTTGTGTTAAACAGAAAAATCATTTTGTGTGTAAATTAGAAAAACGTTAGACTATAAAAGTGAATAAACTCCTTTTTGAACATCTATGGATTTTAAAAGATATATTTATTTATTTAATAAAGGGGGTGCCATCATAGCTGATGATTCCCCTGTAAAAAGATATATAAATTATTTCAAGACGAATTAAAATGTTTTTTAAAAAAATAATTAACTTTCTTCAAAAATTTTCTTAATCCAGATTTGTCTGAATTTTTTGAAATTAAGAGCGAAATATGACTTCAAAATCGTCTAGAAAAGTCAATTTTAAACCGAAATTCTTGAAATTTCGTGTAAGAAGTTCTAAAACACTTCATTAAACCGAATGTATTTAACTTTTATGAAGATAAAAACATTTTATGCTATTTTTAATGCACTCAAAATGAAGAATAAAATTTTCTAGTGTGGACAAATCTGGATTAAAAGAAGTTTAAATTTAATTAAAAATGAATTTAGAAAATATTATTCAACATTCAAAAATCAATTAAATAAAATAATTTTAAGATTTATTTTATAAAAAAAGATAAAATAGAAAAATTCTGTCAGATTTGGAGATCACTGAGATCTCTGATCCTCAGAGCACATTTTTTCTTGCACAACGCGAATAGATGATGATAGAAAGGTGAGAGAGATAATTCACATTAATGCGCCAAAGCGATGGATGGATTGCATGAAGAAGTGGTGGTCTGCGAGAATCAATTTGGCAATTTCTATTGGATTTCAAGCCCCCAAATCCCGTAGACACAATTCCCAATTGAATTTGGCTCCCGGTGCAGCGTGGGGCACACGCATTGATGAGGTATGCGCAGTACTTTTTTATTCATCTAGCCCCGCTGCAACAAACGTGATGGATGCTGCACAAATCCATCTCTTCAGGTGAATTGAAAGGCGAAATGCTGCAAAAGACGATGTATTGGCAAAAAAGTGATGTTGTCTTCGAGATGGTTATTTCATCTTTCTGTTTGGCGGATGTTCCACCTAGCGGCTACCGAATTCCACTGTGTATTTAGTCGAGTGCGACACATGATAATGCCCTCGGGAGTTGGTACAGGAGGGAGATGAAGATGCGAGGATATGAAGGGGATCATTGGGTTGAATGCAAAGCAAAAAAAAAACTTGCATTATCGATTGATTGCCCAAAGAGTCGCTTGTTTCGGGGGCCCTTTTTGCCCCTTTTCCCTCTCTCAGCCGACGATGGTAGTTTAACTCACGATAGTTGTTAATTTCTTGCCACCAATCGCCACCATTTAATCTCTCCTCTCCTTTCTGCTTGATTCTCCTTTGAACAGCACCATCGTGGTGTGGTGCGGGGAGCTCTGTGCCAGGACGCGCAAGTACCTCGACACTGTCCATCATTTTCGGAGGCACCCAAATTCCACCGGTGGACGCACAAATATCCAATCAGGGCGACTTGGGGCCTATAATTAGTCCCGAAACTGTCTGATCATGCTCGGTATTAAACAATGTTTAACGATCATCCCAATGGGTCCCACTGGCATGGACCGCGATGCACATTTAACATAATCTACCTTACGCGCTCTGGCTCTCTTCGTCATATCCCCAAGGCGCATCCCATGCGAAGATTGCAATGCGTGGAGGAAGAAATCGATGCACTTTGCATTTATTTTGTCTCTGCCTCCATTGCCCCGCGATCAATGATCGCGCACAGTGGCAATTTCGGGGGGGCAATCTATATGTTGTATTATGTGTGTGCTACCATCAAAACCGGGGCCATGTCCATCCTCGCACTTTTGTCCACTTCTGCGCGCGGTCCATTCGGACAAGTCGCGCTTGAGAAATGCGGGGCAAAAACTAGATTGATTTAATTTCGTACCTGGGCCCCGGCAACGTGATTCCACAAGGGGCAATAACACGCAGGAAAAATCAAAAAATGCAAGCATGTTTCAAGTACCCACCGCGAATCATCGTCATGAATGTGTAACGATAAATGGTATTTACGCGACAAAAACTCGCATCCGATGGTTGTGGCTCCGCTCGAAATTGCGCCCTTATGCGTTTGCTCCTCAGCCTGTGCATCTTGATCCGCACGATTGGGGGTCAGAGCGGGGAGGCAAATGACAATTCGGAATTTTGTGACTGTCCATCTTCGAGGGCCAGATGCTTAATTATTGATTGAGATGTTTTTCTTCCCTCAGCACTCTTATTCGTGTTTTTATCTCTCATCTCATTTTGAGAGATAGCATCAACTATCTTCCCAACCCTCGTCCCACCACCTCCCCGCACGGGATGCTGTACCACATGGAAATTTGCACATTATATGGGCAATTAAGTATGCCACATAATGTACCAGTAGTCATCCTCTTGATTGACTAGGCGAAACCTCGTTCTTTGCATCTTTAAATCCCCGCATGCGGTTCGCATAAAGCGTTTCTTAACCCCCCCTTCCAACACATTTGGCGGGAAAAGCACTTGGCGGGAAAATGTGTGTGTGCGAAAAGGTGCTAGAATTTCCCACAAGCCGGATGTATTTTTCACTCCTCTTCCATTCTTTACCACATCAGGCATTCTTTGCGAATTATGATGTGCATCCGTTGGTGAAATTTTCACGCGGTCGCATTGAGTGCCCCCAAGGCACTGCGTTGAATGCCATGTGGTGTACCTTTTTTTGCCTCGAAAAAAAGAAAAGATCTCCTGACAATAATTAGGGTTAATCTGCATAATAAGTACTTAACTATACATGATATAGAACTTAATCAAAAATGCCAAAAGAATGAACGTTTATGGAAAATTGAGGAGAGAATACTCTGGCTGGAGACTTCTTAAGATGCATTCCTTTCGGACGAGATTAACATGATATATAAAATCATTTTGATTATATTAATTATAATTGACATAAATGGTGGTTGGATACCTACTAAAGGAACTGATGAAGCTGTTGAAACAGTCAGATAGGCTCAAAGGGTTCCAAAAAGAGGAAAATAAGGTGCAAAAAAGAAAATTCTCAATGCAAAGATGAGCTGAAGAATAGTAGGGGATACCGGGGTACAAAAAAAGTCAATTTGCATATATTCTTATCTGCAGGATTCCCCAAGGGCAAGAAAATTTCCTCGATAGGTCATTCTTATAGGAAATTTCCTGACCTACAACTTTGTTTCAGACCGCTTTTCCCTATCTCCACGGGAAATATGAGTTTTCGAGCTCTTCCTGAACCTTCTGACATTTTTTTAAACTCGGTGGGTAAATATAGTCACCAGTGGGGTAAATAAAGTCATTGGAATTTTCTTACATTTCTAATGATTTTCCACCTGAGAGATTGATAGTATTGATAGCTAAACTTCTCACCTCTTGATCTGTTACAAGGAATTTCACTTTTGTACCCATTAAAACAAAATTTTGCGATAATCTCAATACACAAGAGTTTGGGAAATGGGCCAAAAAGTTATTTTCTCTTTTAACTCTTAAAGTATGATCGGATAACCTCCAAATTACAGTGAAATATTGTAGGTTGGTTGGGCTTCTCACCATAATTTTTTCCCGATTTTTCCGATTTATAAGTTTGAAGAAATAGCATTTCAAAATTCCAAAATGACTTTTTTTACCCCAGTCTCCCCTAGTAAGAGAAAAATGCTCCCAAAAGTACTAATAGATTAATTATTTTTGAGAATTTGACACATAAAGTTTGAAAAATATCATTTTTTTTTAAAATAAATTTCATGATTCGACGAAAGGATGATCATTTCAATTCAAAGAAAATTAATTATGCTTAACTCAAAGAGTCTTATGCATTCTACATGAATTTATCCCCTTGCATGTAACTGAAATTAACTTTTAAATTATTCTAGTTCATGGTTAAAGATCCAAGAAAAGTGTGATCATTTTGTATATTTCCCAGAGCTTTTCCGGAAAATGACCACGCCTTTCTGTGGTCTGGAGCCCTATATCTTAGGCGGACTAACGTCATACAACATGAATAAGACTCTTTGCACACAAAAATGCCAATATCAATAAATTTATAATTAAATTTAATAATTTTCCTGCATTCCATTCATGCCATTCACAATCAATTTGCAATTTGTTCGAGAATCAAGAAAGCAAAAAGAAGAAAAGAATTTCTTTCAAAGAAATTATTCCTGTAGTGTACCCTTTTCACCCAAAACCTGCTTTCCCTTTATGCTCCCCATTAACATTCCATATGGCAAGATTGAGAGTAAACTCCCCGCGATATTAAAGGCACATAAACACTGTATTTTTCATTCAAGTTTTGTGCCACTGTATTCAAGTGGAATGTCATCGAATTTTTCCAATGGAAAAATCCATCTGCAATTCGTGTAAATTGTTTTGGGATCAAAAATTAAATTCGTTCTTGCGGGAGCTTCCATCTAATTGGGGAAAATTCCATTCGAGCGGGGGGCTGTTCTCTGTGATCAAAAAGAAAAGGTCTTCCAATTAATTTTTGCTGCAGAGCATCGAGAGTAGTGGAGGAAACGCACTGTGCGAGAATGAGAATGGGAGTGAAGGAGATTAAAAATGCTGTATGCGTGCATTTAATGCGCCACCCGGGTGTGATTAACCCGACAGTTTTGGGAAGGAAGTAAATCTGTCTCAGGCACTTATCATGAATCCAGTTCCGGTGACAGTGATAATGCCATTTTGTAAATTGAATTGCATGTTAAATAATGCAGTAGACGAGATAGTTAAAAGATTATTTGTATATGTATGCAGAGAGTATGCGCTTTGGAGGTCTTTGGCTTAAGAACAGGATGGCTCTCTCGGGGTGTGTGGTGTGATAAATTTTAATCACTTAACACGATGTTTATGAGACTGTTGATTCATCCATTGAGTGCTCTATATGTATGCTATAATAATGCTACGCAATGGATTGAGATGTCATGTGGATTGTGGGAATGCCACTAAATGAATGATGATTGCTTAGAATAGACTAGACAATATTCATCTCATCATCCCGTAGGAGTCGCCTCCTGGGTGTAAGATGAGCTGCTGCCTGCCTACCTACCTACCCTTCCCCCTGCGCCCTGTGTGAAGCACCCTGTGGGAGAGGGTGGATGGGAAAAATTAATGAGCAATTCACTTGTGATGTACACCTCATGGGCTAATCTTTGGCTGAAACTTTCGACTTCCGTCTTCTTCGTATAATGATTTATGAACTACGCCATGAAACTTCCTCTCTCTCTCATGGCTATAGCCACTGGCGAAGCAAAAGGATATTTTGCAAAAGTTCCCCCATCCGTGTAAAATGGGTGAAAATTTGAAAGAGAAAACTTTAATCTCAATGGTGGAAGCCCCTCGTGCGTCCCGCAATGTAAAAATTTCTCACCAGAGACCAATTCTTTGAGACAATAGCGATGGCGCGTTGTTGTTTTCATCTCCGCACTGATGGTGGAATTTGTCCATTTCTCAAGATTGACGATTGACACATTTTACTTATGGTGTGAGGACGAATCACATTTCATGTTCAATTGGAGATATTCGTGATTCTACTTAACATCGATTGACCCCCAGATTAGAGCCGTATATTACAAGTGAAAGAGCTCAAGCTGGTTGTATGGTGACGCAAACACTCAAATATTAATTTTGTGTCAATGCAAAACGCCATCAGAGATGAACTATTCTCGTGGATCTGGAGCACCAGGCTGGCCTGACAAAGTCAATATCATAATACACAACCACATGAGCCCATGCAACATTGAGCAAGCAGACATGGACGCACCTCCGTTGAAATATTCATTTAGATGCAAAGGAAAATCCTCACAATATGGTCAAACCAAATGCTTGTCTTCATCACCTTGAGATGGTGTTGCCCCTGAAGATTTAATGCTTAATTCCTCACCTATAGGGAATTCCCTCATGGATTTTCTAATATATACACTATGCAATAGCTTATGAGAAATTTTATAAATTAAATAAGGAGTCTCTTCATTTTTAGGGGATTTTTTTCTTATCAAAAAAAGAAAAATATTTTTTTGCGGATCTAACACTTTAGAAAACTTTAAGAGGAAGAAGAATTAGGGTAATGCTTTATTTGGGAAAATTTTTCCATATTCTTCCACCTAGTTCTAGTAAAAAAAAAGAAAATTTCTTTGGTTTTTCTTGAATTCTTTATAATTCTTCACAATATTTTAGATTAGCTGTTTTAATTTGTATTTTATTATTTTATCATGAGGTTCACATCGTGAATAAACTCCTTTCTGAACATAAAATTTATCTAATGAAAGAGATTCTTCATTGATACATTATTATGTAGAATAATTGATCATTCAATGAACACGGTTAATTTTTAAAGATGATCAAAAATGAATAAAAATCCTAAAAGAGAAATTTTCCACTAGGATTAGTTGTGGAAAGCTAGTAGAGATTTGCTCAAAAATGAAAAGAATTACATCATAATTTTTCTTTTAAAATATAAAATTATGACGCAATTTTTGCAATTTTTTGAGAAAAGAATTTTTTCATTAATCAGTGACTAAACTCCTTTTCTGGTTTCTCGGCTAGAAACTGAAATTTTCTTGTTTCGTGTTCTTATTTCTTTTAATTATTTTTAGCTCAAAATAATTGAGAAAATCTTTCAGATAATTAGAGCTTCTTCTATAACCTAAATTTTTCAAGAATTTATTATTATCTACTTTACTATACTTAAGAAAAATTAATTTTTTTAGGCAATTTTCATGGCTCTAAACGCTCTAAATAAAAAAATCTACATTTCCGTTAAGTTTAAAAATTCCCACGCCTGCATTTCTATGCCAATAACGCCATTGTGAATTTATTTTCCTGCACTTTTACTTTAAGTTTAAGAGCGAACTTTTCACAATTTTCTTATCACAAATCATCCACGAGACTGTAATTTATTTAGCGAGAAAATTCCATAAATTCAACGTTGAAGTGATCCTCTAAAGTAGTGTCGCGACGAGAATTGCTTATAGACATCGATATTGAGGCCTTGTGTGGCGCGCTTAGATGTTAATTAGGTGTCATCAGATATAAATTGATACAGATTTGATAGGAGAGTCCCCACAGGCGCGTAGTGGGATAAATAATTCGGAATTAGAGTAAATTAATCTTAATTGCCATAAATCTATCACGATGAATTTCGCGTGACACCCGAATGTTTTTTTTTGTATGCTTTTCAGACTCAAGCCCTTGCGCTCACGAGGTCAAAAACACCCAAAGATGAGCAACCATCGCCACCGAGTGGGCAGGATGCGAGGAGTCCACGTGAGCGCTCGAGGAGTCCAAAGTATCGTCCATCCTCGAATGCATCGTCGAGTCATGCAAATCAAGAGCAACTGCCCACTGCTGCCATTGCAACCACCCCAACACCCGCATCCAACTACTTTGGCCTTGCCGCCAAGGGTGGTGTTACGGGGCCAAATGTTCAGAGTGGAAATATCACGGAAAATGGAACAACACAGAGCAACAATTCCCCACCAGTCGACAGGAAGGATTTTGATTTTTCCAAAGTAAATTGTAAGTAGAAGAAAAGAATTTTCTTTTGAATATTGAAAATTTAATCATTCTGCCCCTTTAAATCCCTAAAAAAAACATACTAAAAATCATAAACAATAATCGTAATTTCTTTTGAAAATTCCCCATTTATGCGTAAATGCGGAAAATCTTTCTATAAAGCCCCCCTGGAACATTTTAGGTGTGTGTAAATATTGCAAATCTGTCATACATTGTGGTGAAAATATCAATTTTGGGGATGCAATGGGGTTCTCTCTGGGGGGAAAATGCGTGTATATAAATGGAAAATACTCATTGATTTTGGGTCACATATAGAGGCGCTTTTGCAATTTTCGCGCGATTAATCAATTGGCCGGTCCCAATACTGCATACAATCCTTTCGTGTTGCTCGGAATTTGTTTACGCGCGTAATATTTATTGTGCAGATTAAAGGCACCCAATGCACCCGGACTATCTCCAATAATATGAATGACGCACCTGATTTTATTAAATAAATTACCGATATTTACGCATTTATGTATCCCCCAGCAGGCAGTGTGCAAATATTTGGACGACGTCTCACAATATTTTGGTTGCTTTTTCAATTTGTGCGGATATGCACTCGAAATTCCCTATATATAGTACACATACATATATAGCAGCAGCACATGCAACCCCCCCATTCCCCAATCTTAATCCCTAATCCTATTTCCCATCCCTCATGGTATTCATGAAGGGTGAATGGTGCCGAAACTGAAATCAATTCCACATTCTCTGAGCTTTTGCGCCCAAAGCCCTTGGGAAGGATATGTGTGTGCCTGTATGTGTGTGTATCTCCTGTAGAACTCAATATATAATAGTACCTAAGTATATAGAATGAAGTAAATCCACCATCTGAAATGGGGATGCGATAATCTCTCTTCGGGAGCTCCTGGCATGGGGACACAAAAGGTTCAGCGCGGCGGGATTTACGTCAGAAGATGGGATAAAGCTTTCCGGATTATAATGCGAAAATCTCCTAGCAAATCCGCACAAGCTGAAAGCTCACAAATCCACCCCATCCGTGGCATATGAAATAATTTATACTCTCGATATAGATTCAGTGAGATGCGATGCCCATGATGCAGATCATTATATGGGAAACTAGTCAACCCGAGCCCCCAATCACGTGTGAGCAAACTCAATTTTAAGTTGTAAAAGGGGGGCATATATTACGGTACCCTGAAAAATTCTAAAAATAAAAAAATCCCGTTATCTGACCCTTCAGCAGGTAGAAAATGGGAAAAAAACAATTTTTCTGTGGGGGCGCTATAAAGGGGGGTTGGGGCGGAATCCCATATAGCGCTTGCAACTCGTATTGACCCCCTCTACCCCCATACCAAATTTCATCAAGATCGGCCCAGCCGTTTCGGAGGAGTTCATGTGCCACAGACAGACAGACAAACATTTTCAGCTTTATATATTAAGATATCTTTGATATGTTGGGATGATTTTTGGAAAGCTTTGATTTCTCCCCGCATCCATATTAAATTCTCTCTTTTGTGGATGATGGCAACGCGGGCGGGTGGGGGAAGTGGGAGAGGTTTAGCTACAATATTCGGGGGAGAGGGGATGGTGGTTCCGGGATCATGCGAGGATGCTGGAGGATGCGGCTCTAAAACTGAAAACAGCATTGGGAATAAGTGAGAGGGAGAGTGTGGTGAATTGTAGATGAAGAGACGCGCGGGTAAATGCAAAGAGCACGGAAATCTGTGTATTGAAATCCCAAGGATTAGAGATTTATGTTCGACCTCCACACACAGAGAGTCCTGGGTTGCAGTGGAGAGCTTCGTCTCATTCACCAGTCAGCCCACCTCGTCCTCTCGACTGGACATTGTTCCCCAAAACTCAATACACGGGCAAGTCGGCTTATTTTATCCCTCCTGCCATGCACCATGAAATGCTGAATTTGGAGTATTTCATTTCCACCCCCCACCCCCCAAAAGAGCCCACACCACCTCCCCACTATACACATATATGGGTGTACGTACACCCCCATGGTCACCATGGATGTTGCATCGGATGGCTAAGCGCTAAGCGGGATTGTAGCGAAAATCCGGTGCTGAATGATGGGGTTGATAGAAAACCTCCCCTTTACATTCGCATCATTCATGGGCACACACATCCATCCCCTTTTTACATAATACACAACCAGGATGGCTACATGTGATGCAACAACGTTGACGGCTCATCAGAGATTTTGTGTCAGGGCCAAACAGGTAAATCCGTTGGAATACAAACGAAATCCCTGAGCGAGGAGCTACATATACAGCAAAAGGATGAAAGAAAAAAACACCATCCTTCCCATTGCACTAACACAATTCCTTTCTCACACTCGCGCGCATTATGAGATTATCCCCGACGATAGACCCTTGCAGGGGATATAAAAGCCTCGGCTGGGAAGGGGTATGGGCAGCACATGGTGCAATCTCTCTATCATTCTGAATTAAATTGTCATCATCCTTCAGCTCACGATGGGTGCTTTATTCACTCAATGAAGTGCATTTGGAAACGTGATAAAAAGGAAAGTGATGATTTTCCACTGAAAAACACCTCAGATGGTGAACAGAGAGGTGTTTGCACCAGTTATACAATGTTTTGATTTTTTGCTTTAGATTAAATTCTTTAAAAATTAAATTACTGGGACAAATCTGAAAATCCTGGTTATAATAAGATATTCTGGATTTTGTCGGCAGACAAAATCCTGGTTATAATAAGATATTCTGGATTTTGTCGGCAGACAAAATCCTGGTTATATTAGGATATTCTGGATTTTGTCGGCAGACAAAATCCTGGTTATAATAAGATATTCTGGATTTTGTCGGCAGACAAAATCCTGGTTATAATAAGATATTCTGGATTTTGTCGGCAGACAAAATCCTGGTTATAATAAGATATTCTGGATTTTGTCGGCAGACAAAATCCAGGTTATATTAAGATATTCTGGATTTTGTCGGCAGACAAAATCCTGGTTATAATAAGATATTCTGGATTTTGTCGGCAGACAAAATCCTGGTTATAATAAGATATTCTGGATTTTGTCGGCAGACAAAATCCAGGTTATATTAAGATATTCTGGATTTTGTCGGCAGACAAAATCCTGGTTATAATAAGATATTCTGGATTTTGTCGGCAGACAAAATCCTGGTTATAATAAGATATTCTGGATTTTGTCGGCAGACAAAATCCTGGTTATAATAAGATATTCTGGATTTTGTCGGCAGACAAAATCCTGGTTATAATAAGATATTCTGGATTTTGTCGGCAGACAAAATCCTGGTTATAATAAGATATTCTGGATTTTGTCGGCAGACAAAATCCTGGTTTTAATAAGATATTCTGGATTTTGTCGGCAGACAAAATCCAGGTTATATTAAGATATTCTGGATTTTGTCGGCAGACAAAATCCAGGTTATATTAAGATATTCTGGATTTTGTCGGCAGACAAAATCCTGGTTATAATAAGATATTCTGGATTTTGTCGGCAGACAAAATCCTGGTTATAATAAGATATTCTGGATTTTGTCGGCAGACAAAATCCTGGTTATAATAAGATATTCTGGATTTTGTCGGCAGACAAAATCCAGCTTATATTAAGATATTCTGGATTTTGTCGGCAGACAAAATCCTGGTTATAATAAGATATTCTGGATTTTGTCGGCAGACAAAATCCTGGTTATAATAAGATATTCTGGATTTTGTCGGCAGACAAAATCCAGGTTATATTAAGATATTCTGGATTTTGTCGGCAGACAAAATCCAGGTTATATTAAGATATTCTGGATTTTGTCGGCAGACAAAATCCTGGTTATAATAAGATATTCTGGATTTTGTCGGCAGACAAAATCCTGGTTATAATAAGATATTCTGGATTTTGTCGGCAGACAAAATCCTGGTTATAATAAGATATTCTGGATTTTGTCGGCAGACAAAATCCAGGTTATATTAAGATATTCTGGATTTTGTCGGCAGACAAAATCCTGGTTATAATAAGATATTCTGGATTTTGTCGGCAGACAAAATCCTGGTTATAATAAGATATTCTGGATTTTGTCGGCAGACAAAATCCTGGTTATAATAACACATTTAACATGTTTAACACATTTTTTTTTATCATGATTCATAAACCAGGTAATGGACTGTAGAACACTCCCTTTCCCTAAAATTCAAAAATAAAAAAATGTGATCAATTTCCGTGCCTCTCAAAATATTTCACCATCGACACCCAATAAATATAATTTGATTCCCAGCGTGTCAATGAATAGCGTGGAATCCCTGTGAGATATTTACTGAATACTGGAGGAATTTTTTGGGTACGTACCTTTGGGTACCACACCATGAGTGAATGCCGGTGTGGCAGGAAGGAAGAGGCGAGAACCAACACTCATATGGATTTCAAACATCATTAGGGTTCTGTATGATGCCATTGAGCGACCCTTTTATTGCTATTTTATTTCATTCAGCACTGCTGAATAGAAGAACTCAAATCCTCGATGCATTTCATACAAAATAAATTTTCTTATTCGAGATTTACGGATTTGAATACACAATCCGGAGGGTCTCGTCTTTTGTCGAAAAAAAAAACTCCGCGTTCGTTGAATGGGAAGAAAAACAGCGTGGTGTATTGTATGTTATGGGATGGTAAATCCCCTTTTGGATTAATCTCTAACCGACTCTAATTTGCTGAGAATGCATTCTGATGGGTTTTATGGAGAGGATTTTGAAAATCTTCTCCTCGCACTATATATCATGTCGTTTTTGGCATAGTCCAATGATTTTTGTGACTACATACGCAATTTGTGCGCCCCTGTGGACTTTGAGAAAAATCACTCATTCGATTCGCATTATGTTAGCACCATGCATAGGAAATTCGGTCGAGCCATTCATAATACATTGGCAAAGAGGATGGAGAGACAGAGAGTGTCCTGAAGATTGGATAGAGAGAGTCTGGCAGGAAGAGTGTTAGTTGAGCGGCAAAATATCGAGTGAAGCATTGTACGAGAGGGGGTTTGTGTGCCTTTATCCCTTTATCTGGATTTCCTATAATCCCATCAGCCGGAGCGGGCTTATGGATAACGGATTTACGTTACTCACCCCACATACATACATTTTCCCACCACCCCAAGTGAGTATTGTACTCTGTCGCCGTATGTAGGTATTATATATAATGTTCTCCACTTCCCTATCCTTCCTATGTACATATATCCTTCCTGCCATGTGAAAATGTCCCTGTGTTTTGCGACTGCCAGGCCAGGATTCATCCTATATACATCACCGTGTTTTTTTGCCCCATTTCACGAGTCTAGCAGATCTTGTTTCACTTTCTCGCCAATTGTGTGAATGTTTTTGACTTCTTGGCTCTTTTTGCACATCCATTGCAATACTGTCGAAGTATTTTGTTCAAAGTTCCTTGAACATAATATTTAGTTTTTAACTTTAAAATAATTTTTAATGATTTGTGTTCCGAGGATTTAAATTATTTAACGTATTTTTTTTTAAAGAAAATTAAATCAACACAATTTAACAAAAAAGTATTCTAAATGTATATTCACCGTAAATCTAATTTAATCCAAATAAAATATCCAATATAGTATTGATTTAAATTTCATAGACGAGCGTTGATTTGATTTTGAAAATGATTGGCCATCAGCTTTGCGTTTAGATTCCATTTTCGGTTCTCATACAATTTTTAGATACTCGCAGCCTAGCAAATATTATAACAAAATCCCCCTGGTGGACAAATAAATTCGGAAACAAATCGCATTTGGGTGGCGAGCGCCTCCCCACACCCACTCAAACCATCCCTTTTTGACCACCTTTTGCACCGACGAAAGAGATAGAGTCGCACGGAACGAATCACATTTAATCCTCGAGCCTCGCTAATGCTCTAATTCCTGCTATGTGTTAATCCTGAACAACACAGTATTATGTACTGCCGTACGGGTCATATACACTATCTATATGGTATACTACCTGATTTATCTGATGCCTCGCGCATGCAACAGAGCGCCAGCTGTTGATGATGTGGACTACGGCATCGGAGGGGTTTATACCGGCAGCACACATAGAGTATAAGAGATTCGAGAGTGTTTGGCATTTTATATGGCTGGCTATGCTGGAGATGGTGACGTGAGGAAAATTTACATCAATCCATGCTCAATATTTCCAGATAAACTCTCTCTCTCTCTCGGCTTAAGCTCCCTTCACATTCACTCAACTTCGCATAAATCCTTCCCTTTAACCCTCTCTCCAGCTGATTTACAAAGATATTTAGGCGTGAGAGATTTTTTTTATTCTGGAAATAAACTTCAGAGTTCTTAAAGAACTATCAGGGATGGATTATGAGGATTTTAGAACCTACAATAGTTAATGATAAATTGTTTGATTACGTATTTGTTATTTGTGTATTGACGCTGAGAAGGCGAAAACATATTTTCTCAACCTTTTCAATAAAGGAGTTTATTCATCGGTCTATGGAAAACTTCCACAGGGTTAAAAAACTCACATTTTGAAACATTTTTCAATAATCTTCGCCGACTTTCTTCTATGCTGTCCCTGTGGAAAATGGAAAGTTTCTTTAGCAATTTCTTAAGCTTTTTTAACACTTGGAGGGCCCAACATATGGTCTAACGCGGAGGACTAAGTACCAGTTGATAAAATATGCTCAATAAATAATTATTAATCAGTTTATTCAACGAGGATTGAAAGTTTCACTAATTCTTGATCTTTTTCAAGCATTCCTGCACATAAGGGATGGTCACGTTATTTTGGAAACTCTATCGAGCTAAAATAACATTTTGCTGTGTACTCAGTGACGTCACCGTACCACGTGGCACATCACTTTGTTCACATTTTTGACAACTAGCGCCACGATTGCTGATACTCGGAATTAAGATTTAACACCGAAAAAAACAGTTTTTGATCGATTTTGTTCGCCCGAGTTTCCAAAATAACGTGACCATCCCTTAATTACTAAATATTTAATTGAGAAAATCGTCACTGAAAAAAAATTGCATAGAATCGATGCAAAAATGCCAATTCAAACGACTTTTTTAGCTGCAGATTTGCTTAATTTATTATTGTGCCTAAATCATCACAAACTTTGATTTTTCAAGTAACTTTTTGGTCACTTCCGGCAATAAAATTAGTTCATATTAATGATTTTCACCGAGGAAAAGTGAACAAAAGTACTTTTGAGAAATATGGAGAAACATAACCTCAAAACAATGGCTAAAATGTATGGGATTTTGACTGGTAATGAGTACCAATTTCATCTTCCGCGTTGGTTTCTGACTTTGATCTCAATTATCTCCCAAAGAAAAGACTTTTCTCGAGATTTTCTTTCTGTTAAGTCCTCCAAGTGTTAATGCACTACAAATAAAATGGGTCAAAAATGGGCCATGAATGAGGAAGTTTTTCATAGACAGATGAATAAACTCCTTTTGAAATAAACTAATATGATAAAATTGGTAATTAAGGGAATTTTTATTTTTATTTTTATCGCGTGAGACCCATTTCATACAGTGCGCATAACATCCTTTTATTTTAATTAACAATTCAATATTTCATGAAAATTATTAGAAGGCATACAATCATGATTCTTCTAATAAAATATCCTATTTAAATGGTAATTAAATTCATATTGCAACCAAACGCCCCTCTCTCTCCTTTTTATCACATATATATTAATTATATATAATTTGCACTACGTTGTACCGGAGATTTTTATATAATTGATTTTTTTTAATATAAAATAAAATCCCTAACAACATGTAATACGCTTATGCTTGCAAAGTGGGCTTATGCATTTAAATTTAATATCAATATAGTTTTGTGCCCCATAAATCTCTTCGCAAAAGATTACCGCAAAATAATATAAGTTGTAATTAACAGGTGGGGTGGGGGAGGAGGATGGACATCATTTTCAATTTTTGATTGCAATCAAATGGGAATATTTGTGTGTGGAAAATTCTCAAATGAATTTCCGGGGGATTGGATAAATGTGTGTGCCCATCAGTTTGGAAAATATCGCATATTACGGGTGTGGAGAAAAATAAAATGTTGATGGAGTTCCTGGTGATGCATTTTGTCATGCTAATTGGAATAATTAATAAAATTACCCATAAGCTCATTACCACCTGTAATCTCATGCAATAAAATATTTCGTGGTGTGTTTTTAACTTTGTCCACCCACTTTTGCAGCTCCCACCGCGCGCCATTCTTTCTATTGGTTTCACGCAATCACCGCAATGGGTGCTAAATTAGGGGTTGGTATGGGGTCACGGTGTGGTTTACGCGTGATCCCACCCGTCCATTCCCCCCGGGCGTCCCTCCAACTTTGTCTATATACGCATTTGTTGCAACACGAAGGTCCCTTCGGAAGTTTATGTGTGAACAATTTTGAATAATTGGCATCCATCCCCTCCCTCCCCGTGACTGACGGCGCACATAGGGAATATTTTGAGGTGGTTGCGTTGACAATGTTGGCCCCATCATATTCCACAGGTATTAATAGCGCATTCACAGGGTGGTGTTCTATGGAGTGACCGTTTTTTCCACACCCCCGCATCTGCGGGATTTTCCACACACACACCCCCAAAATTGAAAAGGGTTGTGAAATAATTATTTTAAATGAATAATTTGCGGTTTATTTGCAACCCCACCATATAGCACTTTATTAAATCAAAAGTATGCGAATCATAAAATACAAAATTACATTGATATTTATTTGAACAAAAAGAACCTACCCCTATTCCTAAAAAAGCCCTCTACCACATAAAATAATTTCTATGTTTTCTAATAATTACTATACCAAATTTTCATTTGACAAAATATTAATTCAATTGTGGTTTGTTTTTGACAAAAGTTTTGCATTAAATGGGAATTAAAATTTGGTATATTTTTTTCATCATTGTCACTCATGTGTGACGTCGAGGGGGGTTGTATAGTATAATATATTTTCCAATCAATTGGAAATTTATTAACAAAGAGAGCTTGTATGGAGATTTTCCAAGAATTTCCTCAATTTCCGTTAGGATTTGTGGGTGAAAGTTTTCATGACAAGGTGATGATTTTGGAGCTGATGGGGGTGGTAAATCGGTAATTCATAATAATAATATAAAGCTCAATATGAAGAATCAACAATGGAAAAGAGGTATTATTCATTAATAAATCATAGCATGAATTTATAATGCAAGTCTATAAAATTCTTCGATTCTCTACCCCATAAGCTGGATCAAATAGCTACATAAGCGCATAGGGAATTTTGAAAGTATATATATGAATATATAGTGCACAGGAGTGTGGCAAAAGGGGTGGCTAAAGGATGAAGGAGATGGGAATAAGTTTTGAGGAGATACGTAAAGGTTTTCCAACAAATCCGCCTGGATGCCTTAATCCTGTTAGACTTTGGGGGTATTGTATACCGGGGCGCTACAGCTCTCCTCCACTCCTCACCCCCAATCCCTACCTTACGAACATGAAATAGCCCCTGATTTAACTAGAGAAAAGGGGATGAATTGTGAAAGTGTAGTGGAGAATTTGAACTTGGATTTCACTCTGTGGTTCCATCTTAAGAAAATCACCTCAAATCTCTTTGCTGAAACACTGGTGGTGTAGTGTGAAAATAAAAGAGGTGGAGTGCATGTCTTGCAAAGTGCTCGAAGATTCAATATAAGACAGACTAGAAGAATTATCTAAAAATATTTTTAAGATTAGGTATCTCTTAATTTTATTCTAAAGGAAAAACTCTCAAAATTCCAATTTTGTATGAAAATTCGAGTTTTTCATTAAAACTTCTCTTAAAAAATTTTGCTATAAGAAAATAAGCTGAAAGTTTTAAATCCACAAACATGGAAAAGCTTCCGCGGAAGATGAAAGAACGATGAAAAACATCAGTTTGACTGATGATGAGAACTTAAATCAATTTGTAGGAAAATCCTCCACCCTCTTCACCACCATGCAACGACATACTGCGAAGTATTTTCCGCATAGAGAGACCCACTTCTTCCACCAAATGGATTTCTTTTGCCTCCATGAGATGTGAGGGGTGACGAAGAATTAGATCACGGGAATACCTGCAAAAGAAAACTTGCGGAAATCAATAGAGTATATAGCCTAAGAAGTTTAGAACTTATAATTCGAGTGTCTCCTGCTTATTGGATTAGGGCATAACAATATTTCTGAGAGAGAGAGTCTCGAAGAAATGCCCCGCATTCTTTCAGGTGTGTCAAGCTAGACCCCTAACTGAATTATATAGATATTTTTGAGCTTTGAGATTTTTTTTAAATTCCAAAGAAAAAAATAATAAAATGTTTATTTACGAAAGTAAATGAAAGGGGTGTACCCTGGCTGAATGCGAGACACCCTGTGAATTTTTTATTCAAATATTAGATTTTAATATTTAAAAGAAATAACTTTTGCAAAATATATGGGGTAGATTCATGATAAAATCTTTTCTTTTCTAACAACTTAAAAATTGTTGTTAGATTTGGGCAGATATTATTTTTAAATCGTTCTATAAACGAAAAACAAAGAATTTGTTGTTACATAAATTAGTCAGAAAGATCATTAAAAAGCTCTGAAAAAGAAATTTTTCTTTAAAAACACGAATAAAGTAATAAATAAAATGTTAAAATTTTATAAGATTTTTCTCAGAATACCAAAAATCTTATAACTGACGAATTGTAAGAAGAGAAAAGAAAATATTTATATCAGAATCTACCCCTATATGTATGTATGTACATAATTTTAAATTATAAAATATGTAGCAAATGCATTTTAAAAAATAATTTTCGTTTAGGGTGTAGCTCGACACACCTCAAGAAATCTAAAGGAAGTCTTGTAAAGTGATTGTATTATATTTTGTAACCATCTCCTGAAGGTTTTCTTTGCACGTTGCTAAACCACTCGCACCCCTATCTGACCGAGGGAGGGTGGGTGGATGATAATATATTGAGGTACTCGAAGGGGTTGGAGCCAAAGTTAAGTGTTTGTATTTTGTCTCTGAGTTCAACCTACATCACATTACGCATATCACATCACTTTCGAAAATCTTCTCCTCATGCCAATGAACACAAAATTGGCCAAAGATTATTTTTTTGCTAAATAAAATACATATACACACACTCACGCAATAAAATCATCCTCGCATAATGAATTTCTTTAATCTCAAGAGTATCATTGGGGATTGGAGAGAGAGAGAGGAGAAAATGTCAAAAGAGGGAAAATAATAATGAGATGAAATAAATTATTTGCTATCATTATATTGCGATTATTTGAAATAATCCACTCGATTGACGTGTCTCTTGAGCTCTCTGTCAAAAAATCCCTCCTTGAATTAATTTAATTCTCTATCTTCGCGGGATTTCCTCCGGCTTTTCGCGAAAGGGCGCCCCGCTCTCCCACCTCCCGGCACATTGCTCCCGGGAATCTTCTTCATCGTATTATTTGAACTAAAATCTCATCATCATAAATCCGAGATTTCAAAACCTTCAGCACCGGGTGATTCCTATGGAAAAATTCACAGAGAATTCTGATACTTTGAAAATTGGATGCTTTTTCGCAAAAGACATGAGACACCCTGTGCCGTGAATACACGAGAGAATCGAGTGAAGTTGAAGATATGAAATAATACACTCTCGACCGGATATTGTCGATATCCAATCCCCCAGCCATAACGCTTCACTGTACGTCTTTAATCCCTTCTAAGGAGACCCCTGCCACACACTCCCTTTAGGATTCCTCTTCACCATTTAGACACGATCATGTCCCACAACTGAGGGAAATATTTGTCTGTGTGTAGAGTTGAATTGGCAAAAGGGATGTCTTAAAGATTCAAGCGTTCAATTTTATACGTTAATAAATTACTTAGAGGAATCATTTTTGTGCTTGAATGTAGTTTTTGTATTTTTTATGTAAATTTAAATTTAAATTTCCTAATAATTCTTAGATTGGTTTTTTTTAGTTAAGAAAAGAAGTTTTTAGAGTTTTTTGAGCTTTCAGACTTTTTTGAACCTTCATCAGAGGCAGAAGCTTTTTCTCCTTTTACTCTGCTGTACATTTTGTCTTTCCTTTTTAGCTGTGATTCTTTCGAAGAAAAGAATAGCACAGCTTCTGTGTCCACTCTAAAACTCAAGGTCGTCGGATCGGGCTCAAACTTGGTATGAGCACGAATTAGGGTCCCCACATTCCAAAAAACGTATGCGCCGAAAAACTTTTCCGGCCGTCCGTCCGGCCGTCCGGCCGTAGTTTGGAGCTCAATTACAAGAGAACGGTAATAGATAGAGACTTGCGGTCAACGGCAAAGTTCAATTATCGACTGGAAGTCGTCCAACTATGATATCAAATTCAGCCCCCCACCCCTGCATCCGCCATTTTGAATTTTTTTCAATTTTGTTTTTGCTATATCTCAGCCTCTATTATAGCTAGAGGTCTGAAATTTTAATATGTTGTAGGGGCCCTTAAGACCTTTTCAACGATACTTCATTTCCAAATATCGGACAAGCGGTTTAGCAAATATAGACTTTTATCGAAAGTCGGCCATAACTCCTAAACCGGTTTACCGATTTTAACCAAACCGGTTTTGAATGAAAGATCTCAAAAAGGTCTACAATTATCTATACATAGGAAGTTTCAAAAGTTACCGCTAGAGGGCCTACAATCAAAAACAAAATTTTCGATGAGTTTTCGACCAGTTTTCGATTAATATCTCAAAAACTGGACGATAGATTTCGATTAAATTTTAGTATGTTGTAGGTGATAGACACACCTTTTAACCAAAAAAAAATAAAAAAAATTTATGTCGCGGTTTCTGAGATATAGACCAAAACAGGTTTCCATATGTACCGATTGTTGTAATATTGCCTTATATCGGCTTAACGGTACTTCATAGAGGCTTTTCGATTAAAGTTTCATCAGGTATAGTGGGCATAACCTATCAGATTTTTCTAATTTCAAAATTCAAAATGGCCGCCTTCTGCCATTTTGTTACGTCAACAATTACTTTCACCTATTCACATAATTTTTAAACAAACTATTAGGCGCCCCGCGAAGCGGGGCGCCTTTTATATACATAAAAAATATATAAACATAAAAAATATATATACATAAAAAATATATAAACATATAAAAATATATAAAAATATAAATATTGTACATATGTATATCAGTACAATGATGGTCCAGCAGAAAAGGGAATGTACTGGTAAGTTTCACTTACGGGCTGTGATTCTTCCTTCAGATGACAGTCCAAGTGTGGTGAAAATTGAGGTGGATAAATTTTTAGGAAGGGCTTTCTCACGCATCGAATCACAGCCAACGCGTGTAAATTCTGGGGAAAGGCTTACTCATGCGCGTTGGCTGTGATTCGTTGCGTGAGAAAGCCCTTCCTAAAAATTTATCCACCTCAATTTTCACCACACTTGGACTGTCATCTGAAGGAAGAATCACAGCCCGTAAGTGAAACTTACCAGTACATTCCCTTTTCTGCTGGACCATCATTGTACTGATATACATATGTATTTGACGAATAAACAGTAATTTGTTAAAAGAAAAATATCGGGATGTTCCATAATTTATCTTGCATAAATCCTTATCTGCAGGATTCTCCAAGGGCAAAAAAATTTCCTCGATAGGTCATTTCCATATGAAATTTCCTAGCCTACAACTTTGTCTCAGACCACTTTTCTCTATCTCCCCGGGAAATATGAGTTTTCGAGCTTTTCCTGAACCCTTCCACTTCTGACTCTTTTTTTAAAAACTCGGCGGGTAAATATAGTCACCTTTGGGGTAAATAAAGTCAGTCCAATTTTCCGACATTTCCAATGATTTTCCACCTGAGAGATTGATAGTAGGTGATAGCTAAACTTCTCACCTTTTGATCTGCTACAAGGAATTTCACTTTTATACCCACTAAAACAGAGAATTTTGCAATTTTCTCAAGAATAAATTAATACGCAAAACATTATCAAAAAAAATATTTTCTATAATTTTTTTTAGACTCTGAAACAAAGTTTTTTAATAATAAAACAATGATTTATATACAAAATAAAATATTTATTAATTTATTTGATGAATTTTCATACCCAATACAAGTCATGAAAGATTTTTTTGCGTAATTTACTTCTCCTTGATTTTCACTCCATCATCCCAAATCTTACACGGATGAGGCTGATGATGATGATAGTGAAGCAATGGTGGCATGGCAACTCTGCTCTCATTGCGGGATCCCTCACAAGACAGGGACGCCAGGATGGGTGGAAATCCTCTTGCGTGGTTGGGGTGTGAGGGAATGGAAGCAAGATAGAGAGTGGAAAGATCCTTAAGTCGAAGCGGCTTATCCATTCTAATTAGTATAAGACTCTCTATGCTTTTGCTCTTCCGCTCCACCCCCCAAGGCATGCCCTTTCTTGCATGTACGGGCAAAAGTTGCGGTAGGGGGTAAGCAATTGTGGGGGGTGGGTGAGTTAGTAAAATTTCTAAGCTTTCCTCTAAGGAGGAAATTGCTTAGGGGTTTGAATTTTGATATCTCACCCTGGTAGTGTGGAGATTTTCTTATGGCTCCACACCGCTTTTGGGCTTCTTTTTCTGCCCACTTTTATTTACATCTCAAAAAGCACACACACACACACCGCCTCAGTGTACTCTTAGTTGCTCCTTTGGTGCCTCATCCTCTGCTGGTTAAGGGGATAAATCTACCATAAAGCAAATGGTTAATTAAATAAAGTCATGGGTATGTTTCCCATCTCTCCCTTAGACTAACAGTATAAATCTCATGGGGTATGGGGTGCTCCATACTTCTCACACAGCCACCCAACACCGGTAGTGCTCTTTGGTTGGAGAAACATTGTGTTTTTGGGGAGGCAGTGGCGGCGAGAATCATCGGGGGAGCTGTTGCTCAGGGGAGGGTGGCGTATAAGCTTTGGGGATGTTATTTTAAATCCGGCTTAGGGCTTGATGGGGTTTTTGTCGGTTAGATTTCGCACTAAAAAGGAATCTCCAAGATTAGCCGTCACGAAAGCAACAGATTAACTCCTCTGGCGTGCTGATGAATGTGAGAAATAATGCTCAAATATATTGTTTTTCCATTCAACAAAACATATTACAAATAAACCCTAATGGCCTTAACATTACAGGCCTAAACATTTTCTTTAACAAAAAATATTCTTCCTGCAGCAGGAAGAATTCTCCCACAAACACATAAGAAACCAAAATTACGTCTTTGTCGATGCTGAAAAAAAAAAGAATCTAAAAATCGCAAATATTGATTTAGAGATTAAGCAACTTTCACTGAACCCTTCAGAGTAGTGTCTCTTCCTTTTCGTATATAAGTATCCTTCTCGGCTCTTTCTCTTCGTCTCTCCTTTTTCAATATACAATCCATTGGAATTGAAAGAAATTGTGTAAGGGGTGGGTCACCCCTTTCATCCGCACACATAATCCATTCAGACAAAGGCTATATAGCCGTATAAGAGAATGGAAGCCGCGACAGTTGAAGCATTTCGTTAATCCGTAGAGACCCGACTTGAACCCCCGATGGCACTCAAGAGTTGGAATCTTTCATCCCTTCATCGAGATCGAGGGATGCAAGTAAACTGAAGGGATCTCTCTTTGAGTGTGTGTTTTTTGTGTGTGCGCAAAAACCTCATCTTCCCCCTTCGACGGATTTGTGAGACATAAAACCGGAACACAATACATAGCCAAAAGGAGCACTTGGTGGAGTGAAAGGGTTTCCGGCTCTCTCGGGGTTGGATTCATGACGAGACCACGATGAAGGGCCAAATAGCACAGCATTGCGTAATCTTTGCTTATAATTTTACATTTAATATACAGAAAAAAAATCTTTTGAAAAAATCTTTAAAAAAAGATTCCGCTTCATTGAGGGAAATTAAATTGAACAAAGGAAAAGGAATTTAGGTAAATTTTGAATAAGTCTTGGTGTGGTTGTTTGCAAAATATGATTTAACACAGAATCCTTAATGAAAATTGATTTTTTTTGCTGATTTTTCTAAATGTTTTTTTTTTAGTAAAGAAAAAGGGAAAACATCAAATTAAGAATTTTAAGAGAAGATTCTTAGGGAGAATTTATCGTCGATTAGCAGAACAATTTTCTACGGACTTTTCTACACCCCCTGCGGGCTAAGATTGTATAGATGACATTTTTGCCAAGGTAAAGGTTGAATGTGAAGCTAAACCCCTTTTTTCTGCTTCCCTCAACCCTTCATTTTTATTGATCCAGGGGCTAAGAAGGGGGAGTTATAAAACGTGCTGCTCAAAATCTCAAATTCTCCAAAAGTAATCGGCGTGGAGGGTAATTCGAAAGATAGGGTGGAAATGAGGGATTAAGATTTCAGTTCACCCGCTGTAATAACAGCCGGCAAAAGGGGTAATGTCTCCCTCTCTCCCTCTTTCGTATTTTCTAAACCCCTCTTGGCGATTTTACTTCATTTTTCAAGTGGATAGAGCACTGCTGGAATATTTTCCTCGCATAAAAACCCCCAACCCCTTCGTACAATCGTGATGATTTATTGGAATTTTTATATTCATCGCTAAAATTCTCACTTAATTTTTCTTTTCGCGCTCCCACTTAAATCCACGATTATATTAACCTTCTTTTCCTTGCTGGCTGTTTTTTTGTGCTACTCTCAGCGGTTTCCTTCGCTTTTCGGGGCAAGACGCTTTGCTGCATTGAACGCGGGGGTTGGTGGACGTGGGGAAGTGTTCATCGTAACACTTTCATCGTGATGAACTTGGTGCAAGCTTAAATCTTGTTGGTTCAAAGTTTTAATTCTCCTGAAATCTTGCTCCTTGTGTGCTTGCACCCTCGCCTTAGGGTGGCGCCAACACCGGGGGATGTGATTAAAGTGTTGCCGATGGGTGGAATGATGCGAGAAATGAGGATGAGATTATTCAATTGATGAGGGAGTTAAAATGAAAATATTCCCAACGGAGCACCCCCAACCTCTTCTAGTTTTTGGCAAATCCTTTTCACGCACGTAGATTTTCCAAAATACCGTAATTACCATCAATTTGGCACAACCACAACCCCCTTTCCCAAGGGTGGGATTATTGAGTGATGAAAGCTCTACCGAATGATGATTTTAAAATGTGGAAAAGTTCATTCTTGCATGAGGTGCTTTTTTCCTAAATGGGGCTGTTGTATATGCTGAGGGATTGGGGGTTTGATTTTCCAGGATAGGGATGGAGGTGCTCAGTCTTGTATTATGCCATCGTGACTTGTCGCGAAAGGAAGCTTTTCAGTTGTGGAAGTACCATCAGAGAGTGAATTTGATGGAGTGGAAAATCCACCAATCACGATTCTAGACAGGTGTCATGCGATTTTGTGACGCCATCGTGTTTATTCTGCATCAACCCCCCAAGCACGTGGGGAAATTAACCCAGAAATCATGCCAGAAAATTGTCATCAATTTGTTGCCAAAAATCACTTCTCACCAAAAGATGGATAAAAGCTTCTTCGGCTTATTTTGGAATTGTAAAATTATTAAGGGGGGTGGTAGCTGGAGGCAAATTTATGTCTCTTATCACGTTAGAGATGTGATTTTATAATTTTGTATGCTCTGCAGAAATAAATTATTGAAAAAATGAAATATTTATGATTTTTCAATTTTAAAGTTTTCAATTATCTTAGAAAATTGATTAAAAAATATTGAAAAAGTCTCCAAATATTCTAAATTATTTATTTATTCATTTCAGAATTTTCATTAGGAATTCAAGTTAATATTGAACTCTTCTTATAGATCCTTTGATAGAAGAATAGGGGAGGACGGGGTAATTTGGCCACTTTGGCGGTTTTTGGGATATATCAAGCAAGTTTGGTAGTATGAAGAAAACCAAATAGCCCTATTTTGTAGGAAATTTTCCGGCCTACAACTTCCCCATATAACACTTTTCTCTATCTCGATGAGAAATGGGTGAATTTTCCATTTTCCTGGACCCTTAGCTTAGTGTCCAAATTACCCCGAGCACGGGTAATTTAGACACTTTGGCGCACAAATTATTAAACATGAAAATTTTTGGACAATAAAAAAATTTTATTTTTTTTATTATTTTTTTGGAAGATAGGATATTTATCTAAGATTCGTTTCCAGTAATTTGCCAGATAAAAATATTTAACAGAGTCTCAAACTTTAACATTTTCTGAACCATAAAAAGTTTCTGAAGTCTAAAAAAGGCCATTTTTCAAATTATCGTAAATTTCTTTTTTTAGATAAAATTTTTTATCCTACTTTGCTTATAATCTGTAAGAAAACATTAAAAGGCACAATCACAATAAATATCTTAAATGTGCGTCGGAAAATGTGCCGGAAAAACTCAAGTGGCCAAATTACCCCACTCCAATTTTCCGGATAAAACCATTTCCACAGGAAAATCTGTTTGCGATATCGGAAAATGGATGTCACTATCGTGTTTATGATGGATCAATGACCCTTAATGGCTTAAAAGTTAATTTTTAAGTGTTAAAAATTTTTAGAAAATGACGAATTTCCAAAATGCCAAAAGCACTTGAAAAAGTGAAAAAATGATTTTTCTTAAACAAAAGAAAATCCAATGATCGGATTTTCCTCAAACTTGGTACGATTGATTATCTCTATGGGGAGTATAAACTGTGGAGAAATGGATTTTCTAGCATTTACCATACTTGAGATATTCCCATTAATGACTTTGCCAAAGTGGCCAAATTACCCCGTCTTCCCCTAATTAAAAAGAATTTTATAAATTTGTTTTATTTCTTCTTTAAATTCTTCATCAAAATAAACAGAAAATTATAGCTGAGAAGAAACTCTGAAAAGCACCACTTCCATGCTAATTAGCTACGTTTCGGTCAACACAAAGCTTGACCATGGCATTTAAATTATTGCCGAAATGTCGCTGGACAGAAAAGAAGTCGTACTTTTCACTTTTATAGCTGATTTTCTGAATTATTCAAAAAATAGAATATTAAATTTATTCTAATTTTGCCAGATGCTTCCCCCTCTGAAAAATAACTTCTTAATTCTATGTACTTCTTTTGCACCATCATTGGTGTATTTTCTTTAACAAATTTTCCCCCACTCTTGAACCCTTCGATGCTTTACCTATTCTTGCATGATTTATCCCTCATCCACCTTATTGATGATGATGATGAAAGGTACTCAATTGCGATAGATGTGTCGTCGAATAAAATCTTTGTTGTGTGTACTCACCCCCATCCCCACCCCCTCTCCCTCAAAATCTTCAACATTTTCAGCAATTGTGCCTAACAATTCAGTGGGTGTGGGGTGGGGAGTTGTATGTGGTATTAAGATGATATTATTCATGAATGAACAGTTTCGGAAAATTAATTTTCATACAATCCACATACCTCTCTACACCATTTTCCACCCAAAAACTCTTTAGCCTGTGTGTCCGGCGTAGGGAAGAGGGTCACAGTGGATGGGGGTTGAGGCTCTCGAAGGGATTTATCATGTGTGGGGTATGGGGTACGAGAGGGTGGTGGAAGAAAAGGTAGCCCCGGTATATCCCTTCTTGCATCTAAAATAGTTTTCGAAGCAGATTTTCTCTAAATCTCTGTGGATAAGTCCGAAAGCTAACTGACCGTTCTCTACTTAATGTCACCCTGAAGTGGTCCACCAGAATTTTAACCCACATTCCCCATTCCCCGAAGCTTTTGCACATTGTCCCCAAGCTTGTAGAGAGAAAATCTCCTGGACCATTGATCCTTCCGCAAGTGCCATCCCCCATACCTATCCCATCTAAAAACCACCCCCATCCCCCACTCTAATGTAATTTGATATTTTCCATATATAAAGCGAATAAGAAGGAGAATCTATTCGAGAGAGAATGGATTCTAGTTTGGGGCACACACCAACTAATTCCTGGTCAGAATGGTCAAATCTTCGGTTAAATATTCAAAACTCTGTGGAGGCATAAGGTAGATTTCATTTATAGAGGTTTAACTGGACAAAGGTACTTGAAGCTAAAAGGGTATTATCGAGTTAACATTGGGGATTATATTTGCACAAAATATTCACTGACACCACCACAACTTTCCATCCTCTCCTCCCACCCCCGCTCAGCTTTTCCACAGACTTGATAAACTCACCAACAGTTTTGTGTTTTATTGTCGAATAAATAATACACCAAGCATAGGTACACACGTACATCCCCTGGATGAGTTAATTAAATTCACAAAGTTTCTTTCCTCTCATGGGAATTTACCTTCTCAAGATTTAACTAACACTTTATCTCTTATCAATTTGGATGAAGAGTGTGTGTACGTACAGTCTGTTTGGTTGATGTGAGAGCGAAATATTGATGAATGTGTTTTATTGAATAAGATTAAATAAAAGAAGTTATTCTTTGGTAATTTTCTTTTATTGTTTTTTGATGATTTAAAGTCTTAAATTCTCAGACTATTTGCATAATTTTAAGAGCAAAAGATTTATGTTTAGATTAACTCATAATGATCTGAATCATTCAAACTTTCATGGGTTCAATTCCAAGTAAAGTTTTCTCACAAAAACATTTTTTTTCCTTTAGACTCTTTAAACGATGTAATGCTCTATTTTCATTTAAGGAGAAGTCTAGCATATGAATTTTCCTTGAAAATTCCCAAATAATGAAGCTCATTTGAGTTATATATAGTATCGCACAGAAGAAATGCATTACCTGTGTGTGCGATAGTTGTCAGGGAGCTTTTGATAGGATTTTCCTCAAATTCAACGACGAATTAAACTATTTCTCCGTGTCACATCCCCTTTGTGCTTTCAATTTAAGAGATTTGTCGCAGAGCACTTTTGCCTCTTGAACAAATTCCCCGCCACCCATTGAAGGGGGGCGGCAGAGACTTCTCCTTGTGCAAGCATCAAAAAGGCATTTAGATTTATATTTAAATGGCGTAGCAAGGTAGGAAAATATTGTACTTTGTTGTCTCTTTCATTTGGGGTATTTAGTAACTCATGCTTAATGGTGCTATGCAGGAAAAGAATGTCAAGAAATAATGATCATGACATTTTTTCCTGACATTTTTTTTCATTCCCTCTCACTCCCACTAATGTATTTTCATATCTTTCGTCTTTCTTCCACGCATGGATGACGACATTTTTTTTTTCATGGCATGCTTTTTTAATTGCACACAACATGTTTTTATTTCCTTGAATTTTCTCGACATTTGGGGGTATTTTCCCAAAGAAAAGTGGAAAATGCTTAGCTAAAGAGCCTACAATGCCAGGAAAACAGTGAAAAATCGAAATTTACGGTCATTTATGGGCCAAATATGTGAAAATGTACGAAGTAAAAATCAAAACATTCTTGCCCTGATCAATTTTTACGGGATTCTTTTCTAGATTTTGACCACACAAATCACTTCCTGCAGGTTTTTTGGACCTTCCCACAGGTCATCTGCAACACGGAAGGTCTGTGTGGGGTCAGGGAAATGCTTCCTGGGTGGTGGAATCCCACCTGAACGCGAAAAACTGGTCCGGGAGTGAATGTTTTGCTGTCGAACTTCACTGTTTTCACTTATTTGGCCGATAAATACCCACGATTTTCCACTTTTCACACTTTCACAGGCACTAAGAACACTTCCACAAGCCGCTTTTCACTTTTCCCGAGATAAAATATCACAATTCACAGAGAAAATTGACGAAAAATAAGAAACGTGTTGACTACGCAAGAGCTTGAAAAAGAATGTCGCAAGAACATGTTTTTTTCTGTCATTCTTTTTCCAGCTCTTGTGAAGTCAACGTATTTGTTAGTTTTCTGCAATTTTCTCTGTAAATTGTGATATTTTAGCTCGGGAAAAGTGAAAAGCGGCTTGTGGAAGTGTTCTTAGTGCCTGTGAAAGTGTGAAAAGTGGAAAATCGGGGGTATTTATTGGCCAAATAAGTGAAAACTGTGCAGTTTCTATAGCAAAACATTCACTCCCGGACCAATTTTTTCCGCGTTCAGGTGGGATTCCACCACCCAGGAAGCATTTTCCTGCCCCCCACACAGACCTTCCGTGTTGCAGATGACCTGTGGGAAAGTCCAAAAAACCTGCAGGAAGTGATTTGTGTCGTGAAAATACAGAAAAATATCCCGTAAAAATTGGTCAGGGAAAGAATATTTTGATTTTTCACTTCGCGCATTTTCACATATTTGGCCGCTAAATGACCATAAATTTCCACTTTTCACGGCTTTCCTGGCACTGAGAACACTTCAGCAAAGCCCATTTTCACTTTTTCATGGAAAAATATCCCCAAATACTGAGAAAATAATACGAAATGAAAAACATGTTGAGTGCACAGAAAAGAATGATGAAAATGTCGTCACCATGCGTGGGAGAAAGACGAAAGATAGGAAAATACATTAGTGGGAGTGAGAGGGAATGAAAAAAAATGTCAGGAAAAAATGTCATGATCATTATTTCTTGACATTCTTTTCCTGCATAGCACCATAATACATTCACAAAGGAATTAATAATCCCTGCGTGCATCATATTTCGCTTCTATGCTGATTAATTATTTCCATCCATCATTAGATGATGCCTTTCCGCACTATCTATGTGCAAGGAGGTTTGATTCATGCAAATGATTTTTCATAAGCAGAGAAAACTTCCACAGAACAGCTTCGGTTTAATCCCATTGTGGATTCTTAAGACCTTTCTTGTGTGCATTTCCAATGCTTTATGATGTATATATACAAAGCAATTCCTTTCCTCGTCGAACCAGTACTCTTAAATTTTTTAAGATGGTGTGTATTTTCAATCTGTGACCATTGGAATGGGATGTCTTCAGTCGTTGTGTTTGAAATGATTCGAATTTGCATTAAAGTTTATTTGAGATTATTTTTTCTTTGAAGAATGACTGATGAAATTTTATTTGCTTTTCCGGTCGCCAAGAAAGACGTACTTCCCAAAGCTTTCAACCCTTATCCGGACCTTCCTCAGTGGCTGGAAGTGGGGGAATTTTTTTATTTAACAAAAATTCATTCAAAATAATTTTATATTATTTAATTACTTGGACACTTCTTTCGTCATTAAACGAAATTTTCTACCCCTAGCGACGACCGGGAAAGCAAAGAAAAGTGTCTCACGCTAGTTTCAACACAATGACTGATGAAAGTTGATTAAAAGCTTCAACAAAAAAATTTTTGCGTAAATTTAAATATTCTCTTAATTAAAGAATTCTTTTATTTTCTTCTAATTTATAATTTTTTATGATTTTCACTGATTCTGGGTAAGATTCTTAGATAAAATTGTCTAACCTGTTCAGGGTGACATCTAGTGGCAAATTGATGGTGCAAGGAATGGCAAAAATCACAACATCCTTTTGCAATTATTTATAACTTTTCCGGACATTTCACGCCCATTAACCAGAATTAAAATGTGTTGAGTTCTGATTAATGGAAAAAATTAGCTTACTCTCTATCCCCTAATAAATATTCAGTGGTATTTCTTTAAGAGCAAATTTCATTCCACGGAAGAATTCTCATGCTCTCTGGACTTTTTTCTACCCAAGAATAAATCAGGACTTAGGATTTGCCAAGGGACTCCCTCTAAATTTCTATTATTCTTAAGAGGAACATTTTTCTCTTTATTTTTTGCAGCAAAATCCCTCCCTCTACACTGCATCGTGGAGTCTGTGGCTTCACTGCAATCATCCCTGAGTACCGATGCTCGTGGTCCGTGGAAGAGGAGGTCCAACATTGAAATGGATAGCTATGTGATCGTTCCTGCTGTAACGCAGTTCTGCAATATTGTCAATACTGCCCTCCAGCGGTTGGGCTATTCCCCGGAAACATCCCAAACTGCCCGAGGGAGTATTGTGATCAAGAATTGGAAGCCACTAGCGCTGGAGAAGATCTGCGATAGTCCCCTTGTGACTGTGGGAGATGTTCTGGGTGAATTGACATCTGTGATCACACTGAGGATTGTTATTCTACGCACGAAGCCATCGACTCTGTCGGAGATTAAGGACAAACTCCTCCGGCTACTCATCCTACAATCTCATGCACTCCTGCGTTCCTCTGGCTGCCCACTCGATGAGGTAAGAGTTCTCTTCCTCCTTTTCTTTTTAAAGTTGAAAATCTCCATTCACCCACAACTCTCCCCCATTTACGAGGATTTTATCAATGCTAATCTCGTGCTCTTTTAATCTATGGACACTCTCTTTGGGGCTTTTCTTCCCCTCGAAGGGTAGGAGAGAGCGGTGAGATGATGAACAATTGTAAGAAAAGATAAATATTGACATTATTTTAAAATTTCTTCCGAATCTAATTAATTCGGCACTAAATCTCTTCCATCTTAATCCGCAATCATTAACATTGTTACTTAACAAAGTGCTACGGGGGTGGGGGATGGTGGAAAATCGACGCGACGCCATGGAAAATCACGTTGGTATGCCGCGTGGAAGAAGTTGTATAAACATTTTCCAAACATGTTTTCCACACTGCCGACCACCATTGAATTTTCCCATCTACAACGAGGTTTTCCTCACAGAGATTTGGGATTTTCCTTGAGATATGCACGCGGGGGTTGTATCAAGAGAGAAATTGAATATACATCACACTTTGGAGACACTTTTAAAGGGGCGGCGTGGGGGTGGAGGGTAAAATATCTTGTGTTAAATACTTTATATTCACCCGGAGACTAATAAGATTACTTGCTTGGGGAATAAATTAGAGATCAAAAGATACACAGACACATGAGGCATTCCCCGACATTGCTCCCCGATAAAACTAATATCATTTTATGTATAATTAATCGGATCAGGATAATCAAAATTCCCCGGGGATGCTAAATTTTCCGAGACCTCCCATGCCACATGTGTATGGCGTGGGGGCCTTCATATTGAGAATTAATCTCTCTGACAATGTTTATTCATATGTAGAACGGTTATAAATCTTCTTCGTGTGATTTTCTTGGAGATTTTCCGATTTTCCGATTCCCCGAAGGATTTTCATCTCAACTAATTGATGTTGTTGCTGAAGATTCAAAGAGATTTAAGCTAAAGACATCACTGTTCCATTGCAAACAACTTCGGTTCGAATACTAGTCTGTTCAATTTTTTTTCCTACCCTTTCCACCCATTTTCCACCAAATCTTTAGCTCAGGACCATTATCCATGGAAATATTCTTCTTCAACAGATAACTCTGTCGCAGTTGTGCCGCTCAAACACCTTCCAGAGCCCTTTCCCATTTTCAGCGGAAGCAGCAGATGATATTCGTCGCAAATTTGATTCGTGGTGGTCAAGTCAATTGTCTCCCCAAACAAACCCTTTGGCCCACAAACTCCTTCCCTTTGTCAATCCACCAGCAGCATCGCTGGATTTTTCCAAGACAGCCGAACACCTGCATGCTAGCCACGACGTGATGCTGGACAATCATCATCAGCCACATCACAACATGATCGTTCATCCGGCTCTGCAGACGGTGCATTCGCAGTACCCCAGCCAGAAGACACGGATGCGAACGAGCTTTGATCCCGAAATGGAGCTACCAAAGCTACAGCGTTGGTTCCAGGAGAATCCCCATCCATCCCGCCAGCAAATCCAATCCTATGTGATCCAATTGAATGCCCTTGAATCGCGTCGTGGGCGGAAGCCACTTGATGTGAATAACGTCGTGTATTGGTTTAAGAATGCACGAGCTGCTCAGAAGCGCGCTGAGCTGCGTGGCCAGAGCATGAGTAATGGATTTAGTGGGACAAGTGGGCTCATGATGTCCCAGAGTGGGTATATGAAGAGTCCCCACAGTATCCCCTCTGAGGACATTGACAATCTCTCCCAGCACTCCGATGATCTCGATGATGATCTGGACAGACCACCGTCTCCACAGGTGAGTTAACCAGCGCTTTCCCCTATGCTTGAGCAACGCCATCTATCGCACAAATAAAATCCATTGCAGCTCCCTCTATCGCTGACAACACACGAACGAAATCGTTCACCTGTGAGTGATGACCGTGACACGTCGTCCGTTAAGGTGGAACGCGATCGCGATAGCCCACCGCCAAAACCCCAAAATGGTGCTTCAGAGCAAACATCCGGTGATGCAAATCAGACAACAAATCACAACAGCACCAACCACACTCAAGACTCACGAAGTGACTCACCGAAAACCTCCCCAAAATCCGAAGATCTCGACATGGAGGATTCCGATGTGAATCCCATGGAAGATTTCAGATCCCCATCCCCGGATTCACGGAGAGACCTACCCTTCCCCATGGTGCCCAATTCAATGTTCTCCCATTCCATAATGTACATGAGTCACTACATTCCCACGGCCATGGGGCAGAATCCCCATCATCCGCAGCAGCAGAGCCTAAGCCCGAGTTCCCTGACACAGGGTGGGCTGAATCTGTCGAGTTTGTCCAGCGACGAGAGGCGCAAGAGGAATAGAACCTTCATTGATCCGGTCACGGAGGTGCCGAAGCTTGAGCAGTGGTTTGCAATGAATACTCATCCCTCACATAATTTAATTCTGAAGTACACCGAAGATCTCAATCGCATGCCATACAGGTGAGTTCTTTCTTCCTTTCTTTTCCTGTGTTGTACAAAAAAAATATTTTTTGAATTTTTGAAAAATTAATATTTTGAATCTTCGAAAAATTGAATTTTTTGAATCTTTGAAAATTTGATTTTTTTTAAATCTTTGAGAAATTAAAAAATTGAATTTTAGAATCTTTGAAAAAATAAAAGTTTTTTGAATCCTTAAAATTTTGATTTTTGAAGTCTCTGATAAATTGAAAATTGATTTTTTTATCTTCGAAAAATGAATGTTTTTAATCATTGAAAAACAAATTCTAGGAATCCTTGTAAATTTGATTTTTTGAATGATTAAAAAATGATTTTTTTAAATCTTTGATAAATTGAAAAATTATTTTTTTTTAATCTTTAAAAAATAAGTTTTTTGAATCTGTAAAAAAAATTTTCTGAATTTTTGAAAAATGGATCTTTTGAATCTTTGAAAAAAAAGTTTTTTGATTTTTTGAAAAATTGAATTTTTTGAATAATTAAAAAATGATTTTTCTGAATCTCTAAAAAAAACAATGTCTTTGAATCTTTGAAATTTTCATTTTTAAAATCTTTGATAAATTGAAAAATTGATTTTTTTGAATCTTTGAAAAATGAATGTTTTAAATCGTTCAAAAACAAATTCTATGAATCCTTGTAAATTTTATTTTTTGAATCATTGAAAAATGATTTTGTAGAATCTTTGAAAAATTGTATTTTTTTAATCTTTAAAAAACAAATTCTTTTAATAATAATAATAATAATTTATTACTTCCTTATACAGACAAGTGTTTTTGGGCAAACTCTTTTAATCTTTGAAAAATTGAATTTTTTAAATCTTTGAAAAATAAGTTTTTTAAATCTTTGACAAATTGAAAAATTGATTTTTTGAGTCCCTGAAAAACAAAATGATTTTTAGAATCTTTGCAAAAATGATTTTTTAGATAAAAAAATAAATAAATCTGAACGAATCCGAATTTTTTTTCTGGAAATTCCAGACAAAAGTTCCCTCGACTTGAGAGCAAAAATGTCCAGTTTTGGTTCAAAAATCGCCGAGCCAAATGCAAGCGCCTCAAGATGTCCCTGTATGACACGGCACAGCTCTCGAGTCTCGGTTCGACGTTCCAACAGGAGCTGGAGGAGCGTAAGATGACCTCACTGTATCCGCATAGCGATCGTGATTTGAATTGAGACCTACTCCGGCACCTAAATCCAGCGGTAAGTTGGACACAGGTGGACTATCCGCGGCATGCGGAGCAAAGATATTTAGCAATATAAAATCCCCAATTTAACATTTAAAAAAAAATAGTAACTTTATTCCGCGAATAGTAAAACCCTCAAAATACACGCAGTGAGACTGAGATGTTGAACATCTCGGTTGAAACATAAAGGAAGAATAATCTGATATGTGAAAAATTCTGTAAGATATGAAAATCATGTACAATTTGCAGTTAATTAAAGTATTTTCTCTTTTGTTTTTTTTTTTGACTAAATAAGTGAAAAGAAGGTAATTTGTAGGTATAAAAACTTAACGTATAAATCAATTTTGATGATCGCATACCAAAGAACTAGAAAACAAAACAAAAACATTGGGAGATTGAGGGTAGTGCAGGTGAGTGACTAAAAGTGAAGAAGAAAAAAATTCTTACATGATATGATATATACATAATAATCCATATATTAATGGAAAAGTTCGTTATATACATTTAGTGTTACGTAGATGAAATATTAATTCCAATTCACTTAACTTATTAAATAAGCTTTACTGAAAGGATGAACATTCAAAATTACAATTCATAGAAGTAAATAATGAGGATGATGATGCTACATCGCTTTAGGATAAATTACATAATGCTATATATACATATAAGTATTATAGTTTTCCCTTTTACAATGACCTCTGTTATTGGATTGTGAGGAGAAAGAGATTTTTTTAATTTGCAGATTCTTAGCAGAAATAATGAGTTTTGAATGTTTTTAATTTTTTTTATTAAAATGAATAATATTTTTTTGAGCTGATCTTTGGTATGGTTAAAAACGTTTTCAATTGGTACGTTTTTTATTTGAAAATTAAATAATTTTCTGATTCAAATATTTATTAAAATCTTAAAGAAATGCTTAAAATATTTTGATAAAATTTCAAAATTTCTGAAATGTTGTCACTGATTTCAATAAAATTGATAAGTTTAGAAAGAAAATTAATTTTATCTTATAATTTTTATTTCGTCTCAAACTTAATAAGTTCTGCTTTAATTTAATCTCATCCGATTTTGATAAACTTCATTAAGCTTGGATGCGATTTTTTTTTAACCATTTTATGACACTAAAATTTTTTTTATTTATGCTTTTAACTTAATCGTTTAATCGCTCAATTTAAATTAGTAAAGTGAGTAAAAACTTTGTAAAAAAATAAAAAAAAAAATATCAATTATAACTTGAAGTGTATTAAATCTTACGAAAGAATCTTAAAAACAATTTAACTTCCCAAAAAAAAAATTTTTTTCAAGTTCAAAAATTCATTTATTTCTCCTAGGAATCTGTGCAATATTGTATTTTTTTTTGTTTTGTTTCAACATTTTGTAAATAAATTTCCGTAGCTCTAAAAATGCAAGAAAAGAAATCCAGTGTAACTTATCGATCAATAAAATGAGACAATTATTGACCCTATGGCTCATTCACTTTGGCTTTCACGTGCAGCACCGCACCACCAACAAAGGGTGTCAGCATAACTTCCTGAAAATCCTCTCCAAAATGGTTTAACATGGCGCGCATGATGTATTAAAATCTCTCGAAACCTTTGGGAATTAAATTTACAAAAAAGAACGACTTCCTTGTGCGATAATAAATCAGGATTATTGTCAGATGAGAGCAAAAATAAATTACGGCGAACTTTTGCTGATTCGCCAGCCAGTTTAAATTTATATATTACAACAAACACCACACTTATCCGCTGAACTGGGAGGATTTAGTGGAGGATGCGAAAAGATGAATAAAAGTTTACTCAAGATTCTCAAATTTAGATAAATCTCACCGTCTCTTCGTGCCTTTTGTGGCACAAAATGTGCTTCTGCGAGCAAAACAAATGTCTCACCGCAAAAAAGCCCCCGCGTGTGCCATGGAGGTAAAGTATTTGCGGGGGGTTCTTACCAAATGGAAATGTGAAAAATCTGGCGAGACAGTGGCATCACATTTGATGACAGAAATCTCTCGCTCTCTTACCGGGGGATGCGCCTTTTGGGATGCCTGAAACTTCTCCCCATTCATTTTGTAACCATAGAAAATTCATCTCATGTGCACTCTTCATCAGACAGAATTATCTTGCACTTCCGACATAGCCGTCGAGAGTAACGTAACATCCGTTTCTTATCTGTTTAGTTCTCGATTCGCTTCAAAAGCAGCCCTCCCATCCAATTTCTTTCCGCTGCCACCGAGGGTTGTGCAGCAGAGTGGGTGTGCTCTCAACAATTGCTCCTGACGCATTTCCACTAGAATATTGTATGTTGCCCTTCATTTTATTTAGAATTAAATGCTAAAATTCTGTGCAATAATATTGTCAAGGTGAGTAACAGGGAGGTGAGGGGTTAAAAGGGGGTTAAGTTAGCATGACAAGATAAAAGACCGTTGAGACGGATTTATCAAATTTTTGGATATTTTTGCAGTTTTTACTTTCAAGAGCATAACATTAAGGTTGAAAAAATAAAGCCTTTAAAATTAGTTAATTTCATGTAAAAAAAATTCCACTCAGTAATTCTCTATCAGACAGATAATAATTTATTTTTTTGTGAAGAAAAATCCGATTTTTCAATATTTTCTGAATCTTTGAAAATATTGAAAATTTCAAATAATTTTTAATATTTTTTTAAGTGCCCTTTCATAAAATTCTGTTGGCCCTTCGCTTTAGAAAAAAAAATTCTCTGAAACAATAGTTCCTGACCAAAGAAATTTTCAAATTAGGCATTTAAATATTATTCAAAAATCAATAAAAAATTAATTAGGTACCTAGTTCTAAAAAATGAGAAACAAATAAAATTTTCTTTCCTGAATAGGCAATTTATAACAGAGAAATGGGATAGCTATAAAAAGATTCTATGAAAAATACTTTTTCATTTTAAGCTTAAATTTTTCCTTAAGATGTGTTTTTTTATAGGAAATCTTATCTTTGATCTTAATTTATGAAAATTCATCTTTAAATGCCCGAGAAAATTAAAAAATTAAGTTTGATTAAATCAGGTAAGTTTTTCTTGCCTCATAGAGCAGAAAAATAATTACTTCAAGATTTTTCATAAGACTGTATGAACTAGAAATTTCTGATTAATAGACAAACTTTCTATTGTCAAGAACTAATCATTGCTGAAAGTTTCAGTTGAATCAGTCAAAAAATCTTTGAAGTTTGATGGATATTTAAGCATGATTTTAAGTAAAAAAAAAAGTTTATGTCAAATTGTAATATTTTTATTAATTTGCTAATGAATAAATAAACTCAGTTCAAAAATAAAAATTAAATTCAAGCTTAAATCTCCATCAAACTTCAAGGATTTTTTAACTGATTTAATTGAAATTTTCAAAAATGATTGGTTATTTATTATTTTTTAATAAATAAAATTTATGAAAATTGCTTTTAAGTAAAAAAAAATTAGGTTAATGTGAGATAATAATATTTTATTAATTTGCTAAATGAAATAAAAATAAACTCGGTTTTCTCGGTTTTATAATCAACGAATTTGTTAAAATTAATACAAATTCCCTACCTTCCACCCACAGCTTAAAACTAAATTTTAAAAGAAAGGCAAATTATCAAATCTCTGTCCTTAAAATTATTACAAATCTCTGGAGTTTTAAATTAATTTCTTCTTCACATTTCGTTTAATTTTAAACCTTATTGAGAACTAAGAAAGTTAAATTCTTCTCCTTCTTGGAAAATCCTCAACCCCCTCCCCATTCTAAACATCAGAATGTGGGCTGTGGAGGAGGGTGAAAGTAGATGGGATGCTGTTAGAGATTCACACTCCTCACACAGAGAGAGAGGAGTTGTCTAATGGCGTTATGTAGGAACGGGGGCTGGGGGGTGGTTCACCGTACTTAGCCTAAATATTAACGACGAAGGGGAAAAAGAGGTGAAATATACATATAGGCATGATAATAATAATTCAACTAATACGAATTGATTTATATGCTACAGTGCGATATTTAAGAGAAAACCCACCCATGAAGCGAGCATCGGGGGCTTTTCCTCCAGCTCCCGGCAGAGATTTATTTAAGATATATGAAATTGTTATATGCCGCTTCTTAATAATAATGTGTAAGAAATGGGCGAAAGTGCCAACCCCATAATGGGCTGTGCGGAGGGTGTGAGGTGTGTGAGGGTTTGTGTGGCAATATGAAGGTCTGTGAGCGGGGGTGGTTTGGCCCCAAAGTATGGCCATGAGAATTAATATTTAGTGAAATGGTCCAAGATATCGTTTGAGGATTTTGAAGATGCAATTAACTTGAGGTCCTCATCTTGCGACTTATCCCACTTAATTGTCGAATTAGTTGGTCGAATTTTATCATTCTCCAACCAGAACGCTATGCTATGCGTGGGCAAAACGACTCATGGTGGGATTTTTCTCTAGCATTGACATTAATTGAGTTATTTATGATTGTACTTTTGTGCGGCCATCATGCCCAAAATCATAAATCCCACTCGGTCCACATTTCCACCAGTTTCTTCAGCATAAGGAGCATGAAGAAACTCCCGTTGAATGTGGTGGAGGACGTAGATCAAAAGGAGAATCACTGGTAATTGCGTCGTGGATGCTCCTTCGTGGCATTTTTCATCCCCCCGGCGTGAATTCCTCTCTCTCTCTTGCCATGCTAAACATCCCAGCGAAATTGTAAATAATTTTTATCAATCTCTCTCCCCCGGAAATGAAATGTGGCTTTGCCGTAGTCAGGAGTGTTTAAATAAAAATCAAATTCCATCTGCATATCTTTTCGTTGTTGCTTTATAACCCACACGGAAGCTCAATGCAAAGGAGTCGCTCATGAGGGTGATTCCAGGGTACCATTTTATTATCATTTATTGCGCGATAGAAGCCACTAAACAATGAAATATGGCGAGCTGGGAATAAATTTTAAACTTATTACTCTCTGCCAACCACCCCGCCAACATATAAAGCATGTGGAGGCTGCGGCGCCAAGAAAAATCACTCATGATTTAAAACTTTCGATTAATAACCCACCCATACACCCCCGCAGCTATGAACCACGCCTGTGTGTCTGCTCTCTCCTCTAAGCACACCCAACCATGGCAAAAGTGTTATCTTTTCACATACATTTTCTATATCAATTTTCTCACCATATATACTTTGAAGCTTTTTCGGGCATCTCAGCCGGAAGTTTATTCTACACGAAGAAAATTTAGAGGAAACTTTCGTCTTTTTCTCATTCTTCCTTTTAGGATTTTTTTTGTGATTCTTTTTAAATTAGTTTTCATTTCTTCTTTGGAACTTTTTTTTTTGAGATTCATCGTTAAGAGTTTTCTCTGTTTTTTTTTCAAATTATCTGGAAAGTATTCATTTAGGCGAAATCTCAAAACGAATAATATGGTGTTAGATTTGAACTGAAAAGCGGTTTTGATTGGAGATTTTCATTGTCTTATTTTTATGCATTTCAGGAAATAAAAAAATCAATTTAGGGATAGATTCTGATAAAAATCTTTTCTTTTCTAACAACTTAAAAGTTGTTGTAAGATTCTGACAGATTTTGATAGGACTTTGAAGATTTTGAATCGTTCTATTGTCGTTCTATAAACGAAAAACAAAGATTTCGTTGTCCCAGAAAATATTTAGAAAGATTTTTAAAGAGCCCTGGAAAAGTAATTTTTCTTCAAAAACCCGATTAAAGAAACAAATAAAATGTCTATTAAGATTTTTTCCAGAATACTAAAAATCTTACAAAACTGATGAATTAAAGAAAGAAAAAAATTAGATCAGAATCTACCCTTAAGTCTTTAAGTCTTTAAGTTTTTAATTTTTACTATTTTTATTAACCCTTTAAGGTCCATTGGCTCATACACTGATCCAAAGGCTCGATTTTGAAAATGTTTTATTTTGTATAGTTATTTTATAAATATTGAGTTTAAATTAGTATAGGACTATGTCTTTACAATCCCTGATCTTTTTATGATCACAAAAGGATATCCCCAAGGACTCACAGGATCAGGAAGGACGAAAAACCGAATTTTTGAGTTAGGATTTTTTGCCAAAAATGTTTTTTTTGAGCACAAAGGAACCTCTAAAAATTATTTTTAGTTCAATCAGCTCGCTAGATTAATCGTGGACCTTAAAGGGTTAAAAGAGAAAAGTTTAATAGTTAGGGGAACGTGGCCCAATTCGGACCTCTTAAGACCTTTTTCAATCCTTTTTTACTTAAAACTGATAAAATTTTAAATGTAGAAAGTTATGGAAGTAAAAAGAGCATTTTATGAATTTTTTTCTTATTCTGCGTGGACCTTTGGAGGTTCAAATTGGGCCATGTTCCCCTACAAAATATTTTCAACAATTTCCGACTGAAAGACTAAAAAAAGAATTCGCGAATTACCTAGAAAGAGGTGCTTAGAATAAAAATCTTCGGATCATTCTCCACGATTAGGATTATTCTTAAAAACTCGGATTATTCGCCATAAAATTTTATTTACTCGACTATCTTTTATACCGAATCTATGAATTCTTCGCGACAATTGATATTATCAAATGAAGAACTTGGAAGGACATTAATGTAGGGTTGTTAACCCCTTTAAGGGGTGATCCATTGAAAATTTCCCTTAAACACTTTCATTAGCAAAAATTTGCAGAAAATTGCCCAAAATGAACTTTGTGGGCGTGTGTGGGTGGGGAAAATTGGGGATTAGTTGTGAAAGCTTGTGAAGGAGGAAAGGGATGTTTAGGAGGCATTGGCACCCACCTTGGTACAACAGTGTGGCACCCCCATGGCAAGCAAATCTTATAATAACATTCATGCTTCGTGGTCGTATTTTATCGGAAAAGACACATTTCCTTATACCGTGGAGCGCCATGGCACATGGATGGGGTTAGGAGAGATTAAGAATTTTCATCTCCCGAGCATTTTCCACCTCCGGGGGCTAGAGGAAAGCGACATAAAATATTATTTATTGCAAACACCTCAAGACACGATTTTAAGGGAGGTTTTTGGATTTGAGAAGTTTTAATTTTCCCATTATTCCGCATCTGAAAATCTCATTCATATCACACCGCCGGGATGGGGGTGAGTGGTGCTCCTTTTCCCTGAGATTTATTTCCATCACCCCATTGAAAGGCATCGCGCGCGCCTTCCTTTCTGGGTGAGATTATTTTTCCAAAGATAATCTTCATGTGGATTTGTACGATGAATTATTGCTGATGGGAGTCAAATGAACCAAAAAAAGGGAGATCTTTCGCCTCCTGATTTCACGGCACAACGCGGGGGATATGGCTTCAGTGGCTTCGGTGTGAAAGTATTTGTATTTTGGTACCTTTTCCACAGTGATGGCCACATAAAGAGCGCGTGGGTGTGCAAAAGAAATGAAAATATATGTGAAGATTTTTAATTAATGGATAAAGTTTATGAGAAATTTCACCCACTAAATTTTCCCGGCAGCATCTTCCCACCAACTTCCGCCACCCTTTCTCCGTGAGAGCAAAGTTTTAAGTATGATTAGGTTATTCGGGTGATTTACGATTGTTTTATTGTGTGTTATTTATAATTTTAAGCTGAAAATTATGCTTTATTTTTCACCAAACTTAACTCCTTCGCCCACGCAAAGCATTTTCTCACCCACTTTATCATTTCGCATTGATAACGAAAAAAAATTGTCATTGCGCCGCTAAATGCATTATGTTTTGTTAAACAAATTGCCCAAAGATATCATGAGTAAATCATGGGAATTTTTTGAGGTTGAAAAACAAAGCTTTTCCACCTTTTTCCCGCGCATTGTCCAGCATAAGGCATTTCTTCATTTTCTTTGGCGCGGGAAGAGGAGAGGAAGGTGGATGATGGCAATATAAATTAAGGAGATATTCTTCAAAGGAGGGTGCTGTTGGTACATTCCCTAAGGGGATGCATTAGTGGGGATACAGCGGACTTCTTTGCAAGACTGTGAGTACGGTGGGGGAGACCATCCCACTCCAAGGAAAACTTCAACACAACGTCCCTTGAAATTGTGTGTTCTTGAAGATAAACACAAATTGCTGAAGCTAAGCTGGATGTCGTAGCAATTTATGTGACAATTTTCTTGGGCATTCGGATTAATTTATGAAGGTACCAAATTCACTTATCAGAGCCTCTATTGCTCCCTTGGTTTGTGTATAATGTTCAAACACAATGTTCTTTGTTTTAAATTACTATTTTAAATAAAAATCTGCAAAAAGAATTTTTTTGGGGGATTTTTCTTTTGTTTAGAATAGGGAAAATTCTTCAAGAAATTGCTTATAATTTTCCTTTTAAGTTTTCCACCAAGGTGACTGTAATAATTGGAGCTTCAACGAGAGAGAGGGAAAATCTCGTGGCCCACATAACGAGATTCCCATAATAAATTCCAAGGGTATTTCCTATGCAATATTAAACTGGACGTGGTTACGTGCTCGACTTTCGTACACGGAGAAACTTCCAAGCTTGGGTGGGGGAGGATCTTTGTGCAAGATGTACGCGAGACGGTGTGTAATAGAGCGGGGACTTAGCAGACTTCTTTAATTATTATTTATAGTTGAGCGTAATTAAGAAGAATTATACGTAATAGATTAATTTATTGGTGCGCGCGTTTTCTTCCTCGAACTTGCAATCTCTCACCCAATATCCTCCTCTATGCCAAAGCCATTGGAAGATAAATACCTTTGCCTCGGCGGCAAATACGCCCGAAGTGCGTCTCATGGATTTACCATGATTTATTCCACTTGCCGGCAGAATATTGCTTAAGAATCCTTTTGTCGTTGACAAAATTTTCCGCTCCCATGTGGCTCCTTGAGAATGTGGTGAGCATGTGTGTCGTGGGGGCTTTAATGAGTTACCCTGAGAGAGATACGGACAAGTTTTCCTCCCATTAGGGATGGTTGCACCACGCAATCATCCCTCTAATAATGGGAGGATGCTTGAGATATTCCTTGATGGTCTTATGCATCTTTCTCTTCGAAGCAAGAAAAAAAATATTCCGGAAACAGCCGTTCGCGCGCGTAATCTTCAAATGTGAGGCATTTTCATGCTTTCGATGTTTTCTTTTATTGTTGACAAAGCAATGATGTTTGTGGCGTAAGAATTCCTCTCTCATTACCTGATAAAGCTTCCTCTCATCCCTCCGTGGAGCCATTATCATCTGACGGTTGGCATATTAAGGAATCTCCATGCCGCAAGGGACAATCATCCCCTTTTTTTTTCTCCCATGAGTACGTTAGCATCCGAATTGACGAGCGTACAAAATATCTTATCGATATGCCATTTGAAACGGATTCTTTTAAAACATTTTTTCCCTTCAACCCACCCTCCATTGCGGCTCGCAAATGAGGGTGGAAATTTATGGGAAATGAAATAAAATAAATACACCCAGTGCTCGTGGAAAAAAAACGGGCGATACAACCCCATTATTGTCGCGAATGGAGTCAGGGTGAGAAATGCGAATAGATATGATTGCCGCGAAACAACCCCAATGGCATGGGGTGCCAGCCAACTGAAAAAAAAAACCTCTTTATCAGTGAGAACATATCAGAAAGAATTAGCATTTAGTGTTCGGTTGGCTGTAGAAATTTATTTCTCACCACCAGATTGGCAATGTTGAGCGCATCGAAATGGAAAATTTAATTAAAATTCAATCAGGGAGTTTGGGGGTGATTTTTCACAGCGGCACAACATCCATGAGCCACCATAATCGTAAAAATATTTATTTTTTTTTGCATAGATGGAAAAGAAACATTTTTTTGTGGTATAGATAAGAATTCATATGGAATTAATTAGAAAAGTTCCTCTTGGACAGATCGCGTCAGTGCGCCAGTATCGTCATCCTCGATCTGTTTCCATCCACAGCCCACAGGGGTTGCCACCTTGTATTTTGTGCAAGTTGTATTTATTTTTGAGAAGTTAATTTCCTGTCGAGTGGAAGTTACAAAGTCCGCATGTTTGTCGGGGAGAAGATGCTTTTTCTTCCATGCCAGACTCTTCTTCCGTCTCGATGTTCGGACAAAAGGTACAAAACTCTGGGAAGAATAAACGCGCGGAGTGGGAGAAGATGAGTGGGAAAAAAGCGGAAAAACTGCGGTGATAGTGTGAAAATAAAATTGGAAAACTTCCATTCTGATCCACCTTCCATGCGGGAAACTCGGAGTCTTTTCATCAAGACGCCGCTTCTTTCACCGAAAAGAAGGAGAAGAAGTCTTCTGTATCACCTCCGCAGAAGAATTTCTTTAATATCCTCTTGTAGTTCTTTTTTTTATTCTTTGTGTGGGAAAATCTTCAATGGTAGGTACTTCCTGAAGTAAGTTGATGTATGAAGTTATCAAGAGAAATTCACGGATGTATATTCTTATGCTCTTGAAAAAATATTTATAAGAAATCAGAGATCAAAACTGAAATGAAAATTCATTAAAAAAAAATAGAAAATTAACCATTATGCATTTGTTCAATATTGAGCAATCAGGTTTGACCTGAGATGGATCCGATTGATCAATCCTTAGTCAATAATTGATCAATCAATTGACTGTCTCAATGAACTTATCAATTATTGATCGACAAATCTAATTAATTCAATCATTTTTGATCACTTATCGGCTAATTTACTTGATAAATAATTAAAAATTTTCTCATAGAATTAATAATAAATTCGAAAAAACGGAAAAAAAAACATAAAAGGCAATAAATACATATATCCATTAAACTAAATTTGTTCAATAGTGAGTCAATGTAGGTTCGCATACAATGTCAATTATTTATCAAACTAATTGATAGATAGTAGATGCTCACTTACTTTCAATTTTTTTTTAAACAAAATCTGTCTGTCTGTCTATATGGTAAAAGATCTTGCGAAACGGCTGGGCCGATTCCAATAAAAATTGGTATGGATGGAGGTATAGAAACTCAAAAATAAAAAGTGCAGGACCACGTCCTTCAGGAAGAGTCAGCCAAGGACACGGAGAAGTTAATCTTAACACATATTTAATTTTTTTGGCTAGAGCTTTCAATGATTCGGTACGTTTTCTTCAGTGATAAACTGACCATTGAAGCGTTTGGAAGTGATCAATCGGCTCCTTAACTAATGCCTCCGGAAAGATATAGTCCTGCAACCTCCCTATTAGCAAGATATTGTGAGTTTTCAATAAATGAATCAAGAAATTAATTCCATTAAATCATTTTTTGGAATCAAAGCTTTATGTTTGCTTTGAGATTCAAAAGGAAAAATCTCCGTTGACGAATAATCTCAAGAAATGAAATATAATTTATCTAATTGATGAATGATAAATCCCTATATATTATGATGGAGAAACATATGAAAAGAATTACATATATGATGTAAAGGAGTAGGGCCATCCAGGAGGGGACATAGCATCAAAAGACCAGCAATATCATCAATGCAAGCAATGCCAGCAAAGCCAGCAATTGACAAAGCAACAAACATCTGAAGGCGAAATTTCTCTCTTAGTTCTAATTGATTTCCCCCCTAATTAAGTAATTATTTAGTTAACAGGACGTGGCGATAGTTGATGAATATACGAAGAATTGGAAAATCCTTCTCCACAAATTTTGGGATGCTCTGAGTAAATCATTATCTAATGAGATGTATATAGACGGTGTATTTTCCATCAAACCCAATGTTTGTACACACATGATGGTCCCTTTTTGAGATCACACACAAAAGGCGGATGCGGAGGGATCTGTGTGAGAGGAGAATAATTTGAACGAGAGTATGTCAAGTGACACACATCTCAATTGATTCCCTTCGATATACGTCCCCGGCAATCAACCACAAATAATGAGCTCAGAAGCCACCCCCGTTCCGTCGTCCCGAAAAAGGGATTTTTCCTGCAGCGCACAGGCAGCATACGGGGGTTGTATGTTTGCCCTCGGCAATTGCACCACCACCACCCGGCAAGGGGAGAGTTTTGCGAGAAATCCGATGGTGTAGTCAATCTCGCAACCAGTCTCCGTGGGGGTGGACGCATGTAAACGCCATATAATGTGTAAACAATTCCCAAGGGGTTGGGCGCGCAACCATTGAGAGTGGAGAAAGAGCGGCAAAACGACGACTCGCACCCTCGCATTACCTGTTGATTCCCAAACACAACGGCACGGGCTTTGCTAGGGGTAGAAGGAGATTTATCCCTCTCGCTTTATCCGGCGAGAAGTGGGAAACCACTCTATCGTCGCCACCCCACACTGACGACCCTATTCCACCCCCTACAGGAGCACCCAGTCAGCTACAGCGAGCTCACATAGCCCAGAGGGGTTGGCATTTTGTGCCGAACGACCCCCATGCGAGGGAAAGTCTTTTCTCTCTCTAAATTACATACCTCAAAATTATATTGAATCTAATAGCGTGCAATTAATTTCCAACGTACAACACCCACGCACGCCCGCATGCGAAGACAATTAAATGTAAGAATTAGCGCAATTTTCAAAAATATTTTCTCACAATAATCACTACGATGGCATCCACGGAAAAGGTAAGAATTTCCCAAATTGAAATTCTCACTTTATGGCGGGAAAAAGGCCATAAATCAAGCAATGTGAAAAATTGTGATGAATTCTATCTGTGATGTACGCAAGCAGTTATTGCGGAATTTCCCAAAAACGTGCCTTCCTTGCGTGTTTTATTGGACCGTCAGACCAAAGATGGAAAGCAACAATTTCTCAAATGATGAATTCCTTTGGCGTGGAAAAGGATTTTCAGAGGTATTTTGAAAATATTAATATATATTTTCTGAAAACAAATTGAATACCTATGAAAATTTGAAATAAAATGGTTGAGAAAAAATAATTCTCTGAAAAATGATTAAAATTGCTTTGTTGTAAATAAAGGAGCTTATTCAGGCATATATGGGTGTTACCTATGATTCTAGGAAATCAATTTTATCAAGAATTTTATCTATCATTACTTTTTAGAGAGTCAAAGAGGAATATTAAAAAGCCAAAGAAACTCCCCATTTTCCAGAAAAAAATTCAGCAAAGATTTCACACAAAATGCAAAAATGTGTGCGTTCATTATCCATTTTGGCTCCCTTTAAATGTTTCAAAATATTCACGTCAATGTTTCATAATGAAAAAAAATCATCGGATCAAGTCTAAACAAGGATTAAAATTATTTCCACAAATCAAGAAACATCCGAAATAAATAAATAAATAAATTCACCATTTTACCCCAGATTCCCCAATATACTTGAATAGCCTCCTTTAGTAACAAGCTTTTTAATTCTAATAATTTCTCAAGGACTAAAAAAATATTTCGAAAAATGATTACTAAAGAAACATTCGATGAATAATATCAAAAATTCAGATCGATGAGAAAAGCTTGAAAATGCATTTTGGAAATATTTAATGATGTGGAAAATCGCGACTTTTAACGTTCTATATATGGTTCAAGAAAACGAATATATATTCAACGTTATTTATTACATCCTGCTCTATCCAATTAAATGCGAATTATTTCCCATCTTCCTTGGAAAATATGGGAAAACTTAACTTTTTTTATGAATTTTTACATTTTTCTTATTTTCTTTTCAATTGCAGAAAAATTAAATAATTCTAATAATAAATTTGCATCATTTTTAATGTATTTTAGGAAAATATATAAATCCTGGAAATGAATTTTCCGAGTAAAAGTCAATTCAAAACAATTTACATTTAAAAGTAAAATTTGCTACAGATTTTCCCGGAGAATCAATTGAGAAAAATACCAAACAAACCATTTTCGATGCAGGACAAAAGCCAAAGTTGCTTGGAGAATCAAATACATCCGATTGTCCATCTGCCAGAAATGCCCCCCAACTCCTCCTTTAGTTTTTCCGTCGAAATGAGAAATCTCCTTCAACGACAATCGGATTTATTATTATCCATTGTGTTCGCATATCGTGACCTTTTGAGAAATTGACAATAAATGTGGGCGGAGGATGATGGAGAGAGAATGCACTTGATCGGATAAAGAAAAGTTGCAGGACTTCCTTGGCTATATATTCCTTCGGAAAATTTAACCCCGCTTGAGTGGTTTAGGGATCAATTGAACTTTTTTATATTGGCAAAAAGAAGCTAAAAGAGGAGAGGAAGCTAGAATATGTCCCTTCAAGTTGGGGATTTGAATACAAAAGTCCAAGTGGCTGCGATGGGGAGCACAAGTGAGTGACCCACCACCAGGACATTGAAGGAAGATTTGCAACAATCAATTTTTCTTTTGAACAATTCTTTCATAAAGCTCCTTGGACTCCTTCAGGGGGTTTGAGGAGTGCATCGCATATTGGTCCAATTGTGAGGGGTGGGTGACTTTTCCACATATTGAGGAGCAGACTTGCAAACTTGGGGATAGTTTTGTATGAGCGGACGAGTATTTGGCGCTAATGGGCAATTAAAAGCTCCGGTATGGCGAAGATTCAGCAGACTTGCCCCAGCGAGAACTTTGCAAAACGCAATGTCCAAAGTTTGGGCAAAAGGATATTTTGTTGCTAAGTGGTCTGTTTCCATAGAATTTCCCTCCTCAACTTCTTCCCATATATCCTCTTTTTTTCCAAAGGGTGGGGGTGTAAAGAAAAGGCCAGGTAAGGGCTCTGCAGAACAATCCCACTCTCAACCCTTTTGCTCGAGAGAGAGATTTAATCGTTGAGATTTTGAAAATTCTTCACAAATACTTTATGGGAAATCTTTTTGCCATGAAATGTGGTATGAATTCGTAAAAGGTATCTTCACTATCTTATCAGGTGAGCAACTGATAATTTTAGCCATAATCTAATGGTGCAGATAAACCATTCGTGCTCCGTATTTCTCCAGTTTGTCTCACAACCTGCAGCACAGAGCAACGATTTTTTTCTGTGTGCCCTAAATAGAGTTTAAAATATATCTTTTTTAATGGATTTAATCCTGCAGTTGTGCCTAATTTATCCCTTTTAGTGATCATCTTATACTCCCCTAGAGCCCCCAAAGAACTGCGAAAAGATTATTTGAGAAACCATCACCTTCAAGGTGATTGATTCAATCGAGGACAGTGAAAATGAGATAAAGGAAAGAAATTTTCTCAGTGATTTTTCCAATGTGAAAAAATGTGCGATTGAAGGCTTAATTTAGAAGTTTTGCGCTACGAAGAGACTTTTCATCGATAATTCCATCCACCTTATCAGTGAGTCACTTTTTTTTTCGGCACCACACTGTTGTTCATATTTGCGCCTTCCATTTTAGTGCAGTGATTCAGTAAATCCCTCTGCAAATCCTAAATCAAACTTAAGGAAAAAGAAGTCTTAACCCTTTCAGGCTTTAATTGATTGAAAAAATGGGGTTTTCTTGATTAAATTTAACTCCTGTGGTGTAGTGGGTAACGCCCCTGTGCAGCCTTTATCACTGAATTGTTTTTTTTATCTATATCTCTCGTGTACAGAACAATGAATTCGGTGGTGTGGAGCTTCATTCTTGGCATTACTTTCTACGTTGCATCAGTGGGGAGTTTGATTCTTTGTCCAGCAGAGTGCCATTGTGCCCTCCATGGGATTAATCTCAATGTAGACTGTTCAGGGCTGGCCATTTCGGAATTGCCAGATCTCTCTGAGCTTGAGGTGAGTTGATTGAGGAAAATGTTTCGATTAATTCATTTCGAATCCGATTTTAGGAATTTTAATGCTTTGAGTTTTTTTATTCGTCTTGAAAAACAAAGATTTGATTAAGATGTAAACTGCTAAAGCCCAGCTTAAGGAAAACAAATCGAAAAAAATCGATTTAAAACTGATACGCAAAATTAGGAAAGTCGTAGTTTTAAAATTGGGATCAAAGTCTTGGAAACGTTAATATTCCTTAATAATTTTAAAGATTTTTCATCATATTTTGTATTTTCTGTTTTTTTTTGAGAGTAAATTGTTGTTTATTCCGAATTGTTTTTAAATCAAAATCTTATCTCTGAATTTAACCTCGGATAAGATGATCTACTACGTCTGTGGCCTATCAAGGTTCCTTTATTTCTTTCCAATCTTTATTGTTTTTCTTTAGATGCTTTCCAATAGTAAAATAAAATTTAAGAAATAAACTTCAACTTTAATTTTTAAAGTAATTCAAAGTAAAATTTAAAAAATTTTCTTCTAATGAAATCTGTAAGCAAAATTTTATTTTAAATCAATAATATGGAGGATCTGTTTACTTTACAAAATTAACTACAATGAAGAAAAAAATAAAAGAGGAATAAAATCAAAAAAGACAATAATAAAGAAAAATTTTAAAATTATATTTTTTAGATTTAAAAACTAAAATTTATTTAGATTAATTAGTACATTTTTAGGTTTTTGTTTATCTTCTAGGTGACTGTATTTACAAAATATATTGTTTATACAGTAATTTGATTAAAAATTAGAAAATACTGAAATTTTCAATCTGATTTCAAACATTTTAAAAGCATGCAATTGTATTTAATTTTTTTGTCTTTAAAGTTTCTTAATCTTCAAATTCGAATTCTTAATAACTTTAGAATACCTACTAAGGTACCTAATGTATTAGAGTACCTACCTACAGTCATCTGATTTTATTTTAAATCTCTGTAATCTCCTTAATCGAAATCCTTAAAAAACAATAATTTATAAGGGATTGTTAAATAATTTTATGAACTCGAGGAATTTTAGGAACGGTTTTCGACTCAATTATTCAATCAATAAATTTTAAAAATCGTTTGCATTCTAACTTAACGGATTAAATTTAAATTTTTTTTGGCCATTATGTTCCTGTCAATAATTATTGGATCATCCCTCAATTAATTACACGAAAATCCTTAAAATGATTCATAGAAAAGCCACTAAAACTTCTAATTAATATCCTTTCAATGAAATCGGTTAACTAATTTTAAATTTTTGTTGTCTTTTAAAGCGCTTTAAAGCCTTAAATTATAATCTTCTAATCATTGTCCTAATTTTTTAAATCATCAAATCCTGTAAAACTAATACTTTATTTATTTTTTAATTTCCTTCAAATCCCTTTGCAGGTGTCATGGCTGGATTTATCGGATAATGAGTTCACAGAAATTCCAGCTGAATTGCAGAACTTCCCTCAACTGGAAGCACTCGACATGTCGGGCAATAAGATAAGTCACCTTTCGGGATCATCCTTAAGTGGAATGCACAATCTCAAGACTCTCAACCTGGCACGCAATAACATTTCCAATTTGATGGACATAAATCCCAATACTCTCCTTCAACCATCACCCATTGCTATGCTGAATTTAGCCAAGAATCCCATCACGTCATTCTCCAGTGTTGAAGAGAATGCCATCTTGGTGAGTAAGACGCTGAAAACGCTCGATTTGAGTGAGTGCAAGATTGTTCGAATGGCGGGAAATCAAATGTTGAGTGGTCTGCTGAAGATTGAGCATCTCAACATGGCGGGGAATCCCCTGAGGACGCTCTCGAGTGTTGCCTCCGACAGCTTGACGACGTTGAATTTGGTCAATTGTCGCTTAGGCTCCCTCCCTATAGCTGTATTTGCCAATCTTCCGGCTCTTGTCCACGTGAACCTGGCAAGGAATAATCGTATCTCGCTGGTAACGAAGAATGGGGAGTACGTAGCATCGGAATCACTGAAGCGCATCGATTTATCCTACTGCAACATGGGAGGAGTTGAAATAGCTGGGTTTCCGCATTTAACAACAGCCGTCTTGCGTGGGAACATGATCAGACAGTTAGGTCAGGATATTTTCAAGAGCAACGTCTACCTGGAGAATCTCGATCTCTCCTTCAACGCCATCAGCTATGTTAATCCTGGAACTTTTAAGGATCTCGGGAACCTCAAGCATCTGGATATTTCATTCAATATGATCCCAAGGATAGACAGAGACACTTTCAAGCATAACAACATGCTAACAACGATCAACCTAAGTCGCAACTACATCGGGAGATTTAACAGGATTCAAGCCAAAGCTGTTAACAGTCTCAACATGAGTTGGTGTGAAATTATTGCAATTGACGCGGATGCTCTTCAAGGATGCCCCGTTTTGACGGAGCTTGATCTCTCCAATAATCTAATAACATCCATTCCTGATAATCTTAACTCACAAAGTCTCCAAACTCTTGATCTCAGCATGTGCAGGTTTGCTCCTAGCTGCTATGCTAAATCGTTGAGTTAAAGCTTTTTTTTTTCCTTCTCTTCAGGATCACCTCAATCAGGAATTCAACATTTTCGGATTTTCCCGAACTGAGTAGGATTAATTTGTCCGGGAATCGCTTCACAACCCCATTCAGAGTAGACTTCTTCTCTGACCTACTTTACCTCCAAGAAATCGGGTTAGGAGACAACCCCTGGCGCTGCGAATGTAGAAATACGGAATTCTACAAATTCTTCAGCTTCCTCGTTGAGCCACCTTCCAAGGTGAGATAATTAGCTGCTTAGAAGCTTTTAAAGTTCTGATTATTTCTAATCTGGATTTGTTCTGTTGTAGATTTGGGATAAGAGCCATCTTCGCTGCAACAGTCCTGATGATCTCTACGGGGTTCCGTGGGATGTAGCCTGCTTCCACATTTGGTATCCAAATGGCTCCAGTTTGGGAACTGCTGAAAAGGTCTGGACAATCATTATGGTCAGTATGATTGTCTTTGCGGGTTCAATTTGTATTATAATGAGTGTGAGGAAGTGCATCGATGGCAGGAAGCTAACAGCACGAGAGCGAGAAAGGGAAGAGTTTATTGAACATCACAGAGATATGTAAGAAAAAGCGTTTTGATGAAAAAAATGAGATTTGAGGATTTAACATTTTTTTTCTTTGTAGAATTCGCCAGAATAGGATGGCTATGGAGCAGGAAGCTCAGCTAAATGCACCTGATCCGAGGGAAACACGTCCACCATGCTATGAAGATGCAATCCTCATGCCACGCCTGGATGGCTCCTTTGCATCCCTCAATGAACTAAACATGAGGCGGGAGAAGCGACGGAAACTCCTGGACAAGGATGAGAATGAGGATGAGACAGATGGCGTTATAACGCGGAGGAATCGCTGCCGAAGTGAGGAAGTCCTTTCAATGCGAGAGAGTCGCACGGAAGATGGCCAGACGCGACGTTCTCGGAGGCAGAGAAATGCAAATCCCCCAGAGAGCCTCGAAATGGCCCGAAATACCCTAATTGAGCGTTCTTCGTTGCTTCCTCCACCCACAGAACCACCACCACCGACTCCCCCGCGAAATTCTGCATTCCGCGCCCAAGACAATGAGCTGCACTATCACTCCACGGAGGTGGTAAATCTCCATCTCACCACCGTGGAGATCGTGCCACGTACCCCAGAGGAGGAAGCGAGTGCAGGAATGGCTGAAATTGATCAGATCACAATGAGGGCGCGCAACGATGACGACACGAGCCCGTATGCGAAGAGGAAGCAGAAGCACATGTCCACCTTCAAGGGTGACGAAGAAGTAATTCTTCCCACATCCTCCAGGTCATCCGGAGAGCGTATTCACGTGGTTGACGATTACTTTGCTCCAGCTGAGAGCCCCAGGAAGAATCGCAGCAGCGATGAGGACTTTGAGAGTTTCTCATCGCGAGAAATTGATGAGATTCCCAGAGCAGTACAATCCGATGACAAGAGGGATGTGGGCCAAAAGGTCAGGAGACCCACTGAGAGTGATTTGTGATTTTAGTAGAATGGACTCTACCTTTGCATTTTTAATTAATTCGTTTATTTGTGTAACAACATTTTGTTTAATTTTCCAATACATTTCATGATTTCTTCAACGTGAAAGTTCTTTTTTTTGTAAATCTTTATTCATCTTAAAAAAAAAAGGAAAGAGTTGACGATTGAGGGAATACCGAGGTGTTAGAAGCTATTAAAATAATAATTTAGCTTGAAAATTCGTTGAAAATTGCGAAAATTTATTTAATTTTCTGTTGGCGGAATTGGCGGGAAAACGTGTTCGAAAAATTTACGCGGGAAAGCTGAAACTCGAAAAGGTGCGAGTCTTTACTATTGGAACATCACTCATATAAGGTTTTTACGTATTTCCACGAAATTTTCCAACAGGAACTGCTTTTTGAAGGTCAGGAAGTGACAACGAATAATACTGCGGAGAACAAAATGTTTGAAAATATACATTTTCTAAGACAAAGTTGTTCAAAACGACCAAAAAATCAGCTCATTTAGTTGAATTTTATCTACTAAACCTTTCAAAGTTATCTCATATTCGATATGAATTATTTAGCAGACGAATTCTTAAACCTTCCAACGTTATTTTCCCGCCAAAACTCACCTAACACGTGTTTCCCGCCTCAAGAAGTATTCCGACAGTATGTATAGGAAAAACCAGAAAACAGCGTAAAAACGAAGAAAATTGAAAAAAAAATTCTTCAAACTCTAAAAGGAAAAAGAAAAATCCAATCATGCATAAATAAAATACAGGAAAAGTGTTGAAGGGCCCGCGAAAAGCGGGTTTTCACCGTCTTCATTGTAAAAATTCAAACCATTGAGAAATATATTAAATTAAATGAAAAAAATTCAATAAAAAAAAGGAGTTTATTCATTTTAATATAGGGTTAAATTCACTAGTCAGACAAACCTAAGATTCCTTAAGAAAAAATTTATGATTCATTAAGAAAAATTTAGGATATGTGTTTAAGTTTTCTTACGCGAAACTTAAGATTTCTTCAGTCAGGCTGAATCGGGATAAATGCACATTTTTCGATGATTTTTTTTTCTTATCTCTTTCGGGCATCGAAATTCGTAAAAATCATCAAGAAATATGCACTTTGCTCGTTTTACTAAATATAAATTTTAAGTTTCGTTTAAGAAAACATAAAAAAAACTTAAATTCTTCTTAAGAAATTTTCAGTTTTCTAAGAATTCTTAAGGAAACTTAAGTTTATCTGACTAGTGAATTTAACCCATAGATCATAACCCATGACCTCATTCGTAAAAACAATCAATATTCGTATTTTCTTGAAGAGAATCAAAGAAAATAAGAGGAAAACAACGTCCAAATATTATTTTTCGTTGAATAATAAAATTCTACAAGAAGGTACGCGAAGCCCCTATTAAATATTCTTCGTGCAATTCAAACAATTTCAAGAATTATTGGCGCATCAATTAATTCCCCAATAAAAGTCACATTATGTATTCTGGATAATGCTCGAAAATGAGATTGATTTATGTGACAAAATAAATGTTTGATTAACAATCCGAATGGCACCTCTTTTACACCTTTTAAAGAATACCAAACCGTCAGCGAGTTGTGGCGCATGTTCACTTTTCCTCCTCAATCCCAAGAAAATTCCCTCTGGTATGCGGAAGTAAAAGAGAAAAGAAATGTAAATTTTTTATGATATTTTATTATTTTTTATTTTAAATAGTTTTGTATACAATTTGAAGAATAATCACAATAAATTAACAGAAATAAAATGTAAACCATTTTATCGTGTTGAAATGATATTAAATTTCTTTCTTAAAAAAAAACTCCCAAAAGAAACTTTTTTCTCTCTCTCAGTTTAATTACATTTTCAGCTCTGAAAATTTATTACACACACAGGAAAAGAATTTTTATGTACAAAGATGGTTTTTTTTATCATTCTAGATTAATTATAAAATGACTTTATCATTCTTACTTTTTCCTTCTTTTTTAATCTAAACTCTTTTTTTTTACAGGCTAAGTAAAATTTTGCTCGATTCTCGCACTTTTTTTTTTTAAATTCAATGCCGTTAATTTTTTTCTTTATTCTTTATTCTAATGAAGCCCTCCCACCTCAGGCTGGGAAGTTAAGTTTCAATGAGATGGCGTAGTAAAAGCCCCAAAGTGTGCTAAAATATGCTTAATTTAGTTTAAAACTCAAATTCCCAGCCCGGAAGGAGGCAAAGTAAATTTCCCCTCATCTTTGTGTGGTCGCAGCGACGTCTCGGAGACGTCGTAGAATATTCCCTAAACGTTTTTTTTTCCTTTTTCTGATGAATTTATGTTGAAAAATGATGCACATCTGCTATTTACCTAAATATCACTCTTTGATCAGTTTTTTCTCTATGCTGGTGTAACATTTTGCAGGAAAAAGGGAATTAAATCCTTTTTTTTTTCTTCTCATTTTGGCACTCACAAATAAGAGGTCCTGAACACGGAAATATGATTTTTCTCCTTCTCTCTCTCTCTCTTTCTCGGAAGTAGGGATCCCTTCAATTTGAACGGATACCCCCCCTTCTCAGCAAACTCCCACATTTTGACAAAATTATATATATATCTGACTAAAGCGACTTCGAAGACTAACAGAAAAGAACTCATGCTGATGGATCCTTCAAGGATGATGCCTTCCCGAACTGCTATGTTGCAGTTAGGTCTGCTGCTGACCTCTGATTGGACTGGTGTAGGGCGTCGTGATGATATCCCCGGCATTTGATCTACTTCGCGTAACAAGGAGGGGAGTTTTGGGCTTGGGGGTTTCCGTGAGTTTAATCTTAACCCTCCCCGTTTCCGGACTGTACACCGGGCTGTATCGTGCCAGGGCAGGACTCTTGGGGACGTACTTATTCGCAGCATCGGGTTCTGTACCATCAGCCACACTACTAGGTCCATTGTGCACATCAGCTGGTTGTCCGTTGTGCAAGTGCGGTGGTGCATGATCCAGCCCATTAGTTAGGGGTTCTCCTGCAGGAGCTTCATTGTGATCTCTTGCCCCTGTGTCGTTATTATTCAACCCGGGAACAGCGCCATCGTTGTCATACAAACTTCTCCGGGGATTTTTCTCATCTTCTGCCGGAGGAGCCGTTGGCTCTTGATTCATCGGTACGTTCTCCTGCTTCTGCACGGGTTCTTCCACCTTCTTCGGCGGTGGGGGTTTCTGGTATGAATCAATGGGATTCACAACATCAACTTTATCCCCATTTACGGGTTTAGCATAGTCGGATTTATCTCTATTGGGCATAAGTGGAGCACTTTCGGGGTTTCCATTCTTCTGAATGGGTTTCCCCAGGAGTTTCTTATCCATATCCAACATCTCCTCACCACGTGGATTCTCAGCATCAGCCCTATTGCGTCGTCCACGCTTCTTCTTCTTCTTGACAATTATGAAGGCAACAAGCCCAACTAGGGCAACACCCACAACAACGAGGAGGATAACAGTTGCACGATTCTCTTCTGCCTGCTCCGGGGTTTGTTCAGCTATCCTGATTTCCTGGCTTGGTGTTCCACTTTCACTCTTCGACGGAATAACGGATTCCTCCTTAGACGCAGCTGCATCTGCACTTGATTCCTTGGGTGCACCTTCAACACCTGCCATGACAACGGGAACAATTTCAGCTGACGGTGTAACTTCATCCTCTTTCTGCACATCGTGACCACCAAAAATCCCAAGATCTGGAAGTGGGGGACGTGTGACCTCTTCATCGGGTTCTGGAAGTGGTGAAGCATTGTCATCATCATCACTTGTTGGTGGTTCAAAGGAGTTTGTGTCCAAATCAATGGCTTTCTCAAGGGGAATTAGTGGTGGGAGGGGTATGGCCCCACTTCCAGATCCATCATCATCGTACTCTTCGTCATCATCTTCAGGCGACTCTGATGCTTCTTCAACGTTCACCGCACGCCCCCCAAAGCCAGATCCCTCAACAATAGCTCCATCCGTTGCACTTGATAGCTTCAGTGTTCTGTCTGCTTTGACAGCATCTGCATCTCCTGATCCATCATCAGCATCATCATCAACTGCGGCCTCCTTGAAGGGAATAAAGTCATCTTCGATGTTATCTTCATTGTCATCGTACTCAGAGTCTCCACTTGATGCAGGAGCATCACCCATCATGAGTTCGTTGTCATCATTGGCATCACCCCAGATATTCCTCTCTCTGTCATCATCGCAAACATCCGCCTGCTTCACCTGCAGCCATGGCATACCCTTGAATCTGATTGGGGAATGGCACTTAACTGGACGATCTGACCACACGTGCCGCTGTTGCAGCCAATTGCGCACCTGCAGCGTTTCGCACGTGCAGTTGATGCGATTTCCCGCCAATTCAATCTGCTTCAGGTCCCTCAGCTTCATCAGTGTCATCGGGAGGTACGTGATCTCATTGTGGGTGAGATTTAGTACTTGAACACGCAACGGAAGTTTCCCCAATTTCCCCGATGTGATGCGATTGTAGCTCAAATTGAGTTCACGAATCTTCTTATTGAGACGATTGGCTTCTGAGAGGCGATTATTGGACAGGTCCAAGTGCGTCAGATTCTGCAGATTCTCCAGGTGATTTGTGAGTCGTACAATGCCAGCATTGGACAAGTCGAGCGTCTCAACAGAGATGGGGCCAACCTCGGCAATATGATCGGCATTTTGGCACCTAACATGACTGAATGTTGTGGCTGAATTTGGTGATAGGATGCACGTGCACCCAGCGGGGCATGTTGGATTTGCGGTGACTGAAGGTGTGGCGAGTGAGAGAAGCAGGAAACCGAATGTGGCCAATCCTGCCGATGGGAGCAACATCTTACGGGTGACTCTGCAATAAAAGAAGATAAAATTTGAATTTGGCGCGCATTCGAAAAGAAATAGAAAAAGTGGTGAATTTTAATGATTAACTGAATGTGGGGAAAATGTAACATTTTGGCGGCAAAAAAAATAACAAATCAATAGTAAATTAACACGAAGAAAGAAGACTTTGTCCTTCATTGAGGCATGAAGAAGCAAATTGCATGAGAGGTTGATTGAGAACATTGAGAAGGTCAATATGCGTTGCAAATTGATGAAATTAGGTGGGAGCTAAACACATTTTTGGTCATGCTCTTTTACATTTATTGTAAGACACAAGAGTAGCGTTGTGACGGTAAATTGCTTGTAATTTTATTCATGGTGCCTGAAAGAGGAGAATTCTATGCTTCCGAGTGAATGTGACCTTTCTTGGATCAAGTTTAAATGATTTGGTAATGTTTGTTAATGAAATTTGAAGTGTTTTGGTCATTTTGTTGCTTTTTTGGTGAATTTTTCATTATATTTTATCAATAAATAGTTAGAAAGCTTTAATTACGTCCTTTTCATCCTTGTTTAATTTAACCGCTAGGTGTCTTCCTAAACAGCTACAGGCCCTCTGGCGGGGAAAATATTTTTAACCGCCACTTTATTATTAAAAAATCCATTGAGCTAAATATTTTTGATTTTTAAAGAATAAACATTATTCATATTCACCGCCACTTGTGAACAAATTCAAAGCTCTTCATCGTTACTAAGCACATTGTGCATTAATTCAAGAAAATAATACTCATATGTTTATAAGTAAATATAGAGAATCAACTGATTAAACAAAGTTCGTCTCTTAATAGCACCTGGGAGACGATAATTTCCAAGAAAAAAGATTATTGCGTCAAAAAGCTTTATGAACAATAATCTCCAACCTTGTTGTTTAAATAAAAAAAAACTTTCCTGCGCTGAAAGTGAAACTTTTACATCTTTTTGCAGAATTTTATTGCAATGAAAATTATAATTTAATTTGGGTCATATTTCAGGTATTATGTAGGTACATTATAGCTCGTATTTTTAGTTGGTTGTCTAGCAGAGCTTTTTTTTACATAATCAATGCCGGTTTTTTTGCCCTTATCGCGATCTGTCCACATAAATCTTTTCACATTTTCCATTTCATTTTGCAAATTTTTTCTTGTCTTAACAAAATAGTTGCTATATTATTAATGGTAGACATTAATTTTTTTCGCGTCTCACTTTCGGCGTAACTTTTTATTTTGCATTAATTCATCTCTAGCCGGTTTATCTTTCATATTTCTTTTTTTTTCTTAAGAAGGAATTGAAAAAAAGCCAAAAGCTCGCAACTTTTCGTCATAAACAATGGAAAATCTCAACAGAGAATCGCATCAATAAAACACTCTGAAATGACAGAAACACATCCAATATAAATCGAACTGTGTGAATTAAATGACCATTAAAATGGGGAATTTCAGAGAGAGAGAGCGTTAAAAGAGCAAGAAAATTGAATTTATGCCAACAGTATAATTGCTCAGAAATTTCCATTTTATTTGATTGCATTGTGAGGGTGACCATTAGATAAAAATCTCTTTTAGCAGCCTGTGAGAAGTACTTGAACTTAATGATTCTTTTCTTAAACATCTCACATACGTCTTGTACAATTTAGCTAACCAAATGCAAAAGGAGTGAAGTGAAGAAAAAGTCTCACGTTAATTTTCTCCCCAAATACATTCAGATTCTGGGCAAAAGAAACAGAACCATGCTATTCATTTGTAATAAAAATATTTTATTTACACTCCACCATAGTAAACAGTCTAATTGTATGCACATGTTGCACTTGAGCTGAGAATTTTTCACTGTGCGAGAATTCGATTTTTTTCAATTTGCCCACAAGAGTGGCTGCGGGACAAAATCATGTAGAAGTACGTATTATTTGTTTATGGGAGAGTTTTCGGAGCAATGTACAAAAGGCATTTTAGCTGATGATACGATAAAAGTTTTTTTTTCAACTCATTTGAATTAAATAATCCAGACAATACGAGAAGTTTCCAGAGCAGAAAGTGAAAGTACACGGAAAATCTATTTCCGTTCTTTTATTTTGCAGAGGAAATTCAATTAAGGAAAATAAGAATTTTCCAGACAGACTTCTGGAATGATTGGACAGCAGATTAGCTGGCGTTTATTTGCAGACGATTTTGCATTAATTGAATTTTTATAGCTTACACGGTAATGGGGGGAAATGACCTAAATCCAGAATCTATAATTTTTTTTATTTGGAGAAAAGATTTTAATATTTTTTTTGATTTCTTTGGAAATTTTCTTTTTAATAAAATATTTTCACAAAAATAAATCGATATATAAACAAATTTATGAATTTCATTCTTTTTAAAAACATTAATTAAATTCTAATGATCTCGTTTTGTAAATATTAATATAATAATATTATTTTACTTAATATCGACATTGATTCTCTTTTCAAAAATCAGATCGACGCTCCCGAAGATTATGAACCATACTCCTGTGTTAAAAGATAGGAATATGGTTCATAATCTTCGAGCACGTCGAGATAAATGCTTCTCAAAATCGGTTAAGAAATTGATTTTTAATGCAATGGAAGAAAAGGTGAAAATGTTTAGGAAAAATTGTTTTCATTTTTGAAAAAATCTTTATTCTTTAAGAATTTAAAAAATCGTATGAATTCTTAAAAAAAATTTTATTTTGTTAAGTTTCTTAAACCTAGCTAATGTTTTCTTAGACTTCTTAGACCATGATTAAGTTTTTTAGGCTGAACTTTAATTTTGTTAAGACAGACTAAAGTATTTTAGGCATTTAGTTTTTTTTAGGTAAAACTCAAGTTTTTTTCAATCCTGGCTTTTAATGTTTTAAGGCTAGATCAGGCTAAATCTGAGCTAAATGCATTTTTAGATTTTTACCTGTCTGACCTTTTTTGTACATAAAAATTACTAAAAATCATCCAAAACTGTTACTCAAGTCCGGTACAGCCTGACCTAAAAAAAATCAGGTCTGCAGGCTTAAAATTTAAACTACTTAAGCCAAAGAACTTAAATTTGACTTTAAAGAATTTTGTTGTTTTATGTGCTTAAGAATTTAGAAAAAAAAAACATTTTTTCTACAAAACTTGAACGAATTCAGATAAAGGAAGAGTTTAGAAATTCTTGTGTAAGACTTCAGGAATATTGCTAGAGAATTTCTTTTTTTAGACAATTTTTAATCATATTTTGTATAAAACAAAAATAATTCTTTAGTTTATCTGGCTTAATAAAATAATTTCTTGCAGTTGAATGAAAGGAGTTGATAAGATTTTAGCTGTGTTTCTTTCAGACACAGCTTTTGTGTACCGAGCAAAATCGAAAGTCGTCAGATCGGGCTCAAACTTGGTATGAGCACGAATTAGGGTCCCCACATTCCAAAAAACGTATGCGCCAAAAAAAAAATTTTCCGGCCGGCCGTCCGTAGTATAACACTAAATTGCGAGAGAACGGTGATAGATAGAGACTTGCGGTAAACGGCAAAGTTTAAATATCGACTGGAAGACATCCGATTATGAGGTCAAATCCACCCCCCCACCCCCTCGTCCGCCATTTTGAATAACCTCAAAATTTTGTTTTCGCTATATCTCAGCCCCTGTAATAGCCAAAAATCTGAAATTTTTATATGTTGTAGGGGCCATCAAGAGCTTTCCAACGATACCTCATTTTCGAAAATCGGTCAAGCCGTTTAGTCAATATGGCCGCCACAATTTTTCATCGAAAACCGACCATAACTCGAAAACGGCTTGACCGATTTTGATCAACCCGGGGTCAAATGAAAGATCTTAACAAACCCTACAACTCTCTAGAACACCCGAAGTTTCAAAAGTGACCGCTAGGGGGCCAAAAATCAAAAACAAAATTTTCGATGAGTTTTCGATGAATATCTCGAAAACGACGACATAATTTTTTTTTCATTTTTTGATATGTTGTAGCTGACCATATTATCTAGCTTCATGCCAAAAATGAAGAAAATCTATGGATCCGTTCTCGAGATATAGCCTTCCAAAGTTGGCATGTCATATCTCGGGTTCTACAAGTTCGATCTTTATCAACTCAAGCGCAAATGAAAGGTTTCGAGAAACCCTACAAATGTCTAGAACATTGCAACTTCGAGAAATGACCGCAAGAGGCGCTAAAGTCAAAAACAAAGTTTTCGAAAATTTCGAACTCGAATTTTTCGAAAATGGCGACATAAATTTTTTTCATTTTTCGATATGTTATAGCTGACTTCAAGACCTTTCAAACAAAAAAAAATTTATGAAAATCTATGGATCCGTTCTCGAGATATGGCCTTCTAAAGATTTCTTAGGGTATGACTTTTCAACTTTTCCCGACTTTGCGCGTATTTAAATTAATTCGCGTTATAGTTTGCTCTCACAAAATTGGTACACTGAAAGAAACACAGCTCCCGTAAGCTTGGTCAGCTTACCAGTACATTTTTAATTGTCTTTTTCAGTCTCATTATAGCGGTTTTATGGCAAAACTTCCCAGGAAATGCATAAATGTGCATTAAAAAGTCTCGAGAATCATTTTTTTTTATTTACTAATTAATTTTTAATTTGTTAAAAATAAGATTTAGGGGAAACTTTGCCCAATTTTTGTTTAATGAATTTTTCTCGGTCATGAATATTTAATTTTCTTATTAATTTACTTTTATTTCATCTATTTTTTTGGATACTTGTTAAGGTGACGTCCTTGGCGTCCTTAACTCGTTACGACGCCATTTTATAATTCTTCTAGCATCACCTAGCTACCCTTTTATGTAATTTATATTGAAATTACAACAATTAATTAGTTTCATTTAATTTCAATTTAATTGCAAGTTTAAAGGCAGCATCGTTGCCATTTTCCTTTCACTATTTCCTTCCAATTTGTAACATAAACTTGTTGACAGGATAAGTGATGGGGACCATTCTTTTTCCGTCAAAATCACATCTGATGTCAAGCTAGATGTTTCTTTTCGAAAATTCCTTTTCCCGCCGGCATTCATTTAAATTTTCCAATAACATAATTTCCAGAGTAAATGATGGATAAAAAGAGGCACAGAGACGACAAATTTATTTACAAACATCCACTAATTTGACACAACTTCGTTTTCTCATCCATTGACTTTTGAGAGACCTTGTTGTGTGATGCAGTTGGAGAAAATCAACGGGAAAATCCCAGAAAAGTCCACTAACAACGTCATTGGCATATCAATCAAGCGCATCGTGGTTTCTCATTTCGTTTGGAAGATGGGGAGGAGTGAATACCACTATAAATGTAAAATATTTCTTCCAGATTTCTCTCCCTACTTCTAATCTAATCTTATATATGTAACGACCACAAACTATTTTTAGTGTCACCAACAACAACAACAACTGGAAACTGGGAGGCAGAGATCATTGCATGAATCATGAGTTGGGTGAAAGTGAATTTCTGCGAATTTGCGGAAATTCTTTTGGAGGCATTTTATGGAGATTTTTGGACTTATTCTCAGTCACTTTTCATTGCGATGGGGCGTCATGATGTCTTTGGCACGTGTTCAAAGTTATATGAAGGTTGATGATTGCATGGCAAATTTGTGATTCTGTTTACAGAACTTGAGCGGATTATGTTTTATGAGCTTCACTCGCTAGCAGAATTAATCTCAAATCCCCCTCCTGTTGAGCTTAAGGTCTGTTTTGGGTTGTTTTTTTGTTTGTTTGTTTGATTGGACGGTAATCCCCTGGCGAATTTCAAAATGACGACCAATCTGATGAATGACGCTAAACAACAGGTATTTAATTTTATTACATACAACATTATAAATGCTGAGCAATCTCTGTGACTTTTTTTACCCCTGATGTACGCATGATCTTGTGAGCGATTGTATCCCGCAGCAATTTTGCGGATTTTAAAACATTTTCCCGATCATCTGTGAAGGTTTTCCGCACCCAAAAAATTCATGTTGAGGAATCGAAAAAATTTCATATAAATTCAAACGACCCTCTCGATAAATATTGATCAAGATCGTTGCAATGAATGAGGGCTTTTAATTTTTTTAAGCTTAGAGTTTTATTTTTCAGGCATGTTTGACGATTAAACTGCGTGAAATTGATAATGCGTTTATCATTATTAAAGTTAAACATACAGACGATACAGACGCGATAGCCTCTCTTTCATCTTTCGAGGAACTAGCGCTGAATCATGGCTAAATAAAGGAGAGGCGTTTGTGTTGAAATTTTATCCCTCAACGACATTTTATTTGGATGTGTCGTAAAAAGTTCAATGACTAAAGAAGGTGTCACACTGTGATAATTACAAAATAAATTACTAATCTTCTTTATTTAGGTCTCCCGATTTGCCACCGATTAGCTTCGAATCTTCGAAAACAACACAAAATCGGTCGAAAAAGCCGCTGTAAATGATATAGAATTTATTATCTCTAAGAAAACGTTTTTTAGCAAAAAAAAAACTACGAGACACAAAACAAGACAAAATACTTCCGGCATATTTTAAACAGCGAGCTTTCTGGAAGTCTATATATAAGAAAAAATGTTTTCAATGGCGCCGCGACGAAGCTTTGAAGCTTTTTTTTGCATTTGCGATCTTCCAAGTCATATGTTTTGGATTTCTAAAAGTTATTTTTACGTGCCGATAACCTCCATGTAAGTAAAATCACCATTTAAACTGATAAATCAAAGTCCTGCTGATAAGCGTGAGATTTTTGTGAATAATAATAAAATAGGCACGATCACCCAGATCGATCAACTGCCCCAGAGCTGGAATGATCACCCTGTGTGGGATTAAAGTTCCACAATGATGTCAATTAAGTAAAAAGTAATTGGTTCATTGAGAAAAATTCAAAATCAGCAGTAAATCATTATGGTGATTCTATTGATTTCGCGTTCATCGCAACTCGTGAGTGACAAAGTTCAAGTTCAGTATTTTGATAAGTTTTGAGCCCCCAAAATGATTTCCTTTTTGCTCTGCCTTATCAGCCACGTCAGCCGCATATAGAAGGTTGTGCTGAATTAAATCTCTTAAGAAAATCTGTTGAATTTTTCATAATATGAATTTGACACTAGATGGCGGCTGTGTTGTTTTTGGACCTCTAGTGGCGAAATCGAAATGAAAAAAAAATGATGGATCCTCTTTGGCAACCAAGAAATCCTCGAAATCGTTGAAAATTTAAGGATTTCTCGGTCGCAGAATTAGGGTCAATGATTGAAATACTAAGAATCCTATAGAAGTAATATAATTTGAAAATTTCCACTAGGCGGCTCCACCCACAATTTATTCCTCTAGCGGAAAATTAAATATTCTTCAATAATCCAATAATGCCTAAACTACTTTTCAAAAAAAGCCCTCATTTCCCATTAAAAATCTCTTAGCACAATGCAATGGGCCCATATCGATTTGTCTTGGCCTTTTGTCACACATTGCAAGGTAATTTTCGGGCATGGGAGAAAAAGATGGAAACCCCGCGCTGGATTGTCTTCATCGCAGATACATCCAACCTTGAAATTGCGTGTAGCTTAAAAGACCCAAATTTAAATAACAGAAATTACCATTGAGATTTCGTCTGCAATTTAATAAACAATACGACATAAAATTATATAACATACCACGAGGTTTATTTCACGATAAATAACACTAAATACGTCGAAATTATTTTTTTTTCTTCAGTTATATTGCATTATATACAAACTCCTCTAAGAAGATTACCTCTTTTGGTGATACTTCAAGATCGCGTGAGATATTGCTGTGATTTAGAGTTTTTTCGGGGAATTCTTCTCAACAAATTACGATATTTTGGGATTTTTTTTCGGTTCAATTGTGGGTAAATACAGGTAGTGACGGTTATGGCCAGTAATGACCTATATATAATTTAGAGGAAATTAGGCAAGGACGCCATTGCTTTATTTTTGACAGTAGTTAATTAGACAGAACTTAGTCAGCAAAATAACGAATTGAACACGATGTCCTTCCGAAGGTTGCCGAAAGCAAAATGGCGCGGAAAGCGTCGAGACCGTTGGCGCAGACATAATAAATAAGTCTATCGATTAAATTCGAAAAAAACAGGAAATCCATCAGACTCAGAATGAAAAACAAATGCACCAACGAGCAAAGGGAGCAAAGTTTCCTTTTAATGGGATTTTTTTTCCTTTTCATTTAATTTAATTTTAGTCACGAGAGTTCCACTTATTTGGCGATAAATTTCGGAGAAAGGCAACCTAAATGTGATTTTCTTCTCCCCTGGAGAAGATTTCTCTTACAAGGCATTTTGGAATGAATTCAATATGCTCAACGGGAGTTTATAAATAGAAGGTAATTTAGCGAAAAATAGTGGCTGTGGATTGTGGAGATTTTTAGAGTGGCAGCCACTCTGGTGAAGCCCCATATTCCTCATCTCTCTCTCCATGATAAATTAGAACTTTTCCGGCTAATAAATCAATTGTTTCCATCTTGAAGCTCATTGGGGGAGCTCGCACACGTCGAAAAGATGAAAAGATTGACCTACAGCGTCATTGGGGGTGATGCATTGCTTTTATTTTCCTTATTATGCCAATTATGGGTCTCTCAGTGGAATAATAGCAAAAAAAATTCCTTTTTTCACAACTCTTCATTGCACGCGTCCAAATGGGAGTTATCGCGACTTTTGCACATGAGTGCAAATTAAAATGAATTTTTTGGACACTGTTTGAGGGGATAATTTGTGTTGAAGATTTAATTAACAGAAGACCTCAATTGTGTGTGGAAAATGGCAAATTTTCAACACTCTATTTATGAATTTTTTAGCATAAGAGCATCCCGTGTCAAAATGTGGATAACCTCCGGGTAATAGAGCATCATTCGCCTTATCAACCCGGGACAGAGATATCTCTGCGCGCATTAAGCGACGATAGTGAAAAAAGCTTCTTACTAAAATACCCCATTTTGAAAGAAAACCTCATTCATAATAAAATGCAAAAAGTCGTTGCGAAGATGATACTTAAAAGATGAGTGCCACGATGCTTCTATAAATGTTATTTTGTCATTAGGCATGATGCTCTAAAGCATACAGAGGAGAGTATATCTCTCGCGTGGATATATTACGATCATTCACTTGAAGCTGATAATTTATTGTTCTTATATGCACGGACGGATTTCATAAAATGCGGTCAATTCTGCCGTGCAGAAATTAGCACAAGAGCAGAAATTGTGCTGGATGTGGGATTAATTGAATGCCTCACCAGTGCAGAAAGGAAATTACCATACCATCGTGACTTTGCTAATTTAACTGAGACACTCTCGATGGCACATGGTCACACTTGACCACTCAAATTTGCACTATGTGAGACAAGTTGTATGATTTTTAAGCACACTTCTCTGTACCCATTACTTATGAAGATTATTGCTAAATCCCCCAACCAGATGGAAATTAAAACGATTAAAGACGATAGAAAATTGCCGCATTTTATAGTTTGCGGTGAATGTGAATGATTCTTTTATTCTTTAAACTAGAAAAAAAAATCTTTCTTCAAACTAGGTTTATTTCTGACCCATAAAATATGCTGATATTTACCCCACGATACCATAAATTGCATCTTACATTTGAGCTTTGACAATAAATCAAATTGAAAAGCATTTCATTGACCATGTTGAATACTTTAAACGTTTAATTAGCGAAGAATCTTATAGAATTTCTAAGGTTGTACCGACTTGGTAAAGAACCTAAATTCCAGAAAGATTATACGTGGTAAAATCTTCTATTTTTCACAGTACTTGACCTCTTTAAAGAATTCTCAGAGAAATGAAAATGAAAGCAGCAAAAAGTAAAGTAAAAACACAAAAATTAGTTGGTCTACCACATTTTTTATTTAGAACATTTACTTAAGAACACGTAACATTCCTTATCTGTTTTTTTTTTAAATAAAATTTTGAAGTCGATTTTATGAAAAATTCACTACTCAGGCAGTTTTAAAATTTCAAAGGTTTTTTTTTCAATTTTCTTAAAATTTCTTAAAGATTGTTTTTAGTTTTCTTAATCGAAACTTAAAATATCTCAAGACAGGCTGAATCGCGCTAAATGCATAATTTTCTAAGATTTTCCCTGATCACCTTCGGACATCAAGATTTGTAAAAATCTTCGAAAAAATATATTAAGTCTGATTCAGCCTGACTTGAAAAATTTTAAGTTTCTCTTAAGAAAATTGAAGAAAACCTAAATTTTTTATGAAAACTTTATAAATTCTTAAGAAGTCTAAATTTTCGCTTAAGAAAACTTGAGAAATTATTAAGAAGATTATTATTAAGAATTTCAACCTCTGTTTTCTTGTCTTTCGAAAATTTAATTTTTAGCCGTTAAAAATTGTCCTAAGAGGTTTCTGATGCTTCAAGAATTTTATAGAGCCATTTATCCTCTGTTCTGCTTAACCGTTTTTATTAAAATGGGATTAAAATTAGAGAACTTGTAAAGCTCCATAACTTCTTGAGACAACATAAGCTTCTACAACTATGTCTTAAGGACTAAAATGCAGAAAAAAATATATTATCCAATTTTTATGTTTTTAAAAAGTCAGTCTGTTTGATTCTTTTGTGAATTACTTTAGATCTTCTGATAAGTTTCTTAAATGAATTCTTAATTCAAATACGATTAAATAAACTCCTTGACAGTTAAAATCTAAAGAAAAGTAAAAGGACAATAATTTTCTTCAATTTTTTTCAGAGACAACAGATATTAATGATACAGAAAAATGTTTTTTTCTTTTGTAAGAAAGAAAAGTCAAGTAAAATTGAATTTATTGCACCTCTGGCGTCTTCTGCCGTGTCGATTGTTACTTTAAAAAAAATTGGGTTAATGTAGTGTCGCTTTTTGCGATGTGCCTTAAATCACCTTAAAAGTCTCGAACTTTTGCCAATTTTCGCCATTTTTTTTACGCCGATAGGGATCGTTAAAATGAAATTTATTTCCATGCGAAACGTGTGATGTGCGGAGAAAGAGATATGTGTCGATTGTGTTGATTACAAAGTGTATGAAAAAGTGCAGTAATTTCTGTATAGGTAAGAATGATAAAGTGTTATCGTGCTCAAATGGAGCTCACAGACAGATAGCGATTATACCTGAAAGGTGAGTTAAGTGTTTAATGCAGAGCTCAGTTTTCCATGGAATATGGAGAAGAAAATGATCATGCAAAGTGCTTGAAAATGTCTCTGCGCTGATGATGATGGAGAAGAGAGAAAAAAAATTTATCACATTTTTATAACAATAACTTAATCAGCGCTAAAATAATTCCCGAGGCGTGCAATGTTGCGGCGCCCGTGGCTGGTAGATTTTTGATTTGGCACCGTGTCAAGAGGAGGCGGCTAATTTATATAATTAAGTGAGGTGCTCTAGACATTGAACATGAGGATTCTTTAATGAAAAACGCATTTAAAGCGATTACACAATTATTCAAATTTACAGCGTGCTTTACTGCCAGACGCGCGGGATGACACGATCTTTTGCCAAAGTGAAATTTCGCGCGCATTTGATCTTGGACAGGGGCAGAGAGCAATGTGAAAAAAAATAAAGATCGTTAGAAATTGATTTAGCCGCTTGGGCGGAAGGAATGTGTGGCTAACACAGGAAGGAATAAAAAAAAAAGTTAAGAAGAGGCAACTTTCACTCTTCAATGATTTGGCGAATGTTGCCAAAAATAATCACAATTCGCGACTTTTGCAGTAGACAGAGCCACGCAGAGGAGGTCGTGTGATAAATGGAAGAGTTAGGAGTATGACAGCTGGGACCAGCTGGGAACAGGCTGTATGTGGCCAAAGAGGTGAACTAAACAATGTTTCATTTGATTGCAAATTTTTTTTCTTCTTCCCTCTCATTGTAACATTTTTTTTCTCATTAAATTCATCTGCAATCATTTCTTATTTTCTCCCCAACAAACCACAATGTCGTACAATATAATTTTTTTCTGGTACTTGTACGTCTTGCGGCACAATCGTATGATCAGTCAAAGTATCCGCGAGATTGCTCCCCACCAAAATCTAGCACCAAAAGACTTTTCTCTCTTCGGTCAGGTGATCATATTGTATGTAATTTCTTTAAGTGGTAATTACATCATGCCATCCAGCCCAACACTTATAGACGGAGTGTCTACAGAATATAACGGATGACCACCGGCGAGGTTGCAATTGTTGGTCAGAATGCGCGCGCGCGCGACTCAGTGACTTTCCATCATGCTTGTAACATTAATTAAAGTGTGGATTGCAGTTCATTTGAGGCTTGTACAATGAGAAGAATGTTTTTGCAGCAAGAAAAAAAAACAACCAAGACGTGTTGGGAAAGAAAAATCGTATGATTCATACCATGATTGGTAAGAGAGTGAAATTGTTATTTTTTTGCAAAACACTTCCACTATGCAAGACTTTTCCGAAACGGCCGTTTTGCTTCTTTAAAGGGGAAATTAATGTGGGAAAAAAATCATTAGGAGTTTTGTTGTATTTTCTTTAATTTAAATTTCAATAGCCTATGGGTGTGAAGTTGTTGATTAAACTGGGAGTTATGGGTCTTGAACTTGCAATGTGGAAGGTCACCTAATATTAATGTGCGCGCATGTAACGTCTATACTTTATTTCATTACCTACTGATAATTTTTTTATTTCATTTACAGGGCTATGTACGGGAGAGTGGGGTAAAAGGTGGACAAGGTAAAACCGAAAAAGTTGCTTTCAAATAATTCAAATTTAAACGGAAAAATTATTTTTTTGTAAATCTTTTGAATTTTGCTACAAATATTCTAATAAGAAAAGTTACAAAGGTTAACCCTTTCACGTCCATTGTATCATACGATAACCCGCAAACGTGAAACATGAGATTTTCCTGAATTTAATCTAAATTATTTGCTCTTCCAAGTTTAAAAAAAATATCGTGAATTGATAAAGAAAAAGCCAACATTAGTTTCAGCCAAAATTTCCCAACATTACGAACCTTAATAAAAAAAATCACCTAAAAAATACAAAATTCTGTATTCTTTGAGATTCTTTTTGCTAAATTTTCTCTCCAATTCCACGCGAAGAGATAATAATGTTTTCGATACAAACAGGGTATATTTTTTCACAAAGTTAACTTTATTCGCACCTTCCGCAAGTGCTAATAAACAAATACACATCTCTCGTGAATTTACAATAAAATCTGCATATTAAAGTATATTTTCATGGTTCGGAACAACTCTTTTGCGCGTCCCAAATTCAATTCACACCGCGCGTCCAGGTAAATGTTCTTATCAAGCCATCTGATAGCGCCTTTACGCAATATTGCCCCACACACAGAATATGGTTCCCTCGTGCGAGATTTCTTTCACAGGAATATGTACCACCTAATATTATGTGGAATTTGGTGAATAAACAAACTTTTCCACCATTTTTCCATGCTCTTTTGCAATTTTTTTTCTTCGTATCACATGAGCAATTTCAGAATTATCTCCCCATCGCACACGGGATCATTGCGATGATCAATTATGTGGATTATGTAAAGTAATTAGCGTCTTATGGGCCCCTGGAGTTATTTACACAAGAAATTTCATTTTTTTTCCTCTTCTTTACTCCACATACGGTGTAGAAAAAAATCGCCTTAGCACTCTCACCTCGTTAAGAAATTGTCGCGAATGAATTGTGAACAAAAATAGACATTTTCTTGGGCCTTCGTGGTTGCTTTTAACACCGCAAAATACACGAATAAATTTTTTTCTTGCCTTCTGCCATTCCTTCTGCGAATCCCCAACAAGCAATTTGGGATGCAGAGGAGATGCAAAGTGGTGACAATGTGGCGCAAAATAAATTGTCCGCGATGCTTGTATGAGAGAATTTCTCAATGTGAATCTTTCGAGGTCAATTCAATTGAATTTTCGGGGTAATCTTTCTCCATCCCATGATCGCGATGATCACAAGATTGGCCCGGCTGGTTTTATGTGTCATTGTCAATGCCTCTTACCGGCGATCGCGCGCACGTGAAAATACGCCAAATGATTGCCTGCATCGTCACACGATTGCAGTATTCATGCTTCGGTGAGAAATTCACATCCATGCCATCATACCCAGACGTATTGGCAATTAAGTGGAGTAATTTCCATGCGATTTCCGTGTTTAATCAAAATAAAATGTATATGAAAGAGAGAAAGAAATAGCCTATAGCTTTCCCATATATATTTTTCAGACGATCGCAAATCTAATGCGAAAATGGATGATTAGTTAGCCTGCAGTCGCCGGCCGCTTACTGAGGAGCCTCTATTAAACCGGATGGCGTGCCTACTGGCCAGAAATGTAGGTGAGATCAGTACCAAGTTCACTTGAAAAGTGACGCACTCACACGGCGGTGATAGCACTCTACCAAAACAGGCAGCGAAATAATTCCACACACACCCGGTGTGAGATTACTTTACGAACAAGAATTTATGCTTTCATGACGCAGACTATGAGCAAATATTTGTTTATCATTTTTTTTTCTATGAATTTTGCCTTCTACCTTTGAAGATCTTTGATAACATATTATTTCTCTTGAAGTCTTTCTATGGAAAGGAGTTTATTCATCGGTGTATGAAATACTTTCTTATTTGTGGGACAATTAAGATAGGTACGTTTTATTCTTTCTTAATAGAAAATAAATAAAAAATAGATTAAGAAATTGGAAAAGAAACTTCATAAGAAAAAAAATCATAAGTCAGGTTTTTCTTCACAAATGTGATTTTACTAGTTATGTCGTTAAAAAAATTCAAAAATCATTAATTACCTCTTTTTAAGATTCTCAAAAATTTAATGTTTTAATCCTAAAAATTATTACCTAGGTATACTGATAAATCCAAAGAATTTCTGCAAAAATGTTTTACTTGATAATTTTTCTCTACTTTTTAAAAAATTTTCTAGTTAGTTCTGTAAATGATTTATTCAATGGTCATTCATCTAAAATTAACCCAAATATGCCCGGGATTTTTTTTTTTAATTTTTGTCAAGTCTGATTTAAAAAAAAGGGGTCTAGAAAATTCAATTCTCAACCGAAATTACGAAATTTCACTTAAGAATTTCTAGAACTATTCTGTTAATCATATATCTATTTGACTTTTAATTAAAGAAAACGTTTTGTTATAATTAAACACATTTTTTTTAAAAATTCTGCTCAAGTTACTTAAAAAAAAACTTTTAAGAAATGATGGATAGTACCTATGTCGTTAAAGAATTTTATAATAATTTTAAAAAAGCAAAGAAAAACTTGATGAGTTAAACAATAATTTTAATTCATCATTAAACTAATCGTTACGTAGACTAACTGGTTCATTAAGAAAAATATGCTAGCACATGCTGAAATATTGCTTACCCTGGAAAAGATTTTTTTTATTCTAAAGCGCTAAAATATTTTTTTTAATTAAAAGATTTTTTAAAAATTAAAGATTTAAGAATTAAGAATTCCTTTAATTTAAAACACCTTAAATATCACATTTCTCGTAAACCATCAACCATTCAATTCCAAAGGGGGAAAAAACATTATCTACTCCACTTTGTTAAGTGGATGCTTCACATTTTGAAGATGAGCTGATATCAGGCACTGACGATTGAAAAATAGAATCATAGAGGTTATCTAAAGGTTTTTTTTTATTTGCAAGTCTTTAGTGTTCGCGGTATTTCCAGTGTGTGGCTATCAAAAGAGGCGCCAATTACTTAAGAATTCTGCACCAGCTGTAAGATTCTCTTCTATGTATAAAATACGAAAATAATTTTAAGAATGAATCGAATGAATCTCTCTTTGGGACTTTCTTCTTTATCTTTTGTGAAATATAAAGTCAAATAAGAAAACACATTAAGCAATTCCATTAAGTGATACGGAAACGACATTGTAAGTCTAACCCACGAGATATTTTAATGAAATTTCGTGAAGGCCATTCAAGGTCTCTGCAAATCTTCTTCACCTGATTTCTTTTAATCTCACCCCACCAATGTTATCGTGTAAATGAGCTTCAATAGAGATTTTGTGGATGGACGACTCCCAAGTTAGCTTAAAACCCCTTTTATTATTCGATAAGATTTTCTCTTGGCAACTGCATGAATTTTTTGCAATTTTTATGCCAATCCATGTGCACCAATAATCCTCCCACGCAGTGTATGATGTGAAAATGAAATAGAATTTTGAGCGGTACCTCCGACCAACTGTTGATTCACCGGCTCTCTACACGGAGGAGATGGCTAAGAAATGCGAATCGGGTGAAAGAAGCTTGGTGTGAGACATTGCAGAGATTGACGCGTGGGAGGTTCTCGCGCGCGCAAACAAGATCTGCAGAGAAAACGGCTAGGATGGGTTTTTTTTCAACATTTCTATGGCAATCTTGCACGGTGCGCGGTGCAAGAGGTGCTGCTCATTTGTCGCAGCGAAAAAAAAATGTTATTTTTATCAGAAGGTGATTACATCACTGTCGAATTCGTGTACTTTTTGTCTCACTCATCAATCAATCCTTCCTCCACTTTTTTGGGGCTGTTCTTATCGCCATTACCGCGCGCATTGAGCGTTGATAAGGAAAATTTTTGAATTTTCCTTGATGGGCCATCTCTTGTGACGCCTCAATAGTTCGTTATGTGGACGCGAAAGGGATGAATAAAATAGGTAGTCCGTGACACACGAATGAGAAACTAATATTTTGTGAGATCTCATGAGAAAATTGCTTTTCTGGGAAAACCTTCATGAAATCTGTATGTAATAACGCTCATTTTGTGATTGATGAAATCAAACTTTGACATTAACTTGAACTACACCTGCGGAGACTTATAATTAAGCGATGAAAAGACCGTATTCAGTGCTGTGTGTTACCTCTTTAATTGTCTCTCCAGTCCGCTGAATTACTCCAAAAAAAAAACTATTAGCGGAAAGAGAAGGAATTTCCGAGTCACACTACTTCTTCAATTTATCTTAACCCTCCACGTAGGCACTCTTCGTGTAATCCTCCTTGCTCCCAAAAAGTATTTTAAAAAAAATCCAAAAAGAACAAAATTTCTCAGTTGAGAGAAGAAAAGTTTTTTTTTGCACTCGATCGCCACACAACTTCTTCAGCACTCGCACGAACACTGCTGACTTTCGCCAACGTCGCACCGATCGTACGTATAAAATACTTCTTTCGCCCGTGCCTAATCTTATCATTCAGCTTTTCGTGGTGAATTCACAAAATGGAAAAGTGGGGTGAATCAGGAGTGACTGAACCACATGCATGAGCCATCGACATCCTCTCTCTCTTTACAACTTCAGTCAGCCCAATGAATGAGATTTTCACTGCGAAAACGCTTTTTCCTTTGGCGGAATTTTGTAGACACATATAAATATAAAATGAAGCAATTCCAACTTAGACCCTGTCACCACTATAGCCGCGACCTAATGCTGCTGCCACAAGGCATTTCACTTTGAAACGCAGAATATCATACATTCAATTGCTGTGCGTCTTATCATTATTTCAACAGAGAACTTTACACAGTTGCTCACACACAAGCGCCATGCCAAGCAATGATTAGAATTTATGGGGTGCGCGTTGATGTAACACAAAACTATGACCATCTGATAAGGGACTAGCGCGCTACTCATGCACAAGCAAAATACTCCATCATGAGGTACAAAAAAAACAACATAAGGCAAGAGGGCGCGAAATTTCGTAGGTACATATTGATATTGTTGTAGGTAAGGAAAAGAAGTTGCCACGAATTTGCCATGGAGGACCTTTGTATGATTTTAGTTAAGAAAGTCTCTAAAAACTTTGACTCAATCTAAAATAACTGCCCAAACACAGCTGAATTGTTTCTAATATATCGCCTGGTTTAACCCGGCGCCACCATATTTTTTTTAAATTAACAATCAAAAATTGCTGACAAAAACCCAGAAATCTAATTCCGTCTAATGACTCATTTTCGTTATAGGCAGAAATATTTTTTTTTTTTTAAATTATGTAATTTAATTTCTTTTATTAGTTTTTCTAACCAGTATTTTTTTGATAAAAAAATTAATCCTCAAAATTTATTATTTTTAGAAAAGTGGCATATTTTTTTTGATAAATATAAAACATTTCTAAATTATTTTTTCAGTTAATCAAATATTGTAAAAGATATCAGAAAATGCCAATTTAATATTTTAAGAATTCAATAATTTCAACCTCAAACTTTGACTTTAATTTTATGTAGAAAAGAAAACGTAACGTCCTTTCAAGTTTTCTTTCCACGAATTTGAGTTAAATGAAATAGATTTTATTCTTTGATGATATTTAAATCAATTTGCTATGATGTCCAGTTAAATCCTCAAAATCCTAAAAACGTTTAACTTTATTAGACACTTCCGGATTTGGTTATCTGAACTAGGTTTGAACGGTTCTAAATAAACGGTTTTGTAATCTTTCTTTACTAAATTTTTATCAATCTTAGAATAAGGCAAGAAGGAGACGCCTAGTTCCACCAGGAGCCTCCATTTTCAATTTTTAATTAAAAACGTTTCAGATATCTTTTCAGCTTGTTAACTAAAACAAGCTAAGATCCTAATAATTATTTTCAAAAAACCCTAATCAAAATATTTAATTAAAAAAAAGTAATAGTGTAGAAATTCCTTTTGAAATTGACCCTAATTCGATGCCGGCTAAACCATAGTTAAAGATTTAAATTGGAACTCAAGCTAATGTTGCAGTAACCAATCCAATAAATAAGTAATCAACACTTGAAGATCACAAACTAATTACAATTCTCTTGTCTTGGGAAAACCATAATTATTTTCAAATTAATTTATGAGGAGTTGTAGATAAACATCCGAGATTTGTTTTTCTACTGAAAAATTATACATAATCTGGGAAATTAGTAGTTTTGTTCACACCTCCGGTTTTTCTTACTGATTCTCATCCATCTTTAGGTTTTTTCTTTAAATTTATTTCAACTGAATACTTTTACAAAAAAATTGAATCACAAAATGAGCAAGAAAATGAGGATTTTAGGGTTTTATTTGGTACAATGATCAACCCCTTGTTGATATCACATGCTCTGAGATATAGCTCAGAAAGAGGCGAAGGAACCCAGTGTTGTCTGCAATGATCGCAAAGACGCAACTCGCTATCATTGATTAAATATTGATTTTTCCACAAATGGAAAGAAATACATTTTATCCATTTTTTCTTGGCTAAAAATATAAATATTTAAAGAGCTATCTGAAATTAAATACCTGCTATTTATGGGGCAGTCAACTTAATTATTTCACACAAAATGGCAATTCTCCTGTACATTTGTATCTCGCCTTTAATTCTCCACCATTCATGCCGGCATTTGAGGAATGTGAACAAAAGTGGAAAATTTCACAAAAAGAAATCTCACCAAAAGGGCCATCATACAGGAATTAAGCATTAGAGAAAAATTGCAGTGTACGTATGTGAGCCATGTGAATGCAGTGCTTGTTATTGTGCCCATAAGTGAGGGCTTAATTAAGAAGCGCTATGTTTATTATTTATCATAGTAATAATTGTGTGGAATTTAATTGTGAGGTATATCGTAAAATTTTAAAACCTGTGCCATAATGGACATCTTTTATAGTGTTGACCAATAAATTCTCAACCTTAAAGAGAAGTTTATGCTGAAAAATTAATTTTCTGTATACCGACATGTATGACAACGAAGAAATTCTCTTCGGAAGCACCCAACAAGTTCAACTGAATGAGCATTGAAAATGAATAAATCGAAACAACAACCAGAAAAATAACCTTCAGAGTTGAGGTGAAAAACTCTCAAGAATCCAATGAAAAATGATCTCAAGAGATTTGTTCTGGCAGCAGCATAGCATTATGCTAAATACTACAACACACTGCATTGGAAGCTAAGCACAAATTAGTATTTTGAGCTATTATGCAAATGATAACGAGGAATCCCCTTCATGCTCAACACTATATACAAAGCTCCCATATAGAGAGAAATATTTTCAATGATACTCATTTTACTTTCATGTTTTCACTTCTTCTCCCATTTAAAACAACTTCACTGCATTTTTTTCCCTCCAACTACTCCAAACAACCTGTCCCGATGAAATTCCAATAACTCTTCAATTTTAATTCCCATACCTGTGGTTGTCTTAATCGACAACACGATGGGTAATAATATAAAGCTCGTGTGTCTGGGAAGAGAAGTTTTTTCTTTTCTTCACGAGAAAAATCTTCTTGCGGACAGTTTTGTTATAATTTGTGGGGCTACAAATTATGCAAAAATTGTCGCAATTGTCAAATTGTCAAGATGAGCGTGCGCAATAAATTATATTTGCAAATTTCAGACTTCATCAAGATCGCTATCTCGGGCGATAAGACCAAAATCAAGAACAATCTAATCGTGGCCGTCAATTGTAATTCATGCGCTCACCATTCTTTTTGCACTGTAAGAAACAGTTTGGAAAAGAATTGGTTAATTTTTTTTTGCAATGTTGGTAAGTTTTTTCGTTATAAGAATTCTTGCGAAATTGCAGAGAAAGTAGGTATCATTTTCTTCATTAACATTAACCTCGTCATTTGATTTGATTTGATTTGATTTGGTGTCCTGAGGAAGGACTCATACAGTCCGAAACGTCGGCAGGAAATAAAAAAAAATAGTCTAAAAACGACCGAAAATCCGTCTTTTTATTTTCTTAAACAATTATTTACGATCCATCGAAAAATGAATTTAAAAAATTAATCAAATCATCGCTGGAAAATTAAAAAAATACTCAATTTTGATTTATAAATTCTTGACGGAAACTTCACAAATGTTTTTGTAGGAGTATTATTCTCCTTCCGGGGACGTCTATTGGATGCGGGTTTAAAAGAAACTAAATCTTTTCTCAAAGCTTTCGGCTTTAACCACGCCTTCCTCAGTGGTAAGTTTGTCAATTATTTGAACCCTTGTCAACAATCTCCTTTGCTTCTCTTGGCATTTTACATCGGCAGGGAAAGTTTTTATTAGATTTTTCTCAAATTTTCCTTCTTCTCCTTCTCTATGGAGCCAAACGCACAGTAACCAAACAAAATGTTTCTTTTAAACCCGAATCTACTATATTGACGCCCCCGGAAGGAAAATAAATACTCCTACAAAAACATTTACTCAATTTTGAGTTTTCTTTACGGAAAAAGCTAAAAATTACACTTTCAGGTCAATTCCTTTACACAACTCTTGCTACAAAACTTTAATTTAATATTGTATTTAATTCTCCAAAAAATGGTACATTGCGTGGGAAGGCTAAAAAAAATAAATTTAACCAATTAGCACGACGATTTTTCACAGTGTACACACATTTAAACGTCCCAAAGACGCATCCACGGCAAATTCTCAAATTGACGCCCAAGAAGATGATCATAAATTTTAATGTTTAATTGGTTTGTTCCACAACCAACATCTTCCAATCTCCTCACTGAGGTATTTAGGATGGGACAGGATAGGAAAAAAAAATGAAGAAAAGTATCTCTATGTTTATTCTATGCAACACAAAAACTCGCGGACGCTACTACAACAAATCGATGCACGTGAAAAGAATTAATTTTCTTTCACTTTTTTTCTTATCCATTCTTTTCAGAAGGAAAGCATTTATTTTAGATGGAGTTTTGCTTTGTATCAGCCCCTTTAGACATTTCTTGAAGTATTTGTTTCCTTTCTCCGCACGACATTGTATTCAAATATGATGCATTCCATGTGAAAAGAGTTTAGAGGAGATAGAAACAAGTTACTGATTATCTATGTGCCTTTTTGGGTGGTTGAAAAACAACATACTTCGGAGGGAAATTGAAGGAGAAAAGAATTTTTATTTTTCCTTTCAACAATGCATAACTTATTGGGCCACACAAGATTTTTTTTCGGGAATCTACCTGTACAGGGGAGATATATATTTTTTCATTAAATTAATATTTAATTAGAAGACAAAAATTTCACTCTCCCGTGCGCACGAAAATTAATCTAAACTCTTGATTCTTATTATAGGAAGAGGAATATACGCTGTGAGTTGTATGAGAGACAATATGGGGCTCATTCCACCTGCGGTACTTTTTTTTCGTGAAAGAAGAACAAATTGAAATTCAAATTTTCGATAGAAAAATGACGCATTCCATTTGCAAATGACATCATAAGGCCGATAATTCTGAGTGGTATGATTTTTTTCTATAAATATTGATGTGAATTGGCTTTTCGGCTATCGCAATGGCTCTTTGAGCCTCAATCGATAATGGTTTATTTTATGGGTGAAAAGTGGACGAAAGACGAGAGTTCTAAGTCATACAGATACTTGACACCATTTCCCACCAGCACAAAGTAAGAGAAAACTTTAGTATATTTGCCAATCAAATGGAATAGGAAAAGAGATTCCATGCAATTGTGCAATGCAAATTAACAACAGACCCAAGTGCCTGGTGCGATAAAAGTGATATTAAAAATTGAACATACTGCAGTGGAGTAATTAAAAAAAAATCACACCAGAGAAAATTTATATAGCTATGTATTCGCCAGAACGCACAATTTATGTAATTTTTTCTCTCTCCGCGCCACTTTAATATTTTTTCGTGAAAATAAAAAACCGCCGAGTTTTTAGCTCAATTACATTTTCTATACTCTCAGCATGACGCATTAAAAGCCCATTTCTGGGTACTTTTGGTCATCTTTTTCGGACCGTTTCGGGTGGTGCAGCCCCGAGGACAAAAACACGCGCCGCGCGATAATCCACGGGCTGTGCATTGGGGGCAAAAATATCGCTATTCATTCTGATTTTTGACTTTTTGCACCATGTGGCGAACTCTTTTTTTTCCTCTCCCTACCTCCTCGACTATTTTACCTCCAATTGACACACATTCTACCTTCGCGAATTTCGCCTCTCGCAAGAGGCTTTTTGAATTGCGCTTTTTTTGTTGTTTTGATAGGAAGGGGTCCCATTAGGGATGGAAGAGCTTTGAAATTATGAAAGTTTAATGAAAAGTTCTAAAATTTCATAACATTTCATGATTAGGAGCTTTTTCCATTAACCCTTTAACGTTTATTGGATCATACGTTAAACTAATTATTCTTGAGCTAAAATTTATTAAATTGGTTTTTCAACTTAGAAATACGTTAAATATTTGTTAGGAGATACCAAATAAGACGTTTTGGGCAATAAATGTTCTCTGAGAGCATCCAGAGAAAAGATATCCTGAAACGTCTTCTTTGGACACTTTTACGTGGGTTAATACATAAGTTTTGCAGGTTCTGAAGTCCTCATTTTGAGGTCCAGAAATGTCTAAGACAACAAACAAAAAGAAAGAATTAGATAGAAGAAGCAATTAAATTCATTTAATTTCTAGGAAATATTATGTTTTACATTTGGGTCGATGTATTACCCAATGGATGTGAAAGGGTTAAAATTTATTAATATTTTATTAAGTTTCTTTTAATAATTTTTTTACTTAGATATTAATGAATTTTGCGTATTAATGAATTAATGATTTATTTGAGGATAAATGGGAGTAGTACTTAAGCCGATATCTTCTTAACAATGCCCCTGAAAAACCGAAAATTTCAGACATCTCTTAAACAATCCAATATAAATTAAAAGTGAATATAAAATAATATTATTTTATGGAGAACAATATTTCTTCTAAAGATATTTTTAAAAAAAAAACTGAAGAAACGATTTTTTTTTAATAGAGGATACTTTCTTCAAATCTGGGCCCGTATTATGTAACTCTCCGAGTGCTGGGAGACCCATAAGAACAGTACAGCCACCCAGCACTCGGAGAGTTACATAATACGGGCCCTGAAGATCATGGCCCTCGTGTTATTTAGCATCACGAATGCCCGCTACTACTCATTATACTAATGAAAGTAACACAGATCTCTTCAGGTATCAAGGTAGATATAGATACCTCTAATTAAACTACGCTGTTACAATACATTTTTATGAACAAGCTAAGCCAATTTGAATCCATTTCCAAAATTTCAGAAATTTATTTATTTTTCCCCAAAATTTCACAAAGTTTCTCCAATTCATCTTAAGACAGTCGGTTAATTTTGAACACAGTTATAATGAGTAATGAGAAAAAAAAGAATCACGGTGACTGTGTGGTTTATCTGATGTGTGGAGAACATCCCGCAGTTTCAGTCAAAAAAAAAACGAGCCACGAAAAGGGAGTTGCCCCACTGAACAGCCTGATGGGTGAGTTTTTTTTGCTGGTTGATTGCGAAGTAAATTGATTTTTGATCGGTGATAGGGCGCGTGACATTTCCGCGAGTGCGCGAATGATGTAAAAGGTGGGATGGATAAGAAATTCAGTTGTGTTAATTGAAAATACCTTATCAGCTGTCGGTGTGAATGTTTGAAATTGCAAATTTCTTCAGTAAATAATCCAAATGTTGTCACTTGTCCAAATAACCACCATTTAGTTGCTTATTCTGTCCAATCATCACTCCACTCCCGGGACTAACGAAATTTGTGAGAAAACAACCACGAATGAAAAAAAAAATCTTATGCGCTCCGGCACTTTTCAATCGATCTTCTTATGGACTCTCTCGTCTTCCTAGCTCTTTTCTATTTCTTTGGTTTGGTTTGAGACAACAACAAAAAATGTGTATTTGAGAGTGAGTGAAAAAAAAAGAGGAGAAACAGTAGGAAATGTGAAAGAAGTTCTCCGTGGGACAAGAGGCAATGTGAATCTATTCGTTCAAGTGCTTCACACCAACTGAATAGTGTGTTCCCGCGCCAACATTGCGCCACTCATTGCGACAAGCAACAGTCCGCGCCACGAAGCATGGCAACAGCACTGTCGATCGCGATCGTGCAGAGCTGCCGATCACAACGATCATCGCGTATTGCCGGGGCTCGGACAGCGGGAACACATTTTATGAATGAATTTAAATTTTATAATCCAGCCACACGGGATTAGCCCCAATTGAGCACGTAGAGAGAGAGATGATCGCCATAACCATCACAAGGATTAGCCGCGCGCGCGATCGCCAAACGATCATGACCATCTTTTGTCGCAATGCAGCTTTATCTTCGTGCTGCACGCAAGTCAGTTCCGATTCTTCTCATCACATCTCGGCGACTTTTTTTATTTTTAGCGAGATCGCAAGTGATTATCAAGAAGCCGGGACAAAAAACTGTACGTATACATCTCACTCGTAAAATTAGATTGACATTCATCGTAGCATTGCAAGAAGTGGCGGAGTGGTGGAAAAAAATCATCCTCAAGATGTTTTTCCAACTTTTTTTTATCTCTCCCCCCTCCCCCATTTTTTCTCTGGTTCCTCTTCACATGCAAAGAGAATCGATGATTTATTTTTCTGTCACAAAATATTCTTCAGGGATTTTCTTTTCTTTTCTCATTGAATTCCTTGTTGCACCACAAACACCCGCTCGGGCTCATCTTGGTGGGGTGATCTATACGTGACTAAAATTTCAGAGGCGCAGCAACTCCTCATACACCGGTAATGGCACATTCGTCAGTCATTTGCCTATGATGTTTCCTTTCCTATTTGTCATCGAAGACTCGCGTGTTATTCATATTTATAGAAAAATTCATATTGTCTCTCTTTTCATGGGAATTATACACGCGGTATCATCCTCTGTCTTCTGATCGGGATCTCTATAGCGCGCTAAGACGGTGTTTAGGGAATGAAAATTTCATGAAATAATCGAGAAAAGTTTGAAAAATATTTAAAGGTTGATTTTTAGTAAGAAATTGAAATCGTTCTAATTGATCTTTAAAAAACTAAAAAAAATCTTGTTTTCTTTTAATTTTTAATCAATTGATTAATTTTAGTGAATATAATATATTGCGCATAACGTCCTTTTCTTGATGTTTAGATCTTAAATCAGGAAGACAAATCAAAAAGAAGGTATGTAAATATAATTTTCAGGTAGAAGAAGATCCGTTTTACAGTTTATATATTGATCGAAAAGTCGATGCTAAATCTATCTGTGATCGCCCCAATCGTAAATATACTTTAAAATGAGATTTTCACGTTAAATTTTCAGATGAGAGATTTTCAGCGACCATGAAACCCTTGAAATTTTTAAATTTTGTACTGAAATTTCAAGATTTCAAACAAATTTCAAGGGTTTCTTGGTCGTTGAATAAGGCCCAATATTCTAATTTAAAAAAAAATGATTCAAATTTACTCACATCACCCCAGATTTCCCTAATATTCTCCAGATTCAAAAAACTCCTTCCCAAAAGCTCGGTGAAGCTTTTTTTAAGCTTTATGGGAAGAGTAATAGTCCACATCGAGGCGCCAGGTACCTTCATTCAATTTTTAACCGTCAAATTAGCATTATAATCTCTTTCCAAGAAGTATTTTTTTATATCATATAAATTGAGGAAATAAATGAAATAATGACAAGAATAATGAGTTTTTTGCATGTAATAAAAAACAAGTAAGAAGAGAATTCTCTCACGAACTTATCGATTTGTGTGATCGCGATCTTTGCTTCTTTTGTGGTTTTTGCCTTCCAGGAAAATCCCCGATCGTCAGCTAAATGATGTACAAAGTTTTTGGGATGTAAAAGATGACGGGATGCGTGCGAGACAATAGGATGAGGAAAACCCGAAAATAGAGTTTTGAGAGATCCTCTGCGTGTTGTTGTAGCATGGAATTTGTTTATGTGATCTCCCAAGAAATTTATGTGCCGCTGTGTTTGTATATTTCCATGGAATTGAACATAAGCAGATGCGGGGTTTTGCTGTAGGTAGTTGTGTGGCATAGAGAGTGAGATGGAAGATGCGCCAACACTAAGCTATGCTGCTTAAGAGCTACGAATGAATTTCGTCTTTTGTCCCAATACCCACCAAAAGGGCTTGCGATCGACACACGGCGTATTTACGTGGATGGCTGGACGCCAATTGAACGGAAGTTTGAATTTGCTAAGTGTTGCAAAAATTTTGTGAAAATTTACGGGAAAAAGGGGTATTTATATAGAATTAGGAAAAAAAGAGAATTTCTCGCGATAAAAATCCATTTGAAACACCATCACACACACTCAGGGAATTTTCCACGAGCCGAGTTATAAAATGTTGCGGCGATAGTGAGAAACGGAGTTCGGCTACAGCCGCTACGAACGAAGTTCCAGTGACTCAACAGGTGTGATTCGAAGAGGTAGTGCCTTTTCAGAAATTGTCTGCGCGAAACGCCATCAAAGTGAAAAGTGGTGCAAGAGTGTGGAAGTGGAAAATAAAAAATTGGACAATACATCGCGTTCCATTTTGCTGCAGCACAAAAGAGCCCTTTGTTCTTAAGGAGGGTGGGTTTAAGTCGGACATTCAACTTGTTGTCAAGTGGAACTATTGCACTGATAATTGGATATTTTCACCCACAAGGTGAGTGGTGGAGTGGAGTAGTAAATTGTGTACAAAGAAAGCCCACCCAAAAGCTTTTTTTGATGGGGTTTTTATGTCCCTCACTGTGAAAAGAAAATTATCTATGATCGCTGATGTCGATCCTTGATAACACTGTGGCGATCTCAATAAGGATTCCTCCTTTGCTCTCAAAAGCTCTCTGGAGAGATTTATGATCACTTCAATATGATCGTGATCTTGCAGTTGTAGCACAAAACTCCCATCGATGTCCCCCTTTTTTTCCATCTCTCATCTTCCCACTGATTTTCCATTGAAATATATACTTTTATATGTATTATACATATCATAATTCCTCCACACAGCTCTTATCTTCGCACATTACTCCCATATACTCGCACAAAAAGTGTTCAATATTCATCAGAAAAATTTCGTGATATGTGTCACAATATTATTTGAATTACAATCCGCATCGCCAATGGGGCAGACAGAGAGAGACACATAAGAATGAAGAAAAAAAATCCATCTAATCTGAGAGAGTTGGAATGAGAACTTAGACAGTGTTCTGAGGCTCACCTTAAACGGTGTACCAGGTAAATTAAATAAAATTGTGAAGTACATACTGTGGCGCCATTTTGAATTCACTCCATACCCTGATAAAATTATTCTGCGTTCCGTGTCTAAAATTGTGTCTCTCTCATTTTTTTTTCTTTACTTGATAAAACCCCCGCACACACGCTCTTCCTTGGCTGCTATCACAGCAATTTCCTCGTTAAATTTGTGGATGATTATTTTGAGAAAATGTCAAGGGTCAGTGAGGGACACACACACGATTTGCCTGTGATGCAATTTTTGCTGTGGATTGAATTTGAAAAATATAAGCATAAATTAGCCTCGAACGTCTGGAAACTCTCTCTGATCGAGCGATCGCATGACGATCATGCAGTGATCATACGCCACACGATCACTCTGAATCATTCAGGTGTATTGGAGGCATATTTAGCTACCTACATACAGTATTCGCTACATATGTGTGTGCTTTTCTTATCCCTTCTCCCCTACCCTATTTGCACCTTCCTTCCACCGCGATCGTGCTAACAACAAAAAAGGGCCACATTGTGTTTTCAGAGCACAGACAGAAGTTTAAGAAAATGAATTATCTCGGCAGTAATGCAACGGAAAAGTCAATTTTTCAAAAAAAAAAAATTACATTAATATTGAATTTTCTCGTGATGTCACATGAAAATATCAAGGTGTGATGCCATGTTGATTGTTCACAACCTCTCTCGCACCACCAACCTCACCCAACTCTTTCGCGCGCGCACACACGGAGACCTACAAATGATCATGCGATGTGTATTTTAGCATGGAACGAGAGACTTTTGCTGGTTTCCTCAGCTATTTGTTTATTATAATCCGTCAAGGTGATACACGTCCAAAATGTCCAGTCCCCATGATCGTACGGTGCGATCTTTTTAGCAAAATCCACAATCGTCCACATTTGGCTGATTTCTGATGGAAAAAAAATATTTCTGAATTTTTTTTCCCTCCTCAACCCATTATCGGGAGATCGCAGTAAAAGCAATTCCAGTGGCAGGTGATCTCATGGAATGAGCGACAAAATAATCCATTTGATTGCCCCGCGTGAGATCCCCGCAAAAAAAAGTCAGTCGTCTGTATGATCTTCATATATTGAGAAGTATGATCATTGACTTTAAGAAAAGTCTGCGCAAAAGCCTTGTTTTTTTTATAATTTTTTTTTGAAGGAAAATAACAAAGAATTAAGTTGCTTTCACGATGAAAATCAACATTCTGTTGATACAATTGTTTCTGCGACGCGGATAAGGTATCAAAACCCGATCAAGCCCCCGATCGAATATCCTCAAAATGTTATTGTTTTAATTGTGACTAACTTTCTAGAAGATGATATCATCGAAAGAGCTTTTTTCACTTTCACGGAAACTTTTATTAGCTGAGAAAGCAAATTTTGAAGTAACAAAATACCTTCATTTCATGACTAATGTCTTGATTTAATTCTTTTTAGTTAATATTTCAGTTTTTTTTTAAAGGAAAGAAGATCCCTCAAAGGGCTTAAAAATATCTTTTCAAAGGATTTTTAGTAATTGAATTCTCTCAATTAAAAATTATTCATTTGTGCTGAATTTAGGTTCTTTCAAATATTGCGCAATACTTGCAAGTGCTCAATAGAAATTCTTTCAAATCCCAAGACATTTTCGTCTTAATTCTTTTTACGATAGATCTAAGAAGAAAATTTAATTTTGCCTCAATTCCAATAAGAATACGTAAAATTTGGGTCGATTCTGGTGAAAATCTTTTATTGTCTTAAAACTAAAAAGGTTTTGTAAACTATTTTTGACAGTTGAGGTTCTTAAATCGTTTTTTTAAAGAAAATTAAATGGTTTATTGTTAAAAAAAAAACAGTCAGAATGACTTTTAAAGAGCTCTGGGAAAGTAATTTTCCCTCTAAAAACAGCATTGTTCGCGAAATTTCCATATTTTACGCGATTAAATTACACTTTATTACGGAGCAAGAACATTTTGCATCCGTTCTAAATCCGATCTGTCATTTTCGCCGCAAAATCATTCCTTTTTCCCCACATTCTCTATTTTCACCACTCGAGTTCACCACTCTGAGTGCGCGCTAAATTCAAATATTATTTTATTTCATAATTTTTCCGAACAACCATTAAAGAGAAAAAAAAACAAATTAAGTATCAAAGTCTTATAAGATTTTTTTCTTATTCCAATACCAAAATTCTTTTAATTGAAAAATTGGAAGTAAATAAAATAAAAGATTTTTAACAGAATCCACAAAATTGGCAAAATATTACCTTCCAATTTGGAACAAATTCATTCCCATTGGAAAATAATATTCCTAAACCCCCGCGCCAATAGGTCATGGCGCGAATTTACAGTTCCAATTGAAGCGTGAACTGGGAGAGCACATCATCTCCACAATCTGCCCGTGGCAAGAAAGAATTCTCGCATGCAGATAGCTTGCGACTAGAGAAAGTGCTGTGTCAAGAACCACAAGACCCCTGACGGACACATCATTGACATATCGCCGAAGAATGCTCCATGCGGTGTGTGGTAATAGAGAAGGAGCTTTTCTCTTAAATAAATTTCCAACATTGAGTGGCTTTGGACACTCGAGCATAAGAGCGCACGGCAATGCAATCACAGCGGTCCGAGTGAGATGGAAGAGCCTTCAACATTTTTATGTTAATTCCTACGAGAAGTTGGAAAACCCACGCAATTGTCTCACACACCGCCTTTTCGTTCTGGATATTAAAAGAAAAATCTCTCAGTGTGTGCATAAATAATAGAAAATGGATGGGATTGGGGGAGAGCAGCGCGCGCAGATGCATCCACAAAACACTTACGAGATTGCTTTTTTGCCTCGAGACGCGGCAGATAGATTTCTCTCAATTCGACTCCAAGAATATCCGGGATTAAGTGTCTTCTTGCACGCTGCTATGCACACACGGAGGACGAATTGAGTTGTGGAGTTGTATTTAAATTAATCAATTTGGGTGACTTTATTGATTTAGCCTCGGAATAGAATTTTATTTCTTTTGTATGTTTTTTTTTAATGTTGTTTTTCCGTGAATTCTCGATAGTATTTCAAGAACCTTAAAATAGAGGTTCTTTAGTTTGAAGAAAGAGTGGTATTCAAGCATGATCATTGATCAATTAAAAAAATATATAAAGAAAACAGAAAAAAAATTTCATGAAGCATGAGCTTTTAGAAGAAAGTTTAGAAAACCACAGAAGCATAAGCATCAGAAGCAAAAGCGTCAGATGCATAAACAAGTAAATTAAATAATAATTTTCATGGAAACCATGAAAACAAGCTCTAAGCCGCCATAAGTAAAAGAACAAGAAGTAAGCACAATTTAATAGATCAAGAACCAAACAAAACCATTATGCACATAGAGCAATCAAGCATAAGAATCGAGAAGAACAAATAATTGAACCCAGTAGTTAAAAAGCAAATGCTCATGGAACACACAAAAATAGTAAAAATATAATGAATTGGAAGTATTCTGAAAAGCATAAAAGAAAATTTAAAAAAAAATTGATAAAATATCTCATGAAGCATATGCAGACAAGGTAAATGCACATGAAGCAAAAGCATCATTGCACCAATCTGTCTTTTAAAATGTATCAAACTTATGTTTTCAAGATTTTTCATTCTTGGCTTCAAAATTCAGCCCATTCATTGTATACAAAATCTTTAGAAAGAAAAATGAATAAATACTAAAATGCAATGCTGTGTGTAAAAATAAAAGAATTCTTACAAAATATCCACAGTTTAAACTCTCTGAGGTAATATACCGAAAACTTATGCTTTGCATCCATAAGTGTTGGCATGACGCAAAGACCTCTTCAGTCGTTGAAATAATATAATTTGTGTGGATCACAGCGCGGTAATGTAATTCAACCCGGAGATGGGGCATTGCGTTGTATGGAGAAAAAAGCTGAAACTTGTCATTCTCATGAGCTTTCTTCACGAAGGTTGTGCACTATCGGTAAATCACGTGGGTGGTTTTATAGGAAGAAAAATGAGATTTTTCACCTCAGATTGAGTTTTAGAGAAAAAAATACTCAAAACATCAATCGGGCACTGTTTCCCCCCGCCGAGATGTTTGTATTACAATGGGCGACAAAGAACCACCATTACTGGCGGAATCTCTAATCGATCGTACGTGAGAAATTGCAATAAATAAGGAAAAAAACTAACGCGAGAAACAATGGGTTTATCAGTAGTTTAATTTTTTTTTAACTCTCCCAGCACGTTCTAATTCTCGTGCTTACTGCTGTACACCAGCCACTCTCTCGCCAATTATAAACATGCCCAGCATTTTATTTTCCTTCTGCCTGATTAGCAAAATATACCTGGCGGTGTGAGTTTAATTGCAATTAAGAAGTATCACCTGTCCCAGTGATCGCCGTCAGCTGGTGGGCTTGGACGGTATTTTTTTTTCATTTCTTTGTGTGTCATTTTTGCACTCTCTTTTTATACACATCCAAATGGCTTCCGGCATTTTTTTTCGTCAACTCGTCGCATTCCACTGAGCTTTTGCCCAAGCATAGTGCTTTTGTACTATTGCAAATTGCCATTGATCGGTGGCCACATCAATCCCCAACTGGAGGTGGAATAAATTTTTCAATTGCGACTGGCTGCGGATGGTAGCTGATGGGTTTGAACATCATCAAGAGATCGCGATCTTTGCCAAAAATGACGAATGACAAATCGGAATTTTTGGCACAAGGCACAGACACAGAGTTTTTTTTGCGCTAACCGCCTCGATCACCATAAATGGCGACTGGGTGATTGAGCGGACTGCGGGGGACTTGAATTCTTCCTCTCTATATACAGTGGGGTTCACTTGAATATGATGTTATATATATTCAGCAGAGAGCATATTTGGAATTCAGATTTTGCCTCAAAAAGGAAATTATTCAACTTCTGCTGAAAATATGCTAAAAGAATTCAATTTCTGTGAAATGAGGTGAAAAGAATCAACATGGGGTAAAAGAGATCAATAAAATATCTCCTCTATACGTTCCAATTTTGACTTATCATGTTTAGAGATATTTTCGTTTAAATGAAGCCTTTGAAAAGGAATATGATCCTTTTAACCCCGAATGATTATATTCACCCCATTTCACAATATTACTTGATATTTCTCAATACGAATAGTTGGTGCTTTGTACAAGCAACTTGGTACATACATTCATTCTCACAAACTCATGCATTCTTCACCACAGAATGCCAGAGGGATATTTTAACTTTGGTTTTGCATGACTTGGAAGGCAAAAGAAGTGGCTGCGCGTCGATGTAAAACCCACAAAAGCGACGCCCCGGAGATGGAAAGAAAGGTCTTTTCCATGTGGATGTGATCTTTTGTGCCACAAGGGCCTCAAAGAGATCGCACCATGGCACACAAGAAAGATCAGTCAACAAATGGCCGTTCGTGTGTGTTCTCCAGCCCCATGCGCGCGAGTAAATAAGTAATTTTGCTCCAGGGACGCATTGGCGTGAAACCGTTAGATTGCTTATTAGATCGCATATAAGATCATAAGACTTGTAGGTACTATGAAGGAAACATAATGACGCGACTCTGGCCATTTTCTCTTGCACACAAATCTTCCCATTGCAAGATCTCTTCATCACAACGTACTCAATACCGTCAATTTCCATCTTGCCCGAGACTCTTCTTCTTCAACATCTCACATTTACCCACCATCTGCAATTTCTGCACACCACGGGATTTCCTCCGTGCAAACCTACCAATTTACCCGCCATCACGGTCATCCCAGTCATCACATGATCCTTTGGGAAGTTTGGGAACAAAGATCACAAAGAAATGGGAGAAATATTGTGTTGATATTTCATTCAACAAAACCCTTGATAAAGGAACTTTTCTGACCCATTTTAGAGCATATTCCTTTGCTAAATTATCTTTCAATTTCAACTTGAAAAGCATAATTTTTTTTTCGATTTTCAATTTTACTCTGAAATTAAAAGCTCTTACTTGCAAATCCCCTATATATATTTAGATTAATTGATTCCCATGAAAACAATCAGTAAATTATTTTGTACCGGATTTCAACGAAACCACTTTCATGGTGTTTTCGTTGTAAAACAAATTACACAATTAGTGTTAATTTTTTTTGCACTAAACCTGAGCTGTAGGTAATTGAATAATATAAAGGTTTTGTAATAGTTTTGTATTTAAATTTTTGAAGTAGAAAAAATAGGTGAAAGAATAATTTTTAAGCTTAATTTTAATATAAAATTGCTTATTTGTCAAGTTTTTAACCCTTTATCGTCCATCGGGTCTTAATTTGCTGATTCAATTGTTAAACATTTACAGTTTTCATTTATTTCCTTTTTTGCCAAGATGGAAATGTGATTAATTAATGTAAAAAAAACGTCAAATAAGACGTTTTAACTGAAAAATATCAAGTTCTTGTTTTTTTCACGTTTTTAAACGTCGCGAAAGGGTTAAGCTTCTGTTTAATGTATAAATTAAGAGACAATTTGAGGGTGATTTGTAGTATACATATAGCAGAAAAGCTTTCAGAGAAATCATTAACTCTTAGAGGATCGATGTTTCTAACCTCAAAACTTTGACTTTAATTTTCTCTCAAAATAAAATGTTTTTCCAAGTTTTCTTTCGACAATATTGAAGAAATGGAACTTCCCTACACGCCCTACACACAAATGTAGAATTTAGCACGAAATGTTTAATAGATTTTAATTTTGAGACAATTTAAAAATTCAAATCAGCCACTTTGGCCAGCAAATACATAAAGGGTTATTAAAAACCAATTCGGAAAGTCAGCAGAAAATGTAAGTTTTGTGTACCAGCGTAAAGCTCAAGACGGAAAGTAGATTTTAACAATATTTTAATACGTTAAATGTTAACTTATCTTTATTTATATTAATAATTAGTCTACAAATTAATATTTACTTACACAGAAAATAAAAGTTCGTAGCATTGTTCGTCAAATTTCTTGAAAGGTTCGTAACTCCAATGCTTTTACATAGGAAAATTCACCTCCAGGTTCGTATAATGGGGTTAACCTCCCTGGGAGTGAGACCCCATTTTACGAACATGGAGGTAAATTTTTCCATGTAAAAGCATTGGAGTTACGAACCTTTCACGAAATTTGACGAACAATGCTACGAACTTTTATTTTCTGTGTAAGAAAAAATTGTCAAAAATAATTTCTTTTTATTTAATAAAGTTTGAACTTATATTATTGGGAATTATCTGAATGAAATTTTCGAGCAGTCTGAGCTAAAAATTGTCTAGAAAATGAAAATTTTCAACTGAAATTCTTGAAATTCAGCTTAAGAAATTCCAAAACTCATCCTTTAGCTGAATTTATTCGAATTTTGTAGAAAGAAAAGCTTTATTATACCATTAAATGTTACATTAAACAATTTATTATGGTTCACTTCCCCTACGATCTGCAGTGAGCTCCCATTAAAATTCCGAATACATCCATATCAACGATATTAATTCCAAGAAAATTCAATTGAATCATTATCAATTTTTGGGTGTGTTATAATCATAATTTTCACAGGTAGCTTCTACAGAAACTTGCCCGGAAATCCTGTAAAAAATGTGCTTTTATTTTCAAAGCTTTCGCTTTCAAAGAACTTTTATTATTAACGATATATCGTTATTCTTTTAAAAATTCTTTTTAAAAAGCTTTCAATGAAGTAATTTTTTTAAAGAATTTATAAAAGTTTTTCATTTTAGTCTCTTCCTTCCATTCTTCTTGTTTTAATATAAATTTTCTATGAATAATTAATTTAAAATAAATAATTTCTAACCATCTGTTGCTTTCAAACGTCCCTTATAATTTTCTCTCTCTCACACTACTGCTTGATTTTCCTTCCTTGCATTTTATAGTTTAAAAATCAATAAAATATTCGAGGAGAGTGATGAAAAATAAAACTAAAAAAAGCGATCATTGCCTAAAAGCAAAATCAAACAGACAGAGAAACCAGAAATGTATGTAAACGCCCATGTTCTCTCTCTGTGTGTTTGCTGGTGCTCTGTCCGATAGATCTATAAATTCATGTGATACCATCAATTTCTTCTGAATAATTAACACTTTACTTTTGTGACCTAAGCATATTTGTCACGGAATACATTTTATCAATTGACGTTCACACCCGGCGTTGGTGTGATTGATAAGATTTGAGTTTGAAGGCAAAATTTGTACTGTGAGGAGGGATTTTTGAGTTACTTCTGCCTGTCTCTTTGTAATACAATTTCATGAGAAAGCGAAAATTTAAAATGAATGTGTACAACATTAACACCTCGCTGACTTTGCCAAATATTTGCACACCTGCATCTCTGTGCAAAGCTCCTCTTCCAGCAGAACATTCATCACAAAATCTCATCTTATTTTGAAGTGTTTTATTTTATTAAAACTCTTCACTGCGCAATGAAGAAATTCAATCCGGTGGTGGTGGTGCAAAAACAATGTGATATCAATTGTAAATTACGTGATTTTTTCAAAAGTCTCGTCTCGCGTTTATACTAGAGCCATGTTATTTACATTACACCCAAGTCAGCAAACATGGGGTCGAATGGCGAGCGAAAATTATGAATTCCAACTTCTTAAACAGGTCTCAAATATACATATTCAAATGTTTCCAAATGGGAGGCCTTCAATGCGAATATTTTATCGGTACATATGAATTTTATTGTTTGTACACCACGAGCTATATTTGAACTAAATATTGAGAGATGAAAAAAATGGAGTGTCTCACTTCTTTTTTCTTTTTGCCTTGTTTTCAGGGAAGAATGGGGCGCCAAATATGGCTGCTGGTATTTTTCGTGACCATTGCGGTCACGAAAGGCCTAGCGGAGCAATCAACTGAAGCTACGGAAGCCACAAAGAAGGAGGAGCCCGCACTCACGCGTGATCCCAAGATTCCACTAGCTAGTGATCCCATGTTCAACAAGATGCTACCTTCAATTGCTCCAATAATTAGCGATAATTCCGTAACAGAATCATCAGAGAAGAAGGAGGTTCCATCTTCATCAACTGGTGAGTTGAGTGAGGATTTCATCGTTCTCTATGAATTTGATTTTTAAGAAAATAATGAAAAATGCATTTTCCAGCTGCTCCAGTTGCAAAGAAGGACGAAACAAGCGGATCAGACAATGACTCCGTTAACGAAGAAGACGACGATGATTGGGATGACTACGACAGTGAATACTATGATGATTCAGATGAAGACTACTACAGCTCGCAGGAGACCTCGTCCAGTACCCCGAAGCAGGACAAATTGAAACTTACCCCAATCAAGGGAGACGAGAATGCAAAGAATACGATTGAGGATGATTTCGACAGCTATGAGTATGCTGACAGTGTCGACGACGTCAAGATTCCCTGCCCAAGGGATTGCGTGTGTGAGAAGAACATGAACAGCTACATCGTGGCCACGTGTAGTCGCCTCGATAGCGAAGTTCAAAAGTTCAGCTCTGACATTACGGATCTTCAGGTCATCGATGTGGGTCCAAAGTACCCAATTGTGCTGGGAGAGGAATTCTTCCTCAAAGTTGGCCTCAAATCCCTCGTTTCCATCAAGATCTCAAATTGCACAATCAGCTTCATTGCTCCATCAGCCTTCAAGGGACTAACCAATCTCTATTCAGTCAACTTCACAAACACCAACCTCAATCTCCTGCATCCAGACACATTTGCCAATAACACCAAAATGCGTCTCCTTACGCTGGCTGGTAATGATCTCAGTGCCATGCAAGAGAAGCCTTCTCCCTACACCAATTACATGCTAAAGGTAAGTTTTTTTTATGAATTCTTTTGATAATCTTGTTCTTAAAGTTCCTATTTGGAGATTTCTAGGCATTAAGTCTAATTCTTTCGTTCTAAATATCAGCAAAAGCTTAGAGAAAATTCTGCAAAACTTTTTTTTTAATTTGTTATAATTTTTTAATTCTTCAGTTCTAAGAAAAAGTTTTGAAATTTGATTAAAGATTAAATGAAATTTTTGATTTGAAAAATTAGTTTTCTAAATTGGTAAAGTTCTAATTAAAACAAGCTTTAATTAAATTATTTTTTTTTGTAAAATTAATTTTTCTTTAAAACCTAGTTTTATCTTTAATTAAAAAATTAAATTTAAAGATTTTCTCTTAAATTGAATGTTCAAAAAACTTCAGCATTATCAAAGCTTTTTCTCGGGCTTTTTTCGCTTTTTTGCGAGTTAAAGACATTTAGAAAAAGAGAAATAGAAAGTTTCTTCTAAAAAAGGAAATAAAAATGTAAAAATTAATAATAATTTGCCCTAAACTTCTTTATGAATTGGAAAAGTTTTTTGTTGTTGGAGAAAATTCTTGGAATTCTTCCGGTGCTTTCAACCATATTAAATGAGCTTCCACTATGTGCAATGATTTGCATCGAAAAGCTAATTTTATTGAGTATTTTTAAAACAGAATAATGAATGAAATAAAAAAACTAAGAATAGAAAATGAATCATACGGAAGAACATTCCACAGAGCTTCTAAAAAGAATTTTTATTGCAAAATTTTTATTAGGAAAAGTAAAACTTTTTTATTAAGAATTTGTAAAGAAAAAAGTTCTCATAAAAATGTTGTAAAACAATTTTATTTTAATGAGGCTTTTAAAAAATTTTCCATTAACAATAAAGTTTTTCTTTCGAGCTTCACTCGAGGCTTATAGAAAAAGTACAGAAACTAATTTAATTATTCTTTTCTTTTTAGTCTTCTTCAATTGAGGAATTGGATCTGTCACGTTGCAACCTAAAGAGCCTCCTTCCGACAGCCTTCAACGAACTCAAGAACATTGTCTTCATTAATTTGGCTGAGAATCGTCTCACGACCTTGCCGGCAAATCTATTTGAGAAAGTTGAGACTATCGAAGAACTCGATCTCTCCTTCAATGCCATCGAAGACCTTCCCAAGAAGATCTTCTCGAAGACAGCTCTGGCTATGCTGCACCTCAAGTACAATGAGATCTCGACGTCCGTTGACTTTGTCACGAGTGATCTGCAGAAGCTCGATTTGAGCTACTGCAAAATCCGCACAATCAATGGGCACATGTTTAAGGGATTGGAGGGCCTCAACAGCCTCATCCTCAAGGGCAATGGCATCCGCAAGATCAACCAGGCGGCCTTTATGTCGCTTAAGAATCTGCGTCACATTGACTTGTCTTTCAACGATCTCGAACAGGTGCCAGCACTCATGTTCGCCACCAATACAGAGCTGGACTTTGTGAAGCTCAACGACAATCCCAGGCTCAAGAAACTCCCACAGGATGGCTTTGAGTCCGTCACGGGAAGCTTCTCCATCTACCACCTGGATGTGTCCAATTGTGACATCAACGAGTTGGGTATTAACACCTTCTCCACGATGCCACAGCTGACCAGGCTAAATCTAGCATGGAATAACCTGTATACCATCGATAGTGGAGTCTTCAGCTACCTCAACAAACTCAAAGATCTCGATCTCAGCAATAACCTCCTGGAGAATCTTGAGGACAATGTTTTCCTGCACAACAGACAACTCACAAAGGTAAGCCTTTCTTCCCTCAAGCCCTCTGTTCTGACCTCCTTAGCCCCCAGATTAGATAAATCAACAATTGCGATTCAATTATGCATTGAGATAATCAACCTATTTAAATCGAATAAATTCTTTTGATTCTCAAGAACAAAATACCTCATAAACAATTAGCCATACTAGACAAACTTCCTCACGCTTTTCTTTGTTTGCTAGTGTACAATGAATTTCCATGAAATGCGGCGCAAATAAAATGTTATCGGAATTCCAAAAAGCTTATCATGTGTACATTACAACTCATAAAAGTGAATTCTCTTCTCTCCGCAATAGCTCGTCTTGGCAGGAAATGCCTTCCAGAAGGTTTCAGCAAAGGTATTCAGCCCACTGGACAACCTCATTGATCTCGACATCAGTGACTGCGACCTACGATCCCTGTGGAGTGATAATTCGGTCAAGGGCAAATCAACCAAGATCCTCAAGCACCTTCGCTACTTGAATGTCTCCAACAACGAAATCAAGACCATTCGTCGCACAGAAGTTGAGGTAAATCAACCAAATATTCATTTTTCAGTTGAAATTATTCAAAGGTTTTCCTGTTTTTTCAATTTGCAGTTCCTCAGTGGACTCCGTGTGCTGGACATCGATAATAATCCCCTAAATTGCAATGCTGACTTCATGACCCTCGTGACCTGGTTGACGAAGAAGAAGATCAAGGCTGGTGATGCAAGTCTCGATCAAGGGAGGAGTGCTAAGTTGGAACTCCTCGTGGACTACAAGAGCGACAACCCCGATTCAACATGGCAGAAAATCATCTACAAAGCCTGCAGTCGAACCACCTACAACCCAGACTTCCCCGAGGATGTACCCACAAGCACGGCTAAGCCGAAAGAATTGGAAATCCCGAAGGAAATTAAGGAAACTAAGGAAGTAAAAGAAGTCAAGGAAGTCAAGGAAGTCAAGCCACAGAAGTCCAAACCAGTTGATTCAACAAAGATTAAGGAGTCTGAGAGTGAGGATGATGATAACTACTACGACTCAGAGTACGATGATGATCTCGATGAGAATGCGGAGATGATCAACAACGATAAGGATATACAGGAGAAGGATCTGTTCGTGAAGGAGCTGGATATTATCCAGAAGATGCAGGGTGATCTCTTCGGTAAACCAGGTTAGTAGAAATTCCTTCCTTCTTAAGTAATTCTAAGTGTTTTAAGTCAAAGGACTGAAGTCACAGTTAGGTAGTTTTCAGGTTTAGATTTGTTTAGATGCAATTCTCATAAATTTTAAAGCTTGCTTAATTTGTTAGAATAACTTAGCAATTAAGATTTGATCTAAGCCTGTTTTACTCCTGATCTTCTCCTTTTCTACTCCTGATCTTTGTTTCTTTCTTCTCAGTTTAATTTTTTCTTTAAAGTTAGACTATTTTACTAAACTTGTTTAGAAAGCTTCTCAGTTTTAAAATGCCTAACTTAAGTTCCGTTCTTACATGAGTTTCTTATAGGATTGAATACTTTACAGAGGTATTCTTGTTCCCTATGGAAGAAGCACGTAAAAACGAAACTTAAGTCAGGTTTTTACAGTCTAAAAAAAACTATCTAAAATAGAAAATTTTAATTCTAATTTGGAAGAAACAATTTAATTAGAAGAAAACAGACTAATTGTAAGATCAGGAGTAATAACAGGAGAAGATAAGTCCTAAATTGTTAGAGATAAAGGATGGTATTCACTACTCAGTCGGACTTAAAAATTTAAATGGGTTTTTAAGCCGGTTTTAAGGTTTTGAGTTAGTTTTTTAAGTCAGACTTAAAAGTTTTAAGTCAGTCTTAAAATTTGTAAGTCGGTCTTGAAATTTTTAAGTCAGATAAACATTTTATAAATTTTGATGTTTAGAGATTGTTAGATGCCCTTTTTTTAAAGTCCAATAAGTGCATCTAACTTGTAAAATTTATTGAAAAATATGCAATTTGTTAATCTGACTTAAAAATTTTAAGGCCGACTTACAAATTTTAAGAACGATTTACAAATTTTAAGACTGACTTAAAATTTTTAAGTCAGACTTAAAAAAAAACTGAATTAAAACCTTAAGACCGACTTAGAAACCGACGTAAATTCCGACTTAATTCCACCCAAAATTCCTATTTTATTTTGCCTAAATCAACAAACTAAAATTGTTTAAATTTCTTCTAGGCAAAGAAAGCGACGAGGATGACGATGAATACGATGAGGAAGACGAAGACGATGAGGACGGTTCTGCCCCAACTATGGTATCCCGTCTCATGATTATCTGGCCAATTTTGATTGTTGTCCTGAGTGCCCTTCTCCTCCTCATGGTAATTGGCAAGATTGTGTCATTGCTAATGAGGAAGCGCGGTGAGAGATACCGCCAAGCATTGCTGGCCTCCAAGAATTCAATCGTCTACCAAAAACTCTCCGAAGACATTAACAGGGGTCCACCGACTCCAAAGGTTAATCGGTACCAGCCCATCAATCAAGTTTAACCTACAGCTGGATTTTCCCGCTTCTACCCTACATTTCCTCAATTTTAAATCCCTCCCCCCTCCCCCAGTTGATGGCAGCTTCGTTTAAATTGAATCCTAACCCCTTCACATTCCCTCAAAATATCCCTCCAAAACAGCCCTCTTTTTTATGTATCCTTAACGAATTGTGTAAATGAAGTAGAATTTATTTGCTCCCTTGATTGGCCTAAGGGAGCAATTTTAAATGCAACTATTAATTAATATACATTTAAACTTTATTATTTCATATATACAAATTAACTTACTGTAGTCCCTGATTTTTTTTGCTATAGTAATTTTAGTCTTTAACAAACATTTACTTGAATAGAGAAAAGAAATTAGATGTGAATGAGAATTTTTTTTGTAATTGGGATCAAAATGTGGCAACTTTTTTCCAAAAAAAAAATGAAACAAACTCCAACCACCACCTTAACGTGCCATTCCAATTTTTTTTAATCTGTAGAAAAGACGTAAAAAAAGAATTCTTTGCATGGAAGAGAAATAAAGTGTAAAAGAAAAAAAAACTTAATTTTCTGTCCTTAGGAAATTGCAATGATTCCTGGTTGGAGTTGTAAATGTTCTTTTTTTTTTTCTTTTGTGTTTCGCTGAATAAAATTTACTTATGTTGAATTGAGAATATTTAGAGCTAGTCTAAAAGTATTTAAATATTTTTTGGGTTTTTTGTATTGTCTTCGAGTGAACGTCTTGGAGAAAATAAACGTATTACTTAAAAGAACACAAATAAAGTCTTTTTTTCTCATCCTGGAATTTAAACTGACAAGTTTAAAGTCTCTTTTGGGTCATAAATTAATTTGTCGAGTTTTGAAATTTAGATGGAAATCTCCTGCGATAGAGTTATCAGCTGGAATGCGCCAAGGTATGTTTTGATATAAATAATTTAATTTGTAATCTCATTCAATTCATTTTTATAGGGAATTTCCATTCTCTTTTATTTATAAATACAAAGACAAGTAAAGGGAGGAAAAATTGATAAAGAAAGACTTATAAATTCTTTTGCAAATTCTTTTGATTGCTAATCATATTTCTCTGCAATTTCATTCACAAAAGAATAAATTGAAAGAACTCTATTCAATTTTATTTATGATTTTTTTTCTGATGAAGTATCTGCTTAAGATGCATAAAATTTTGTATTTCAAAAGAATTCCTTAGGATTGATTTTAGAGTAATTTCCGAGTCAATTTTAAAGCAAAAATAAAGCTAAAATATTGAGGTAGATTCTGATAAAAATCTTTTCTTTTCTTTACAATTCGTCATGTTATAACATTTTTGGTATTCAGGAAAAAATCTTATAGGATTTTTACATTTTCTTTCCACCTTAAATTGTATTTTTGAAGGAAAATTACTTTTCCAGGCCTCTTCATAGATCTTTAAGACTATTTTCCTGAACAACAAATTCTTTGTTTTCATTTTCTAGAACTTCAATCAAACGATTTAAAAACACTTAATCTGTAAAAATCTTACAACAACTTTTCAATTGTTAGAAAAGAAAAGAAAAGATTTTATCATAATCTACGCCATTTTGATTAGAAATTAGTACTTTTTTCTCTTTTTACTTAAAAAGATATTCTTTTGTCTTCAAAGAGATAATTTGAGTTTTTTACATTATAGCCATTTTGTTCCCGAAAAGTTTTCTAAAGTTCCATTAAAATTGTATGAATTAATCTCTAAATTGTGTAGTCCTAATTTTTTCCAGACCCTAGTCTCATGGCTAAAGGGTGGAGGGAATGTGCGAGCTAAATGTCCTAGGCGGTGGATGTACGTGTGAGCGTCGTCCATCAGCACGCTCCGGTATGAGTCAGTCTCTCTCTGAGTTTCGTCGGGAGCGCATGTGGGGCATTTAGTTAGCCGTGCTCTACCGCTCAAATAGAATTTCTAGGTAGCCCAACTTAATTGGACTACAATTGGTCAATTTTCTTTTTCTAAAATATATAGCCAAGGGGTGTTTATGTGGCGAATATTTTGGTATTTTAAGGCGAATCATCCGAATATTTCTGAACATATGAATATACAACTTCACATGAACATCTCTTGCTAAAACTCAAAAAAGAAAAAAAAAAATAGGAATTCTTGGTTTGAATTTAGTCATTTTTGGGTTCTATTTACTACTTTTTAGCATTAATTTACTACTTTTTCGTTTGAATTTAGTCCTTTTAGCTGTGATTCTTTCGAAGAAAAGAATAGCACAGCTTCTGTGTCCACTCTAAAACTCAAGGTCGTCGGATCGGGCTCAAACTTGGTATGAGCACGAATTAGGGTCCCCACATTCCAAAAAACGTATGCGCCGAAAAACTTTTCCGGCCGTCCGGCCGTCCGTCCGGCCGTAGTTTGGAGCTCAATTACAAGAGAACGGTAATAGATAGAGACTTGCGGTCAACGGCAAAGTTCAATTATCGACTGGAAGTCGTCCAACTATGATATCAAATTCAGCCCCCCACCCCTGCATCCGCCATTTTGAATTTTTTTCAATTTTGTTTTTGCTATATCTCAGCCTCTATTATAGCTAGAGGTCTGAAATTTTAATATGTTGTAGGGGCCCTTAAGACCTTTTCAACGATACTTCATTTCCAAAAATCGGACAAGCGGTTTAGCAAATATAGAGTTCTATCGTAAGTGGGCTATAACTCCTAAACCGCTTGACCGATTTGGACCAAACCGGTTTTGAATGAAAGATCTCAATGAGGTCTACAATTATCTATACATAGGAACTTTCAAAAGTTACCGCTAGAGGGCCTACAATCAAAAACAAAATTTTCGATGAGTTTTCGACCAGTTTTCGATTAATATCTCAAAAACTGGACGATAGATTTCGATTAAATTTTAGTATGTTATAGGTGATAGGCACACCTTTTAACCAAAAAAAAAATAAAAAAAATTTATGTCGTGGTTTCAGAGATATAGACCAAAACAGGTTTCCATATGTACCGATTGTTGTATTATTGCGTTATATCGGCTTAACGGTACTTGATAAAGACTTTTCGATTGAAGTTTCATCAGGTATAGTGGGCATGACCTATCAGATTTTACTAATTTCAAAATTCAAAATGGCCGCCTTCTGCCATTTTGTTACATCAACAATTACTTTCACCTATTCACATATATTTTAAACAAACTAATTGGCGCCCCGCGAAGCGGGGCGCCTTTTTTATACATAAAAAATATAAAAATATATAAATATACATATATAAGTACAATGATGGTCCAGCAGAGTAAAGGGAATGTACTGGTAAGTTTCACTTACGGGCTGTGATTCTTCCTTCAGATGACAGTCCAAGTGTGGTGAAAATTGAGGTGGATAAATTTTTAGGAATGGCTTTCTCACGCATCGAATCACAGCCAACGCGTGTAAATTCTGGGGAAGGGCTTACTCATACGCGTTGGCTGTGATTCGTTGCGTGAGAAAGTCATTCCTAAAAATTTATCCACCTCAATTTTCACCACACTTGGACTGTCATCTGAAGGAAGAATCACAGCCCGTAAGTGAAACTTACCAGTACATTCCCTTTACTCTGCTGGACCATCATTGTACTTATATATGTATATTTATATATTTTTATATTTGGGACTGAAAACCAAATATTTAGCGGCTTGAATTTTTTTGTGTATTGAATTAACTACTTTTTAGGCTTCAATTTTAGTATTTTTGGGCTTTAATTTATATTTTTTAAAGCATTTTGAGATTGGAGACTGCCTTTTTCTAGGATTGAAAACCAAATACTTTGAGGCGTGAATTAAGCAAGTTTTGGGTTGTATTTACTACTTTTTTGACTTTTTTGTTCTTTCAGGGCTTAAATTAATTTTTTTTTAACTTTTGTTCTTTAATTTCTACCTTTTTAGAATTAAAAAAAAATGCTTGATTTTAATCTTTTTTAGGCTTGAATTTAGCACGATTGAGAGTGAAATTACTATTTGGTTTGAATTTATTCCTTTTGACGCTTAAATTAAATATTTTTTTGGCTTCTGTTTCTCAATCTGAGCCATTTAGGGGCTAAAATCCTAAAATTCAATATTTTGATTTCTTTGACAAATCATTCGAATATTAGCGAATAATCCGAATAATTTCGTCCAGATAAACCCCCTTGTAGATAGCAATTCAAGTTCATGACCTTTCGATTTTTTATATTCTCTACAAAACTCTTGAAATATTTCATTTTTTCAGACTTTTCAGACAGTCAGAGAACCCTGAATCTAAAAAAATATCTCTCTGGCTTATCATAAAAGTCTCCTCTCTCTGTATTGGTAAGGCACTTGTCAAGAAAAAAAAAATGATTCCAAGACGCCGAGTGATTGATCTTCTGCAGAATATTTCTAAAGCATCGTAAGTTCTTGACAAGAATTTTTGTTCAATCCACAAGAAATCTCTTAAATTGTTCTTTTGCTAACTGCAGATGTCGGTGCCCAAGTCATTCAACAGACACCGGAGGAGGAGTCAAAGACAATGCCTTCGAGGTAAGATCAGTTTTTTATCACCCCAAAAATGCTCAATAAAAGATAATTATTTTTTTCTTGGGAAGATGTCAAGCTCTACAATTAGATATGGGCCAGGAGTGTCCAGAGAATTGGGAGCTGATTTGGCAAATTTGAAGGTGAAGAATGTTTGTCTACTAGTTGACAAGAATCTTGTGGATAAGCCTTCGGTGAGGACTGCTTTTGACTCCTTAGCGAAGCAAAAGATTCCCTATGAGACGTTCCAAGATGTTCGTGTGGAACCAACTGATTCAAGTCTCCAGGAAGCAATTAATTTCGCCAGGAGGAAGAATTTTGATGCCTACGTTGCCATTGGAGGTGGTTCTGTGATGGACACCGCAAAGGCAGCCAATCTCTATGCGGCACATCCTGAAGCAGAATTCCTAGACTTTGTCAATGTTCCCATTGGAAAGGCTAAAGAGGTGAACATCTCTTCTAAACTTAAAGGTTTTGTGGGCAAAGAAAATAAGTTTTTAATGTAAATTTCAGGTAATCAACCCTGTTAAACCATTGATAGCCGTGCCAACAACAGCAGGAACTGGCTCAGAAGCCACAGGAATTATTGTCTTTGACTACAAACCCTTGCACGTGAAAACGGGAATTTCTAATAAAGCCCTAAAACCTCTTCTGGGACTCATCGACCCCCTACATACCCTCTCACTCCCTGAAAGAGTTATGGCCTATGCGGGATTTGATGTTTTCTGCCATGCTCTGGAAAGCTTCACGGCGATCCCCTACACGGAACGTGGGCCTATGCCTGCTAATCCTAAACTAAGGCCACCCTATCAAGGCAGCAATCCACTCTCAGACGTCTGGGCGAGGTTTGCTCTATCGACAATCAAGAAGTACTTTAGGTGAGGCTGACCAACAACCAAAAACTCCTTCAAAAATCCCCTAAAAAATAATTTTTATCCCTCCCAGATCCGCTGTCTTTAACCCAGATGACCTCGAAGCAAGGTCCAATATGCATTTAGCAGCTTCAATTGCGGGAGTTGGGATTGGGAATGCCGGAGTTCATCTCTGTCATGGACTTTCCTACCCAATATCCGGACTTGTGAAGTCTTTCATCCCTTCTGGCTACGACAAAACCCACCCTATTATCCCTCATGGACTCTCAGTGGTCATGACGGGTCCAGCAGTGTTCAATTTCACCGCCCCCGCGTGTCCGGAAAAACACCTAGAAGCAGCAGCCCTCCTCGGAGTCGACGTCACCAATGTACGCCGGGAAGACGCTGGTCGTGTTCTGGAAGAAATTGTACGGCAATTTATGTACGATCTCAAGATTGAAAATGGCCTCAGTGCCCTCGGGTTTACCAGTGATGACATACCAGCCCTTGTGAAGGGAACCCTGCCCCAGGAGAGATTGATAAAATTATCCCCAAGAGAGCAATCAGAGGAGGATCTCTCGCATTTATTCGAGAACTCCATGAAAGTCTACTGAGCGCCACAATGTGGGCAAAAAAAGCCACCACGCCGTGAGATTCAAAAATTGTATTCCAGTAGCAAAATACAGAGGATTTGGGAATTATTTGCACGATTCTTAAAAGAGGTCGTCATATCAGAATGATTTAGGGTCTATTTGAATGGCTCACTTTCCTATGAGAAGTTCTTGAGCTTGAAAAGATTTTATTAAAGAATAAATTTTGTGAAGGAAAAGTTTGTTTGGGAAATTGGCGGGAAAAGTTACAAAAGAAATAAAAGAGATAAAAGGAAATACGTTATTGCTCATTAATTAATACTTCAGTTTTTTAATCAGTTCGACGTCTCGAAGTTTTTTATATAATGTTTCGGAAGTTTAATTATTTTTAATTTATAATTAAACCATTAAAGAAAAGAAAAAAAATCAATAATTTTTCATAATCAAATCCAATCTTTTACTCTCCCTTCATCTAAAGACATGAAGCATATGCGTTATGTACAAAATTTCAAACTGATAAAGCAATAGGGGCGTGGTTTATGCATTTTTTAGCCAATCTTTTACGTGTTTTTCCAGATTATCTTTAGTGAAAAGTAGAATCGGTTTTTCTTCAATGTTTTATGATTAAAAAAAATTTTTTTTCTGTGTCTATGTTTAACGTCGAACTCTAAAGTGAATAAACTCCTTTCCTCATAAGGAAGGAATGTAAGACACGATTTAAACTCTAAAAAATCCTTTTTATAAGACAGATACTTTGCTTAGAAGTTTTAAAATTCACCACAAAATTTGAATTTAATTCTAATCTTAATTTCAATCCTAATTAAAAAATCATTTAAAATAAAATCAAAAAAAAAATCTCTACTTGCTGCCCTTTAAAATCCAATGGAAATTGCCATTTTGTTTCCCCCTAGAAATGACTGCACTCCCCAAAATGCACAAAAACGCACACAAATCCCGAGAGGAAAAAAAAACATTCCAAGTGAATTTGTGGAGTGATTTTAACACAAGAAGATATGATAAGAATTATTCTTTGCACAGTGTCTGACTCTGAGCTGTTTAGAAGGCTAAAAAACCGTCTATAGTTTCCACTACACAGTCAAATAGACAATTGTGTCGCATTGGCCCCTCGGCCCGGGCATAAATTCAATTTATAATCTCTGATGGAGTCTCAACTGTCCTCTTGTGAGTCGATTTGTCGATCAGTACGACCGCAGCTTCAGAAGCATCGAGATCCCCGTGCGCATGAGAGATTTTCCCCCCGAAGAACGATAAACTCTGACCTGGCTACGGGTCAAAAGTGCACCGGGAGGAGCAAAGTGATTTAGAAAAAAAAAGTTTAATGTGTGAGAAATGTGAGGCATTTTGAAATTGAATCACTTTAATAGAAAAGACAGCGCCTACACCTTATCATCAGGTATATAACAAAAAAAACTTAATCTTATCGCTTTGGAGAATTTTCTTGACGGAATCACTCCTCGACTAAAAGGCGCAGTTGTGCCAAGACTTTACGTGACCATAAAAATCTATTTTATGGTTTTTTTGTGTGCTTCAAAAGCTTTTCTTTTCACCCCGCGCGACATAGTGAAAGTTCACGTGGAAAATGTGGAAGGGAGAAAAAGGATTTTTTGGATTACAGTGAAAAGTGTTGTGTTGATTTTCTAAATAATAAAAAGCTCCACTCAAAAAAAAAAACGTGAAGATTGCACAAAGAAGTCAAGATAAATCGCTTGACTGTAGATTCTACAGCCAGTTGACGGTTTAAATCTCACTTAATTGGCGTTTCCTGATCACATCTCATTGTGGGTAGTATTTTGTGTATTATTCGTTTTTATTTTCTCTATATACCCGAAGACTTGATGATAATTTCATTTACTTTAGCCCTGATTGAGAGCACACTTAAAGAATTTTTATGATGATTGAACATTTACTTTGTCAAACACTTACCACACAGAGGAAAACGCAATTTTCCTTAACTTGAAAGCTCTCTGAATTAAAGGGGAATTTTCGATTCTCTGTCAAGGTTAATTTATGAATAAATTGTCAAAAGGAATGTTCGTTTAAATTGAAGGAAAGAAAATGCAGAAAAAGCATTGAATGGTATCCTTAAAATTGTGATTTTGTAACTATTTTATTCAAAATTGCTTAAAAGCTACAATTTTTGCCAAGGGGGCCACCAAGAGGTTGTTATTTCAATGAAAATTTTAAATATATTCTGATTTAGCAGGAATTATTCGAAAATATTCAAATTATTTGCTAAAATTCAGAAATATTCGCTAAAAATTAAAATATTGGGCAGATAAAGATCTTGGCAGAGAAGAGTGAAAAGCCCTAAGAATTTTATTCCTTATTTTTTTTTAAACACAAAATGAAGAAAATTCAGGATTTTCCCTGGGCTTTTCTGACCATGGGGAATAACCTTGATTTTCTTGAGTGTTTAATGAAGTTTCAAAATTAATATTTAAAAGTTTTCAAACGATCATAGAATATTGGACAAAAAGTTTATTTTTTGAAGGGAAAAATCAATCAGATTTCCTTTAAATAAGACAATATTGAGTATGTTTCTCTTAATTGAATTTCTTTTAATGACTTTTCTATTCCAATTTTTCGGAATTCTCTCAACTAATAAGAATTTAAAAAAAAACGAATTAAGCATAAAAAATTAAAAATCAAAACAAAATCAAAAACTTTTCCCGCTTTAAATAAATTTAAAAACAGTTATTAGGAAAACTAATAAAAATACAAGGTAGTCACATCGTGGTTTAGGAACGATGTTGTAAACCTCTAGTTTAGGGCTCAACCGGGAATTGAACCCGGGACCTCTCGCACCCAAAGCGAGAATCATACCTCTAGACCATTGAGCCACACACTCACTCCAAAGTTTTATTTTTTCAATAAATAAATTAAATGAAAAAAGAAGTAAAAAGGTAAATTATAATTTCATTTTGAACAACTTCAATTTGATTTCCCTGACAGTGCCCAATTTTATGATTATCTTCCGCAATCAAACGCATTTTAGGAGAAGACCCTTAAACATGGCAAAGAGTTTTTTTTTTAAATTGTTTCACATATAATTGAAAAATCCCTTGAAGCGTAACAAAAATGCAAATTTCTTTTGTGGCAAATGTGAGACACTCAATTGATCAACTATTGATGTTTTGACGATGGCTACAATTGAAATTACGCCAATTGAGCCACTCCAATTGCTCACTGCGCGCGCAAAGGGATGTGATCGCGCCACTCCTTGCCCGCGGGTTCATGGGAAGAAGTAGAAAAAAAAATAGCCCGCGCAACCATCTAAACATATCGTCAGAAAAGCATTATGAATGCTTGACGATCCGCAACGTGAATGACAAAATGCGACAAATTGCATAAAATGCATGATATGCACAATCAGATGATAATTACATGATAGTGCAAAATCTTCTCTCTCGCGGGAAATTAACTTAAAATTACAATTTTTGCTTGGGAAGAAGGTTAATGAGTGGGTCTTTGCAGGTTGAACACAACAGCCCTCCCCGAAAAAAAGCGTGATTTTGCCAATGAAGGATATTTTGGGAGCCCGCAGGGGATTCCTCCTCGGGTGGATTCTTACACTGCTCTTCGCAGTACCCGCGGTGAGGGCTCTCACGCCTCGAACAACGGATCTCGATGTACCCAAGAGGTGCAACTTGGAGCGGGTCTTCAAACGTATTGGCTACAATTGCGCCAAATTGGACCTCAAGGAGATCCCGCAGAACCTCAAGAGTTCAATGGAGGTGAGAATTATTTCAGCATGATCTGTCTGTCGGCTTGAGACGAGATGACAAAATTATTCGTTCATTGTGCGCGACGATTTGGGAGAAAATTTTAATCATTTTGAAGAAAAAAAATGATTTTTTTTATCTGGAAAATTCCTTTTAAAGTGTACGCAATGGAAAAAACTAAGATCTTCGAATATTCACCTATAAGAATTTCGGCCAATAAAACTGGAAAAATTGCTGAATAATTGAGAGAAAATTGAATGAGGGAAAAACTATTTTTGGATCTATCTATCGAGTTTTTAAATAAAACGGAAAAAATTGAAGGAAATGAAATATTTCAATAAATAAGAAAATTTATAAGAAATGTTAATGAAAATTCCAGCCACTGAGTAAGACGCACAGAAACGTCGAAAGCTTTTAGCCCTAAAATTGAAAGGATGCGTTTGGTTTGACCTACCGTTCCTTGGCTGACGCAATCGGAAGGATTTATCCTATATCACGAAATATTAAAATTCCGTCGGATTCTATTAGAGTAAAACTATTTTTATTTAAAAAAAAATATTATTCTGAGTTTTTAAATAATTAGTAAATAACAATAAAAAGTTTAGTTTTATAATTTCTGTAGATGAAATGACTAAACCTTCCAACAAACTTTGGCCTCTATGAATCAAGTCTTAGCCTTACAAAAATCGTATAATAAAGTTTTTTGTCGGTTATCGTTAAAAGTTTAGATTCTGACGTCAATGACATATAAAAAGCTTAATTTCCACGCTTTTATCTTTTGTTTTATCCCACGAAAAACTTCCATAAAATATAACTGCTGACCAGCTGAGTTAAACATCATTTTTAACCCTTGGAATGCGGAGCGGGGTCCTTGAACGACCCCAGCGCTATATTTCGTGTTATATCTCCATAAATATATAAGATACCATTCCCATCTTTTAGAAATAAGTTCTTTGGTTATCTGAGGAGGTTGTGTAAAAATTTCAGCTCAATCCGACCACCACAAGAAAAGTTATTAAGGAAAATGTAGAAGAAGGGAATTCAAAAATTGGTGTAACGGTCATGCTGCGGAAAATTTTTTAGAGCATAAACAACATAAAACATAATGAGAAGCATGTAAATGTGCAAAACAATAAAGAATATTCGAGAAATATTGCCATTTATCACTTTGCGGGAAGTTAGGGGAATGTGGGGAAGAGTGAAAAAAAAATTGCAGTTTCTTGGCAAATTTCTCAAAAAGAAATTGTGCAAAATGATTGAAAAATGTTTTTCCCTAATATCTTCTTCTGCGTGTTTCCGGGTGGCGAATTTGTGATACAAGGGGCAAGAGGACTATATAAGGAATCTATAGGCACTAACCCGACAACTCCAGGTTGTATAGTTTGGGAGAAAATTGGCCTTCTTTTTGGGGTCGTTGAACGACCCCACCTTCGCATTCTACGTAACTACCAAGGCCTCCGCATTCCAAAGGTTAAGTGAAAAAAAAGAATGGCTTTTGCACTTAAAATTTACTTTGTTTCTTTTGATGAATAGAATAATGAATAAGTTGAGAGATTTATTCTTTCTGCTAAATATTTTCTTTTTTTTCTGTATTTAACACTTCAATTTTCAAAAAGCTTTATCGGTTCATAATTGGACCATTTTCCCTGTTAAATTCAATTTAGTGCGCTCAGCAATATTACTTGGTCGACTTTGAGGGTAAAAAACGCTTTTTAAGAGCTTTATTTTCACAAAAATCTTATGATTCAAGTTAAATGTATAGTTTTAGAACATTCTGTGGGGAATTTCAAGAATATTATCTGAGAATTCAATTTTCTAAGAAAGTTAAAAGTGATGGCTTTGCGGAAGATTCATGGGGCTGAATTTTATTATCTTTTAAATAATTAGAATTAGGCTGGAAATTATAATCAAATTCATTAATTATTTTAAACAAAGGGAGTTTATTTGGCGAATATTTTGGTTTTTTTTAAGCGAATCATCCGAATATTTCCGAAGATCTGAATATTTGACTTAACATAAATATCTTTTGCTAAAAACAGAAGAACTCAACACCAGATTTTCCGTAAACTGTTTTCTTTTAATTTTTCGCAAAGTTTATTTTCAAAATTACCCAAAAAATGCTTGAATTCTGAATGAAAATTCTAAAAATTTCTCTTAAGAAGTTCTAAAACTTTTTCTCTAGCAGAATCCTTGAGTTTTTTTAAAGCGTTAAAAGTCAATAAAGTAAAAATCAATTCAGATTTATAGGATTTATATAATAAAATCTTTTATTTCTCTAAATTCTTCAAACAATTTTAATGATTCAAACAGATCAAACTTTCACAACAAAATATTTTCAAAATTTCTAATCTCAAATTTTTGTTATCATGTCCAGTCTCGCCTGTATTTGTTTGAGATTATTTGCTCTGAAGAAATATCAAACAAGTGGCTCTCAGTGGAAACTTTTTTGATAAGAAACCCATGTGCTCTGCCCCAAACAATCTTCCCAACATTATCACGCAGCATAAACACTCACAGACCTTTTATCAATTCTGATTTGAGACAACAACAACAAAAAAAATGATGCATCTTACGCCATACTCAATTGGGTCTTGATGTAGCTTCACTCGAAATTAAATTGAAACGATCATTTCCATTGCAAATTTAAACTGCACATGTTGGGCATTTTCACACCACACACAAAGCATAGAGAAGAAGAACATCTCTTGGGTGCCGCAACAAGAAACTCGGACAATCTTCCAATTGAGGGGGGTCAATTGGTTGAATGCCGAGTGCGGAGGGAAAAAAATACAAAGCAATTAGATCCAATTAGAGATGAGGTCACGGGGAAAGAAAGCAACGACGAATGGGGATTTTTGGTGGGATGATGAAGATGTTTTCGGGAGGCGGAAGAGCCGCTAACATAAGAGCGTGGAAATGGAATTATTCTTCCATCTTTCTGTATAGATTCTCGATGCTTCCTATAATCGGATCAGAGACCTCAACCCGGGGACATTTGAGCGCTACACGGATCTTCAGTATTTGTATTTAGCTGAAAATATGATTCAGACCATTGAACCGGGAACATTTGCCATTCTCACCAATTTAGAGGCTATCGATCTTTCCTACAATGCCCTCACAACCATCCCCGTTGAGCTCTTCAACCTGCCACTGCTGAGAAATCTCTACATCTACAGCAACAACTTGTATGATCTCCGAACTGATCTTGAGGTAAAACTCATTTTGTCTTTTTTAACCGTTTTTATTCAAATTAATCCTTCTTATCCTCCTCTTTAGTCCATCGAAAAACCTATCAGGGCTCCTCTGCAGCTTCTCAACATTGCCGACTGTAGGCTTGGATCAGTTCCTGACTTTGGAATCCTCCCAGGTAATTTTTATTGATAGCTGAATCGCCCTCGGAAGAAATCTCTAATTAACTCTTTTTTTCTTGAATTTCAGATCTTTGGCATCTAAACCTATCCTCTAATCCTCTTCAGCATATCCAGCCACAGCAATTCTCACCGCTGTGTAACTTAAAGACCGTAGATTTAAACAACACCAAAATGCCTCCGTGCGCGTGTCAGCAAATGACCTTCTACATGCGCCGAAGATCCATCGCCATCAAGAATGGCATGACTAACTGTGATAGTTCAGCAGAAGGTAAGCCACGTATAGGCCTGAAGTTTTCTTTGATTTTTAAGATTTAAGCACAAATTAGGAATTAATATTTTAAAGTAAAATTCTTTTAAGTTTCTCAAGTTCAGTTTAAATTTTCTTAAACCAAGATTGATTTTTTTCCGAGCTAGGTCGAAGTTTTTTTTAAGCCAGACTTAAGTTTATTAGTTTTTTATTTACAGACTTTAATTTAGAGCTTAAGGTTCATAAGAAAGTTTTAAGTGTTCTTAAACTTAGCTGAGACTAAGCTGAGGTAAGCTTAGGCCTTGCCTTAAACTAACGTATTAGGTTCTTTCAGGCTAGATTTAAATTTTTTATAATACAGACTTTTATTATTTTTTATTTTTTTAAATTTATTATTATTATTTTTTTATTTACGGACTCTAATTTAGAGCTTAAGTTTCTTAAGACAGTTTTAAGTATTCTTAAACTTAGCTGAGACTAAGCTGAGCTAGACCTAGCCTTAAACTAAGGCTTGGCCTAAGTTTTTTTTTATAGATCTCTTTTTATCTAACCTTAAGTCCTTTATGCTAGTCTCAAGATTTCTCAACAAAAACTTTTTCTTACCTAGACTAAAGGTTTTCAAGCCAGACTTAAGTTTATTAGTTTAAAAAGTATTAGGTTCTTTTGGCACAGATTTAAGTTTTTATAATAGACTTTAATTTTTTTTTATTTATTTATTTTTATTCATTTATTTAAATTTCTTAATTTACAGACTAATTTAGAGCTTAAGTTTCTTAAGACAGTTTTAAGTGTTCTTAAACTTAACTAAAACTAAGCTAAGCTAAGCTTAGGCCTTGCCTTAAACTAAGGCTTGGCCTAAGTTTTTTTTATAGATCTCTTTTTATCTAACCTTAAGTTGTTTAAGCTAGACTCAAGATTTCTTAACAAAAACTTTTTCTTATCTAGACCTAAGGTTTTCACGGTTTTCAAGCCAGACTTAAGTTTATTAGTTTAATAAGTATTAGGTTCTTTTGGCATAGATTTAAGTTTTTTATAATACAGACTTTTTTATTTATTTTTTCATTTTAATTTACAGACTTTCATTTAGAGCTAAAGTTTCTTAAGTCAGGTTTAAGTGTTCTTAAACTTAGCTGAGACTAAGCTGAGCTAGGCCTTGCCTTAAACTAAGGCTTGCCCTAAGTTTTTTTAATTAACCTTAAATCCTTTAAGCTAGACTCAAGATTTCTTAACAAAGACTTTTTCTTACCTAGACCAAAGTTTTTCTTTTTTTAAGAACTTTAATTTTTTAAATTAGGCTTAAGTTTTTCAAGGTTAGGTTAGACATAATTAAGGCTGAATTAAAAAATCTTTAACAATAAAACATTAAAAGCTTAAAAGCTTAAAATTTAGGTCTGTCCTTAAAAAACAAAAGTTCGTCGTAAAAAAAACTTAAACCTGGCTTATGAACGGATTAAACCGGTCTTTTAGAGTGAATTTAACACTCTTTCTTCTTATTTTTTTACGACATTTCGGGCTCTTCTTTATTATTCATCAGCTCTAATTGATTTTGCATTTCTTTAGTTTTAAAATTAAAGACTTTTTTCTTACTTAATTTCATTTAAAATTTAATAAATAAATTGTAAATTATTCACTCACCTGGAAAATGCTTGAATCCATATTTCCTCCACAGAATTAATCTACTGCCCGGACGTTGTGAATTCCACGCGAGATGCGTCGGATTTTGACGAATGCAACGTCGTGCGGGAAACCAAAGTTCTCAATGAGAAGGCCACATCCTCCTGGATGATTGTTGCTCTCTCAATCCTTGCCTGTTTGGTGGCATTCGTGGTGCTGCTCTACGTGTGTCATCGACGGAATGCGAAGAGCACCAAAGATGTGCAGAAAATCACTCTCAGTGACGTCAAACCGAGCGAAGAGAATGGCAATCGGGACACCCTCCTGTCCTACGACAAGACCTGAAACATCACGCTTTGCCCCCCAGACTGATGCGGATGTGTAAATAATTTAGTAATAAATAAACTAACCAGGAAGCACTGAATAACGCTGCGATTTTAATTTTAAAAGAAACTTAGTCGATTTCCGGGTCTTCTGGGGCAGTTTTTGGGGCTTCTGTAGCAGCTATTGGTGCATCAGTGGCTGGTTTTGGGATTTCTGGTGCATCTGTTGGGATAACAGGATCTGCTTTTGGAGCATCGGAAGTACTGGGAGTAGCATTTGGAAGTTCATTGGCTATTTCGGCGACATTTGGGGATTCAGGAGTGGAAGTTGGGGGATGTTCGGACGGAGGCATTTCACCTTTTGACTCTTCTGGGCACTGATCATCACTACCGGACTTCTTGCATGAGAGACGACTCTTTCCTGGTTGATAGATCTGAATTGATGGACGATCCTTGTTGCGAATCCTCCTAGCCTGGCGTTCCTCCTTCTGTTTCTCTCGCTCCTCGCGCATTTTCTCCCTCTTCAGCTGTCGATTGGATTTCTCTGCTGGCTTCTCCTCCGCCTTTGCTGTTGCTTGTCCAGCAGCTTCCGCATCTTTTTCACCCTTTTCCACCTCAGTTTTCTTTGCATCCTTCTCCTGTGTTTCAGCTTTCTTCTCCTGCCTCTGTTCTCGCCTTCTCTCGCTGTACTTCTTCACTTCGCGCCGCACTTCCTCAGTCTGTGGTGTGGTGGCATCATTTGCAGCCTTTGCCTCCCTTGCCTGAGCCTTGGCCTTCTCTTTCTTCCTCTCACGCTCCAGCTTCCGCTGCTGATCTCTCTCAGCGCGCTTCCTGTCCCTCTCCTCTCGGGCTGCCTTTGCTTTCTCATCCAGCGGTGGTCGCTCCTTCCTCCCATCCTTCTGCTGTTCTCCCTGTGGCTTCTCCTTGTCCTTCTTCCCGCGTTTATCAGGAGTTCGGGATTTAATTGTTCGCACAATTATATCATCTTCTCCCTCCTTCTCTTGCTCCACAATAGCAGCTGGAATTGCCTTTGCCACCTGATTCTTCTTCCTCTGCTTCTCCTCATCTCGCTGTCGGCGTTTCTCCTCCATCTTCCGCTTCTTCTCCTCACGCTTCTCATTACGTTTGTTTGCAATGAATTCCAGGAGGGGAGTTGACTTGATTTTCTTATCATCCCGAAACTGGTAGGAGTACTCAAGCTTGGATTCCTGTTTCTCACCACCTTCTGCCTTCAGGGACTCAAGAAAGGCCAGGTAGTGCGCTTCAGTGTCAATTGAATTGCTTTTGATGTCCCTCTTCCGGGCTCTGTTCTTCGGTAAACCCTGAAATGGGGCAAATTCCACAACGGCCGGATATTCAGCACCCCTGCTGTCTACAAAAACGTATCCATCGAATTTCTCTTTGAAAATAAAAATGTCTTCCTGCTTTAGAAAATTAATATAAGCCCGGCACGAGGAATTCAGTCCAAGTGTCCAGTCGGCTGGCACGTAGTAGAAGTAGTCGTGATCAGGGATAGGATTTATTTGCTCCCTAAAGTCTTCCTCATTCATTGTTGGCGGCAATCTTCGGATTACAACCTGTCCGGGAAATTTTCTTTAGAAAAGAAGCGAGAAAAATGTTTGAATTAACATTTTACCTTTGTCAGGAGCTTTGGTTTGTCTTTCTTCTTCCTATCCTTCCTACTGGGACGCTCCTTTTTCACAGGAGCAGCCGATGCTTCCTTTTTATCACCGTCTTCAGTCATTTTTCTCAAAATTCCAATTCTATTTACACCAAAAGTTGGGTTATGTTTGAATGATTTTGACAGTTGGCCGCTTTCGCCGTAAAATCGCCGCGATTCGCCACCAGAGAAATTCCCAAAGAAATTCATTTTTTATTTTAATGATTTTGCTTTGTTTTCCAGGAAAAACCTATTCCAGAAAAGCTTCTAAGATTTCCTCAAATGTTTCTCAGAACTAAATTCAGGGAAATAAATCAAATTAACTAAATAAAAGATCTTTTTTTTCTCTAAAACAATTACAAATCTATTTTGTGGAGAATTAACAATTAATTCGATCTCGAGGGGGGATTTATTAGCCCCAATAGCTGACAATCTGCCTCAAGTATCGTCAAGTCCTTCTGGGAGCCCAGAAATCTCGTGGAGAGCTCCAATTCCTTAACACGCAGACGCACACGAGCTCCTCTCACGTAATCACTAAAAATAAAGAAATATCGTAAGAAATCCTCATAAATCGAATAAAAGGATAATCTTGACAAGCCTTACGAAGCATTCTTAGCTGGCCTGGTGCAGACGCAGTGGAACTTCCACCCAAAATCAATGTAAAGATCATCGTCTACGACGTGAAAGATTTTTCCAGTAACGACTTTTCCTTCAGGATCTCCAAGCTGGAATAATCAAACGTAATTGTCAATGACTTCCTTGTTGTGTTTTGGCTAAGAATCTTACATCCATGAATTTGGAATTCCTCAGGAGAGCTGCAAAAGTCTGCTCTTCCTTTGCAGCCGGTTCTGCTTCAGGTTCATCGAATTTTTTGAGAGCTTTCGCAAATCCACCGAGTTTTTCTTCATTTTCAGTGCTTGGAGGACTTGTGGTGGGACTACAGAGATATCTCGGATGTGGATTCAGTGATTTCCTGGGCAGTTTATTGAGGAAATTCCCTCGCACGTTTCGAATTGCACTGCAAAACATTTTGACCACACTGAAGTTTACTCATGCGCCATCGTCTTTGGTAAAAACTTCAGGTGAGATTTTACAAAGCAAAAAGTGCGGGAATTTTTCGCGCCTTTTCTGCCATTTTGAAAAAGTTTCAATGAAAGTTGATGGAAATTGTTAAAATTTCCTGCAAAAATGCTTAATTTTGCCCAAAAACTTACGAAAAAAGGTTGCAAAAGATATTTTTATCGTTCATCGACATTTATTTGGTTAATTATTGTATTCATTGCAATGAAGACAGCCTGAAATCTTAAGCAAGAAAACATTTTATTGTCTTTTCGTGTATAATTTTAAGATCACTGTAAGTACAATTTGATCCGATATAATTGAGATTTTGTAATTTAGAGCATTGATCCACGGCTGCCTGAGTCATCAGTTGGCAGTGGACTCGAATGTGGGCTCTTGTCGTACTCTCCGAGAGGAACATCCTTCTTCCCTGTGCGGACAATATCCTAGAATTGGCACAATGTTAGCACAAAAAACATTCATCCCTCCCCCGAGATTCCATGCAAAAAACAAGTAAATCAACAACTCTTTTGAAAAATAAAGAGAAAATTCACTTTGAAAAAGAGAAGCTTATTTCGGCAGAGATCGCTGAAGCTGTTAATGGAAAAGTAAAATAAAGAAAACTCACTACGGAAAAGCCACTTAATTCTGTAGGCTTACTTCTTCGGCATCACCATTCTTGTGATGATCATTCTCAAGCTTCTGCCGTTCAACCTTCTCAGCCCACGCCCTGAGGTACTCCACGATGGCGTGATGACCGAATGTTTCTGCCTCATCGATGGGCATATTACCCCAACGATCGCGCGGATCATGTGGGACACCACACTGCTCCAGGAGGAACATCACACAATCCTTGTGACCCTCAGCAGCAGCCAAATGCAGAGCTGTCCTGCCGTCGTAGTCTGACAATGTGATATCCATTCCTGAGAGTTTGTGTCTGGAAAAATCCCAAAATTAACTTTTTTTCAATATCCAACAACATATTGAAGCTTTAATGAATTATCTGTGACGATTCGTGGACAATAATGTGGGTTTATCAAATTAATTAAACATGGAAGACGTATAGATTAATTTATCGCGGTAGAGCCGGTAGAGCTACAATGGGAAATTATTAATTAACCCCAAAAGCGATAAGAAAATTCAATAAATTCTCAATTTTAGGAATTTTTTGTTTTGTCAGCTATGCCTGAATTAAATTCGTTAAATAGATCTGCGAATTTCAAAAGTAGCCATGTTGGTTTTTTGATAGTTGTCAGTTCGGTGAATTCCAGTGATTGGCACTGGAATATTCCCAATTCCGACGGGAAGTGATAAAATTAATAATAATTGTGAATCAGATTTAAGATCAAGAGAAAATTCTTACATCAAACGGAAGGAATAAACTCACCGTCTGAGAGCTGTAACATCGCCACTGGCTGCTGAAAAGAGGAGATTAACAATGGAAAGTCCTTTGGTTTCATATCTGTGCCGCCGTGGGTCCTTCTTGTTGGTGGCATGTTTCAGATTATCATATCGGTGGAAATTAAAAGCTGACACAATCTCCTCTGAGAACTGCAACCCCCGACAGCTATTGCCCAGAGGATCGAGTGGTGGTGACCAGCAGAAGATGCCCATTACATTGGGAATGACAACGAGAGTGCCTCCACTGACGCCTGATTTAGCCGGTAGGCCAACCTTGAAGGCAAACTGTCCAGAGTAGTCGTACATACCGCAGGAGTGCATCAATGACAGCACATCCCGAACAACTTCCGGTCGCAAAACCTTCTCTTCGGTCGTCGGGCAGATGCCGCCATTTGCAAGTGTTGCACCAACAACTGACATACTCTCGCACGTGGCTTCCATGGAGCAGCACTGGAAGTAGAAGTCCATGCACTCACGGAGGTTTGTTTTGTCTGGGTAGCATTTGTGTTCACGCATATAGAATCCAAGAGCGTAGTTTCTGTCAGCAGCTTCACGTTCCGATAGGAAGACGGCATTGTTGAAGCCGAGATTTTCTCCGCCGGACATTCGTTTAAACCACTGCATTGTGTAGTCAAATTTCTCCGCAAGGGTCATCTCGGGCTTGACAAGAGTCTTCAGCAGGGAGCAGACGAGGATAGCGCCAGCGTTTATCATAGGATTGTGTGGTTTCTCTAAAAAAAAAAAAACAAGATGTGAAGGCTGTTAGATCGAAGAATTTTGAATAGGACGGTTAGAGCAAGGATGGAGACGCTTAGAATGTTTTAACGGTGTTAAACATTCTAACTGCTTTATTGGTTCTTTTGAATGGCTTAGGAGCTGGTAGGTTCTTTTTCTTCAGATCCAAGAAAGAGAAAGTTAGTTAATTTGTTTCAGGATCTGTTTAGGTTTTTAGGTTTAATCGACTAGTATTTGGTTTATCTAGAAGATATATTGACTAGATCGAGATAATAATAAAACTAAAAATTGTTTTTATAATAACGTTTGGACCTGAATTCGAACCGGCGTCTTCTTGCATGAGAGCTGAGTGCTCTACCCACTACACCCGCAACTGTCTTCATTCAAAATCCTTGCTTTATCCTCCAAATGAGTCTTCAAATATTTTCAGCAACTTTCCACACATAGGGAGATTAAAAAAACAACAAATTGAGCGTGACCAAAAATAAACAAGTGCGAAAAGGTACTAAATATTAATAATTTTTTGCACACACCTCCTAATTAGATAGTCTATGCTGCGCAATCGAATTTTAACGGCAAATATTTGCACTTTTGACACAAACAGCACCTAAATATAGCCACGAGGAAGCATCGCCGCATGATAAAATGAAAGCAATAAATTCTTCCTGGAAGATTAAATTTTTGGGGACATAATCCACGAAGGTTGATCTTATCTTGCGGATGCTAATCTCGCGCATGACGGCAAAGTTTTAATATAAAATGATTTTCCCCGAAAAAAAAATCTATCAGCTAGACGATGGTGATGAGAAGCTCATGCGATGGCATTGAGACGGAATTTTATCGTCTGAGCGAAGAAAATTGATTGATTTAAGTGCTTGGCTTGATGGTATCAATGGGGAATTGTGTTGTGTTGACAACTTGATACAATTATCGGGATGATCGTTATGCGAGATCGCTGGAAGCTAATTTATGTTTGATGTTTGATGGGGTCTAAAAGAGGAATTTTATTATGTTGGCTCATGAGGATCACCAAAAGTCACTACAAAATGTGATCTTTCATAGAACAGCCTGAGCTTCTATATAAAAAGTGTTTACAAACATAGAAATTAACGGCATTGCGTAGATCGCACATGCTTAACTATTTTTATATGATCGCAGGGGTCAAGAGGCCACTCCGCTGAGGATCTATAAAATGATCCTCGTTTGGTGATCATCAATTAGCATTTGAATGATCTCGCGCATGTTAAACGGTATATGGCTCTAAATAGAAGTCTGATGGAAAATTTTTGCAGAGATCGCATGTGATCGTCATTTTTTTTGTGTTACTCACTGTTGTAGTCCAGCACGAGTTCATTGAAATTCCTCCCACTTGGTTCCTGACCAACGTACTCATGCACCGTCTCTTGGCCGAGCTTTTCCAGTGCAATGGCATACGTGAGGGGTTTGCTGCAGCTCTGAAGCGTGAAGGGGATCGTAACGTCGCCAATGCCAAATCGCTGGCCATCAATTGTGCAAATACTGACGCCCCAGTAATCAGGGTTGACACGTGCCAACTGTGGGATGTAGCTGGCCACTTTGCCATCCATGTTGCTCTTGCAGCGCCAGTAGATCTCCTCGATGTCTTTGCAGAAACCTTGGAAGTCCGGGATGACGAACTGATGTCTAAATGCCCGGGCAATTAGCACGATATTCTCAGCCACCACTCTGCAAATATTATGAACGGCTTTTCATTCTGACTTCGTACCCAATTATCACCACCAAGTGATTTTATTTGTGTGGAAAATAAATTTTCTTACGCTTTAAATGTCTCCCTGTTGAGGTTCTGCGTCTCCGGTGAGCCACCCTCGAAATTCGACAATCTGTGGACTTTGCGCAGATTTTCCATCATTTCACTGATCCTCGAATCATTCATACGGATCCCAAAAGTTCTTAGGGCCTACAAAGAAAATTCTCAATGAGATTCTATAAAAAATTTCAAAGAAAATCGTAAAACTAACCGCTAAGAATTTTCCAATTGGAACCATCCCTGTCTCTTCATTCCTGAACATATCGAAGAGGACATCTTCGGTGTTCTTCTGCTCAGCATCTCTGTGACTGGAATGAAAACAAGACGATTTATTGGGGGATTGGTGTGAGGAAATATTCAAATGATATTTCATCAGAATTGTCTGGCTCGTGGGGCTAATTTATTGAGATTTATGCCATGGAGAATTAATGATGAAAGTTTGCTTTTGCTACAAATTTCTATAAATAGTAGCCTTTAAGATTTGAAGGACATTTAGGATTCTTTTGGAAGGAAAGATTTTATTTATTGAGGAAGAATTAACAACGATCGGAGATTTAAAAATGTTTCTAAATGTTTTTTTTAATTGAGGAAAAATGGGGAAAATTATATTTCTTTCTTATTTAACAAAAAAAAGTAATCAAGTAAAATTGCCCCATAGAAACTAAAAGGACTAAAAGTGCAGTGGAGGCGCCTAGTTGTACCACACACCGTTGACTTTACACAATATAATGAAGCTTGTTTTAAAAGACAGAAAATTTGTTTTTTATTGAATAAAGAAGCTTTTTATGTAGCTTTAATGTCCTTAAGATCAATTCTTTTAATATGTTATCAAATAAATAAAATAAGATCAGACACATAAAGAAGTTAAAAACGTTTTTTTGTGAAATCGTAAAATTTTAGTGGTTTAAATCAAACATTAAAATAAAATCTTTAAACTATTCTTGTACTTGGATTTGCATAAAAAGTATGTAAATGCTTTTTAACGTGATAATTTTACGGATTCTCTTACACAAAATTCCTTTTTAATGAGAGTACTTAAATGAGCAACATTTCAAAACATAAAAATTCTCGAGAGCTCTTGTTTAAATAATCATTAATCGCAGACAAAACGGATTAGTCATTTGTGAAAATGATTGTACTGATAGCGGAATGATAAGGCTGTGAGCTCATTGAAGAATTCTGTTTATCATTCAGATAGAAATTCAAATAGAAAGTAATTGCGGATTTTTGAACTTCCGGAAAATGTAAAAAAAAATCCAAAATTTTCCAAATTAATTTCACATTTTATAGAATTTTATGAAAATGTTTAAAAGTCTGCTAAAGCTCTGTTTTATTTTTTGTTTCTTGATTTTCTTTATTTATTAAGTTTTAACTGAAATCCTTTTATTTAAAAAAAGATTTTCTAACAATTTTAAAAAGTTAAAGGAAAATTCAGGATGAAAATGGTAGAGCTTTACAGCTATTGGGCCATCTTTGAGTCTAGCCGGGGTCTAATTGAATCACATTAATTACTTTCTCCTTTTTATACTAAGAATTTTAAAAAGCTTCTTCATGAGCTTTTACCTAATCATATCTTGTGCCAAAAAAAAACTTCTCAAAATATTGTAAAAGATCGTAAATGAATAAAAGAAAGTCCAAACATTGAATCTTATCAATCTCAACCCTAAATCACACCACAATAAATATTTCTTTCAATTTAACTCCTTTTTATCGCTCCCGCCTCTGATTTCCCAGCAAAAAATGTAGCTTAAAAAATTGTTTCTATGCCAAAATTGCGGAAAACTTATCGCAGGTTGCACCATGTGAATCACAATTCATTCACCATAATCTCACGCGAAGCTTAATTTAGAAAAAAATTGATAAATCACGATTAACGCATGAAAAAAATTTCTCACACGGCGCCGGTAAAATGGAAATGTACCTGAGAAATTTTGCTAGAAGCTTCACTAAATTCTCCTTCTGGAGTGCTGCGGATATATCGGGTTTTTCCTGGTGAAAACCATTTGGAATTTCTTTCTCTGCCATCACTTGTGCGAGAACTTTAAGTGCTGACCTGATTTTTTGTCACAAACCCCACTTAATTGATCTCTATTGATGCTCTATTGAGGGAAGAAATATTTAACTCACAACTGGTACGATCCACTGAAAATTTGCAAAGAGACTGGGAAGTTTTGGAGAGCCACATTGTCTTTTTATAGGCAATTCCCAACACTCGGTATGGTGTGGAGTTCATAATTAATTGGAAAAACACAGACTCGCGGAGATTTGCTTTAAATCTTCCTATGTGTGAGAATTTTTTCGGGAAAAAATATATAAAACTTGTTGACGTGCTCTTGTTGGCTTTTTTCTGGAGCGCATGTGTTTCACAAAATTGAGCACATTGAGTTTATCGCGGAGGGCTCGCATTTTATTGAATTAATTTCCCCAAAGTTCGTGAACTTGTCGTTGGATGGTGAAAAATGATTAATATGTGTATGGCGGGCAATTAGTGGGGAAATCGTGCTCAAAAATTGGCAGCTTCAAACGACTAGAAGACCATGACCGTGAGTGGAGGCTTGAAATAACATCGCGTAATCAGTGACGAACACAGCACTTATCATGTGGGATTGGTTGGATTTATTTACACACCTCCATGACGAAAATTATGCCTCATAAACCCTCTAACACACATTCCATGCAGAGCAATTAAATATAAAAAAAACTCCTCCTCATCTTACTTCTTGGCTGTATCCTCAGGATCATAAAACGCCACGGTGCGACTTTTAATTTTCTGCGGCAATATAGGAGTATCTTCGGACTTCCGTAATGTCTGCAAAAGGATAAACCCACCGTGAGCTGTTTTCTCTTCTTCTCAAATAAAAATCCCCAAAAATCAATGACTCACAACAAGAATAATTAATTAATAAGACGTATTTGTTCTCTTAAAACAAGACCATGTGGATGTCTTTGAGACATTAACAGCCCGCGCGATGAATTTATTGGCAAAAAGCCCAAGAGCACAAAACATTTTTGACACAATCATCTCCATGGCGGAAGAGAAAAAGCGCTCATGTTTATTTACAGCACGATAAGATTATAAAGTTGTGAGACATTTTGGGATAAGACGGCTCAGAGTGTTGGAAAATGGTCAAAAAAATATATTTTACCTGCCCGGTGGACGTGTGAAAACCCATGCAAGAAGTAATCCCTTTTGTAGCCCCATTTCGGGGCCATCCACCCCGCAGTGGAGGCGCCTGGTGGGCTAATAGAAGGGAGGCGAAGCTTCTTCGGCAGGATGGTGAAAAATTCACAAATCTCACGAAGACAGCACCACTTTTCATTTCACCGCTTTACACGCACCTATTTTTCCTTCTTTTTTCGCTTTTCACGTGATTTTTGTTTCACTTGAATTCCTTTTAATTTTTTTTCTCAATATCGCGAATTACTTTCACGGTGTGGAGCACCTTCGAATTTCTGCGTGGAACTGATGGCAAGTGGCAGAGAATTTGTGTTTGAGAGTGAGTTTATATTTTGGGGAGAAGTGAGTGTGTGTGTGTGAGAGGATTTCCCGCACAGGGTGGTGCTGTGAGGAAAATTAATGAAAATTAACGAAAATTAACAACTTAATATTACTGAAAGCACCAAAAGCACGAATTTTAATTTATTATTTTTTCTTTCAAAAACCTTTTAAGCTTAGAGCTTTAAATTGCTATATATAGAGCTTTATACATACATACAGGTAGCTATTCCTAATGAAATTATATTGCTCTCATGGAATAATTACATAGCTATGTATGTAAGAAAATTAAGCTATATACAAACAGATGTCGGAATTATTTGCAAAGCTATTTTTAGCAGAGCTTGTGCGCTTTATTGCAGAAGAAAAGAATAATTAAAAATCTCATTTGGAAGTTTCTCTTGTTGTAGAATTTTCTGAATGAAAAGCTTTCTCAGGGCTTTTTCTGAGGGTGTATTTAGTAAGATTATTTCAGCATATTAAATAATGTTTATTCTTAAATTTGTTTTAAATAAATTAATTGAATTGAAACTTTCATTTTTATTTCAAAGGAAAATTATAATGAAAATGTGCTTTGAGCTTTTGTCTATTATCTTCTTTTCATCATTTATTTATCATAACTTCTATGACAAATTTTCAAGAGCTTTCAAGCTGCAAGAAAAGTAAAAAAGAATTATTTTAATGTTTTCTTTGTAATTAATTTTTATTGAATGAAAAATTCTTGATGAAACAAATGAATTAAAATTATTCAAATTTTGGAGAATAATCGAATTTTTCCGGAAGTGCAACAGATTAACATTTTCATGTTTACGAAATAAATCGAAAGGAAGCTTATTTAAGCGCATATTGCAAGAGCTTTCTTCTGATATATCTAATCTAATTCAATTTATTTTTACATTTTTTTCACAAAGAAAAGTAATCAGAGCTTTTTGTGGTAATTAAGAGCTTTCATTTGGATAAATTTTTTAAAACAATAATTAACTGATTACAAAAAAATTAACTTTATTTTTAATTAAAAATTAATTTTCTCTAAACGAGAGTTTTCCTCTCTCCAAAAAAAATGCTTTGTTGGTTTTTATTGTCTTATCACTCGAGTAAAATTATCAATTTATGTATTATAAGCAGCTGCTTCAGCCAGCATTTCGCACCAAATGTACCGTATGTAGCCTCACCTTAATGTTCAGCTATGTTGTGGAGTCTTCGGTATGAAGCGAAGAGGTTCTTTCAGTATTGTGCGGATGGCACACAGATATGAAATCGATTTGCCCCTGAAAGCTCAAATGCGCCGGCGCTTGGGGTACACGGATTTGGGTGCTTCATTAACAACATTCATTCATTGAAGAGCGAGGTAAAATCTCATGCCACTTCCACACTCTCACATCCCACCCACGCGCTCCAGGCTCAAGCCCATCCATTGCCGAAGACATCCTAGGACAGGCAACTTCCTACGTCAGTGTCCACCGATTGCGTGTCGCGAGTGGTTGGCCAGACACACCAGAGAGCTCTCTGGTTGAGCTTTTTGGGGGAAGAACTTCAATATACATACATAAAGTGTGTGTGCGAGTGCCCATGGAGGCATAGATATTGATTTTTCCCATCAGTTGTGCTCCAAGACTCGCAGCATAATGGCGGGCATGAAAATTCGTGCGGAAAAATGGTGCTCAAATTAGTGTGTGAAGTGATTCTTCTGGTGCTGGGACTTGGATACGTGTCTGGTGCAATCAACCAGCACGATTTCTTTCCAGGTGATGACCATCCCCCTATTTAGGGGTGTTTTTTCTCTCATCGAATTGTTGTAAAAAAAATTTCTAAGGCGTAGATGCGTGAAAAATGTCCCCAATGGGAGTGTTTTCCTACAAGAGAAACTTTTCAAGTGGGACCAATTGACACCAAATTTCGTGTAAGGCCCCATGAGTATTGAAATGACCCCCAAAAGAAAATTATTTCTCTTGTGCTGGAATGTTGCTGAGCCCACATCTTGTGCGAAGAAATTGAGAGAAATGTGGAAAGAAAGTTTTCATATGTTTTCATTGAAAAATATGTTGGCGATTCAATGAAAATCTAACGGTTGGCCCCCCTTATACACCAAGGAAAGTAAATAAATTTCCATTGTCAACCCGTGAATATATATAACCGTAGGATGGCTATGACAGACCAACGAAACAGACGTTCTCATCAAGAACATACGAAAGAATTTTCTTTGTCTGTTCATGATGGATTTCCACGGTGGGACCTTCGCGCAGCTCCCATGGGGATCTTTTATGATCACACACGGGACCTCAAGAGTGCCGTAGACAGCTCCATTAAAGCACCAAAGCACCTCATTTCCCCACCCCCCACATCCGCGCTACCCTTGCCAAACATAATAAAATGCAAATATCGCACGAAGAAATTACTTCCATGAAAACCTTTCGCAGACACTTGAGGGATGGCAGTAAAAAGTATCGCGCTAAAGGGCGAAGATGATTGTCGGAAAATCAATCGTGGGCGAGAAAAGTGATTGAATATTTCATCCATATGGGTGATATTAAATATTTATTGCACGTAAATTCTCTTCCGTGACCGAGTTTACTCCATTATGCTTCATTTGATGGAATAATTAGGAAAATGCGCTGTGGTAAAGAAAATCCGCGATGGTTCGTTAAAACTTTTAGCACCCTATTTGGGATGTTGCTTTATGAATTTGCAAAATATTCCCTTCAATTCATGAGGTTGTGGTGAGGAAATTTTTAACAAAAGGATGTACCTCTATTATTAATTAGAGAATACAGAGAAAATCTGTATGGAATTTCAATTTAATAATATTTTGTGAGAAATTTCTCAATTTTAAATAAAAATCAAAAGTTTGTTAAGCTAATTAAATAGTTTATGGAAAATTTGCATAAAGGACTAAATTAACAATAGGAGAGACTGGAGAATAGTTAAACATATAGGAACTTCCAGGGGCGTAGCTATAGAAATTTATTCAAAAGGGATGTTTTATGAAAATATTTTAATTTAATTTTTAATTAAATGAACAAAAATTCTTAAAGTTAGATTCAAAATAAGTTACGTTTAAGGCGTTTAGATAAATTAAACAATAGAATTTAAGGCTGTTTAATCGGTTGAATTCGATTTTGACAATTTCATCCTTTTTTAACGTTTGACGTTTCTATTCTCTCTTGAATCGATGATTTCCTAACATTTAAAGTATTTTTCAAACATTTGTTGTTTTTTTTCTCTTGAATAAATGATTTTCTAACGTTTAACGTATTTTTCAAAGATTTGATGTTTCTTTTTCTCTTGAAAAAAAAATGATTTTTTAACGTTTAACGTATTTTTCAAGCATTTGATGTTTCTTTTTCTCTTGAATAAATAATTTTCTAACGTTTGACATATTTTTTAAGCATTTGACGTTTCTTTTTCTATTGAATAAATGATTTTCTAACGTTTGACATATTTTTTAAGCATTTGACGTTTCTATTCTTTCTTGAATCGATGAGTTCCTAACGTTTAACGTATTTTTCAAAGATTTGATGTTTCTTTTTCTCTTGAAAAAAAAATGATTTTTTAACGTTGAACGTATTTTTCAACGCTTTTGACGTTTCTTTTCAATCTTTTTGACAAACACTTTCAAGAATTTGACGTTTTTTTTCAGAATTTGACGTTTCTTTTCAAGCATATGGTTTTTACTTTACTCTAAACAATATCATAAATTATAGATATAAAGATTAGGATCAAATCAGAATCACTAAGAAAAACTTCGAAAGAATCACAGCTAAAAAGAGAAAAGTTTAAATATTTACCCTCAATTCCGTTAATTCTATTTTTCCCCATTTAATTGAGAATTTACTTCATAATAATTAATAAATTTCAAGCCAAAAAAAATATGCCAATAAATGGAATCATAAAAGAACATTAAAAAGCTCTTTTTTCCACAAATTTGCTCCATAAAAAAAATCCATTAAATGATTTTTAATTCATTCCAATGCAGCCAATTCGGACAGAAAGTTTATTTCTCGTCGCATGAATAAATTAACTGCGTATTTAATCAACAAAATTGTCTCTCTAAATTGTTTATGCGTTTTTAATAAAATCAATATCCCATGAGTGACGTGACATATACGGTGTAATTAATGAAATCACTTGAAATTAATTCAATTATTGAGACGTAAATTACGTCCGCCAGGTAAACTGCCGATGCTTTTAATTAATGGGTGTTGCCTCCCCTTCTCTCTCTCAAAAGCATTTCCTCTCGTAGTTCGGGGCTATTAATTGAATTTTGCAATTTTTCTGCACAACTTGTTTGCTTGTGGTTCATTTTATGGCACTTGCGGTGCTCTCCATGTGCCGAAGATTTCGCCATGATTGAGCTATTTTCATTTATATTTTGATTGAGAAGCACGTAATAGCCCAAGAGCTGCTGTTGCTTCCAATTTTTCTAAAAATAGCGCACACACAGCCTATTTCACCAAACTTTTCCTCCCCCTGCTTTTCCCCCAGAGAGGGTTTTCCTCATATGTAGGGGTGGGTGGTGGTAGTTTCGTCACAAGTTCTGTGTGGTTGGGGGGAATGTAGAGTTTTTAGGAAGAGCGGAAGGGTTGTGAATACCCTTCTCCGCAACTCCTCAAAAAAAAAAGGAACGAGACTCTCATAAATCTGATGGAAAGGAAACTTTTGGGTATAAAAATGTCCTAAATAGTGATTTTCTTTGTTCCAGGTTTGCGGAGAGCGCCTAGCACCAAAATAACATCAAATGCATGTAAGTGGAAGGAGGGCATGTTATTCGTGTTTCAGTGGGGGTGGATCCCTCCCACACCCCCATAATGGATGAAAGTTTTCATGAAATTTATTGATTTTGAATATTTTAGTGTACTGCAGAGATGGCTTTCTTTCAAATTCCTCTGATTTATTGCAATTTATTGTTTCTATTCGATATTGGAGAAATTTATTCGTGTTTTCTTTCTCTTTTATTGCTTTCTCCTGAATTTTCCTACATACATACAATTAATCAATTGGGGGGAAATTGAAAAATTTGAATTTTCCCTCCCATTGAATTGAATTTTCTTTACTTCCTTCCTGGCCAAGTTTCTGGCAATTTTTTTATAAGAAATTTATATTTTTGCAGATGATGAAAACTACCTTGCGCAGATACTAAATTTTATCGAGGAGCAAGCAAGACGGAGGTTTCAGCAGAAAGTTGTGGAGTACCAGCTGGACCCGTCTGCTGCCCACAATCGCCCTCCGCAGTCGCAGGAGATGGTTGAGCCGGGGTTCACATATCAATTCCCAGAGATAAAGCAACACGCCCCAAATGAGCCCTTCCAATTTGCCGTTGGACCCAACGATCCACGCTTCTACGATACAGATCTGGAACTCCCGATCCGTGTGGCGGAGGATGCATCACTGGAGGAGCACCCCAAGGAGGAGTTTCCCTACTACCGCATCAAGGGTCCCATTAATGTGAACCCAAAGCTCAAACAGGTGGATCCCGATGCCAGCAATGAGGCGGTATCGCGAGAGATGCAGGGCTTGCTGCAGAAGCTGAGCCACGGTATGCCCAATGGTGGCAGTGTGCTGGATCCCAATCTCCTGGCACGGCACGATGTCATCCAGAAGCCCATGGATATTGAGGCTCCTGTGGGGATGTACGTTGTGGCCCTCGTAGCGGGTGTTAGTGCTGCCATCACTGTTGGCCTCCTTGCCGTAGCCATCGGGTGGTACACGTAAGTTTTCCCAGAGCATACATCGAACATTAACCTCATGGAGTCTATTGAATTCCGAGAATTTTCCTCAGAACACACACCCATTGAAACCAAATACGGGTTAGAGCTTTAAGGAAATATTTGTCATACATACAGGATATTATTTATCATGAACCCTTCTCGGGTGAATTCCCGGAATGCATTCAACTGTGATTATATATAATTTTCTTTGAAGATCTCCTCTGACATTTGAGGTATTTCACATGAGGGAAATATTTCGGCAAAACATATCAAAGGGAAATCATTTGTTATGGAATCGTTGATGGTTAAAAGAAAATCAAATAAACATATAGAAGGAAAATATTTGAAATTCAGTAAAGCTTATAGAAGAAATCAAAGATATTTATGTAAGAATTTAGAGAAGAAAATAAAAGAAGAAAGAATAACTTAAATTTAAATTTATTCCATAGATAATTAGGCACTTTTTTGCATATCGCGCCGTATAATTTGACAATGAATTTTACAATATATTGTAATTTCACAGATCTCTTTCATACAAAAGAGATTAATTAACAATTTTTTTTTTAATTTTAACTCAAAATGTCTTAAAAATTAAGACATGAGAGATTATGATTTTACATATAACCTGTGGTTTCTGAATCTGAGGAGGCGTCAGATATATCAATATCTGGCGGCTCTGCATCTTCTTCGGGCGGTGGAGGGGTAATGGAGATGGGAGATGGGATAAAGGAGCATGAAGGGGATGACTTTGATGAAGAAGAAAAGCCTATGAATGGGTCTGCAACATGATGATCGGATTTAACCGGCTGAATTTTCGACTGTTCTGATGTGGCTAACTGTTTAGTGGAGTTTTCCTTGTGTTGAATGGATGAGCTGTTTCTGAGCGTATAATTGGGGTTTGTTGAGAATACCTTTTTCAGGTTGTTGACTGTAGCGGTGTGAATGTTTCGTTTAAACTCTTTCTTCGTCACTTTGGGTTTTTGTCCTTCTCGTGATTTTCTCTCTCGGTTGTTTGTAACGAACATACGTCCATCAATGTCCTTTGCATGATTTTCAGTATCGATGTCTATTGGTTCCGCCGAAGATTCAACTGCCTCAGCATAAGATTTTGGTTTCATGTGAGTAGCACTCTCGTTGCTCCTTGAAGAACTCGGAACTGGGTTGATGGGATTGGAAGTTGGCTTTCCACGCCTGAGAATTAACTCTTCTCTTGCTAGTTTGTAGGGAATCCGGAGTGTTACCCTAATGGCATTTATTTCTCGTTCTTCGAGGTACTTGGGACATAGCTTGCTGCTACTGGGATGACTTCCTCGGCAATTGACACAACATGTTGGTAGGCAAGGCCCATAATGGTGATATGCTCCAGCACAGTTGACACAAGTTGGTCTATTCCTCTTGGAATTACACCGTTTCTTGGTGTGGCCTAGTTTTTGACATATACCGCATCGAAAAGGCGCAGGAATAAAGATCTCCGTTTTCACGTGTATGAAGCCAACTTTAATTTCAGCGGGAATAATCGGTGTGCTAAAAGTGAGCACATGAGTTGGGGTATCAACCCAGGCATCTCCCTCTCTTCTCTTCAATCTCTGCACTTGTATCACATTGTATTGTTTTAGATTTTTGGCAATTTTTTCAACTTCAACTTTCATTATCTCTCTCACACGGATTATCGCTTGCGACTGGTTCAGGGCTCCATTCTCAGAAATGGAGACATCGACTTCATTGGACCCAAATTTTTTTGTGGATTTTAGTTGATCAACTTGCTGTAAATTTCTCGTCTTTACCAATACATCTCCGCTTTTCAGAATAGTTGTGCTCAAAAAATCCTGCTTCGAGATCATCTCAAGTCCTTCATTGATATCAAAGACATCCATCTTCCTTATTGCATCGCCTCCGATGACAAAATATTTTTCTGCATCCGAAGGATGAGTGAAAAAAGCTGTTTTGAGAGCTTTGAAATTTTTCTTAGTGGATGATTCCAACGTGGGCATCTCCCCACGATGCAATAAATTGTACACGTTAAAAGGGTCCACATTTGGGGGGCCAGAGCCCCCCGACTTTTCACTCATTTTCCACTTCAATCAAGTTTATTATTTTTGCTTTAAAGTTTTCTTTCACTAAAAGTTTGTGAGCTAATAAATGTGAGGAAAAACTCTTTGAAATATTCTGCGTAAATTCTCGTGATCTATTCGCTACGAGTGTTTGCACAGTACTGAGAATAACTTAAATAATTAGTATGTACAACTTGTGAATTAATTAGTGAGTGCAACGACAAAGTGCCTTTTACTTCGTCTTTTTTTTTGCATAATTAATGCGAAAAACTTTTCTTGTAGACTTTTGTGCAGAAACTTTTCTCAAGAATTGTTAATTTCTTATTGAGTATTTGACATTTTGTACATCAATTACGTGAAATATTTTGCAGAGCATCTCCGTTTAGCTATTTATGGGAGGGTATGACCTTTCAGAAAAGGAAGAATAGAATATTTAATTAAGTTCAAAATACTTAAAAGAGTATCAATAGAAAAGGAGCTTTTTGATATTGAATTGAATTTTTCTTCAGAAAATCTTATTTCAGAAAAAGAATATACTTTTTTACTTCTTCTCTAAATTAAACTAGATGCCCCAGATATTATACTTCTTTGGAATTTTTATTGTTGACTCTGTGTAAAATAGCATAAAAAGCTCTTATTTTCATTTAAGTTGAGTAGAACTTCTTTCACGAAATTTCAATGGGAAGCTTTCAAAAGAAAGACATCTGGACATATCTGAGTTAATTCAAGTCCTTTGCAATAATTTTCTTACGTTAATTTATTAAAGATTTGTCACAGAAACTTCTTAAAATCTTTCTTGTTTACATCAAGAAAAAGAAAAGAAAAACGTCTTGGAAATATTTTAAGAATAAATTAAAAGTAGAGAGCTTTAAACCAAGACTTTGGAGGCTTTTAACTTTTTTAAATGAGTTCTAAGTTAGTTGGTATACCATTTTATGTAAAAATTTCTTTATTTTTTGGGAGATTTTGAGTGAATTTAGAGACGATCAGTTAAAACCAGGCGCCTCCATTTTCTTCCTGAATTTCTTAATTTTAAAATTAATTAGTTTAAGAATAATTTCAAGTGAAAGATGGATACGTTCGGCAATCACCAGGCGTCTCCAGCGGACAAGCTTTTTATAATTTTTATCAGAATTGATTTATGGGGTTTTCTTTGAGCAAAATTTTGTTATTTTGTGTTGATAATTTTCTTTGTTTTCCATGCTTTTCATTCTTTGATGCAAGACTGAATTTTTTAAAATAAATTAAATATCATCCTGAGGTTTCAGAACAACACAAAAATTTAGTTTTTAAACTGGCGTAAAAATTATAAAGAAAAAAGCAGAAAAAAAAACAATTTTCTGACGTTGTCTGTAAGAAAATTAATTTTCCTCCAATTCCCGCTCTTCCTTTCTCAGCTTCCGTCAAATCAAAAAATTATTTTTAATCAGTTAAAACATCTTTAGTATTTAATTGAAATAAATATTTGAAGGAAAGCATTCAATTGAGATGAAAATTCTATTTTCATCGCGATTAAATCAGCAATTAATTCAACATGCTGGCAAATAAAAGAACGTTCGTTGCATTAAATGTTCTGTGAAAGCTTTCGAAAGTTTTATTCTCTGGGATTTATCTCTCTCTCTCAGTCTAAAGCGATATGAACATTTATTTTTGACCAAAGATGGTTAGATTTGCGTGCGTAGGAAGTGAAATCCTCTTGAATACATAAATAAATATGGGGACTGACGTCAAGATAAGCTGTATATTAGTGTGATAGACGCGCAACATTATCTCTAATCAATTTTCTGGGTGAATCATTTTGAGAACAAAAGGAAAAGTAAGAGATTCAAATGGGGAATTATTTTATTGTTTTGCAGCTTCTACAAGAAGGCCAAGGCAGCTGCTGATGTGGATTATCCTGCCTACGGGGTTACGGGTCCCAATAAGGATGTCTCCCCATCTGGGGATCGTCGTCTGGCCCAGAGTGCTCAAATGTATCACTATCAGCATCAGAAGCAGCAAATAATTGCCATGGAGAACAGCCTAAATGGTGAGAGGAATGGGTCAATGTCTGATGTGAATAGTGACGATGAGAATGAGGAGGGAGACTACACGGTCTACGAGTGTCCAGGACTAGCTCCGGTGAGTTTTCTCCAAACTTTTTCCTTCGATTAAATTTTTAATTTCTCTCTAAAACAAATAATTTTTTCGGTTAAAATTTGGATTTTTCTTTCATTTCCTTTCAGACTGGTGAGATGGAAGTGAAGAATCCTCTCTTCTTTGACGATCCCACACCAGCCACGCCAGCCACAGCGGCAGCTAAGCCAGACAAGGCCGACACCAAACAACCCAAGTCACCAAAATCAAAAGAATAAAATTCTTAAGCAGCAGCCAGAGGGAAATTTAACATTTTACACCAGTTTTAGTGAAGAAGATGGAGAACATTGTGAGGAATAGAGGATTTTATTTTCATAAACTATACGTATAAATAAAGAATTCCTTTGACATTTGCCATGTCTTCAGGCTCTCTGAAAGACTGATTGTATCTCAATTCATTGGTCTCTAAAATCGAGTCAATTTCTATGACCTAAAATATCAAAGAAAAAAAGAAATTTCTCAACATTTTCTTACTACAAAAAGAAAAATATTTAATTGCACATTGATTTTCTCTTTTATTTAATCAGTGAGAATAGAGATTTTCCGCATTTTAAATGCAAACAGAAAATGCTAACCAGTCCTTAAGGACACTAAAATAATGAAAAAAACAAACAAACATAAATGTAAACCCCTCCCCCCTCAAAATTAAACTGAAACAATTTATAAATAATCTTAAAGGACATATTTATCCTTAACAAAAAAAACAATGTAAATGTTGTGGAATGTGAAGAATATATTGACTGTTAATTGTTGGATGGACTATAAAAAAATACTAAATGTATATAATAAAATTGAGGATAATAGCTCCAAAGAATATCCCCCGAGGAAACTTTTGTAGTGTTTCAACTGAAAGAAGCGAAAGCACAGCTGAGAAAAAAGGCATTAGGAACAAACTTTTTGAATGGATATCCCATTTTCAACACTCAAGTCCAATCCAAAGCGATATTCTCTTCCCTCCCCCCTCCCCCCTATATATGGAAACTTTTTAACCAGCACAAATATTTGTCATCCCAACATTGAATAAAAAAAAATAATGAAAGGAATAAAAAACGGAGAAAACATCTTATGATCCCATTTAAAGACAAACAACAAAAGAATATCGATCACTCTTTGAAGAACTTTAACAATTTATTGTCAAATTAAGATGAAAAAAAAACATGAAAAGCTATTAATTAGATGAAATAATTATTATTATATAATCTCATGTCTCTAAGGATAGTCGCAAGGGTCGTAGGGGTCGCAAGGGTCATATAAGGAAAAGGAATGGAAAAGTGCTGTGGCGTAGAATGAATTTTTTAAGCTTGGCGTGGTAGTGGAAGGATGCGAAGGATGGTAGTGTGTGTAGCGATGACAGGGATGTGGACTTATGCCAGTAAAAAAAATGATAAATTTATAATGAAGAATAATGCGTATATTTAGAAAGAGAAAATAAACTGAAATAAACAGCATTATATTCCACAAAAAAATCTTCAAAGTCTTTTATTCTGCAGATTTTGTTGTATTTTTGGGGAGATTTTATTCGTTTGTTGCGTTGGAAAATTGCCAGATGAATTCCCCTTGAAGCTTACATTTTGCCACAATTATGTGCGGAATAATGAGAATAAAGAGAAAGACTCACCAAATATTTTAATGGGATTGATTCTGTTAAAAATCTTTTCCTACAATTCTATGAAAAATCTTAATGGATTTTGACAATTTATTTGCTTCTTTATTCGTAATTTTACTGCGGAAAATTACTCTTTTAAGGCTCATTCAAGACCTTCTTGGATGTTTTCTGAATTCACTAAATCATTTGATTTTCTTTTATAGAACAATTCAACGATTTAAAACATCAAATGTCAAAATCTTATATAGAACCTTTAAGATTTCAAGGGAAGAAAATAAAATATTTTTAACAGAATCGACAACTTTTAATATTATCTTACCGAATTTTCTTACTAATTTCTACTTTTCTTTCATAATTAAATGTTCCTCTTCTTAATAATTTTCTTACAGTGTACCAGATTGTCTTCTTCGCTTAGAGAATTTTACTGAACACGTAGCCAATTAAAATTTTAATATCAAAACTAAATAAAATTTATTGGACCAATTGTCATATCTTTTGTAAGAAATTTCTTTTAACTTAAGTAAAGCGAAAAAAAATTTGGAAATTTTTTTCTTTTTGAAAGATACGGGTAGATTCTGATAAAAATCTTTTCATTTTTTTCCTAACAACTGTAAAGTTGTTGTAAGATTTTGACAGATGGGTGTTTTTAAATCGTTCTATTATCGGTCTAAATAAAGAAAACAAAGAATTTGTTGTTCAGGAAAATAGTCAGAAAGACATTTAAAGAGCCCTAGAAAAGTAATTTTCTTTTACAAACTTATTTAAATAATAAATAATGTAAATAATAAAATAATAAAATAAAATGTCAAAATCTTATAAGATTTTTCTCAGAATACTAAAAATCTTATATAACTAACGAATTGTGAGAAATTATTAGAACCACCCTATAATTAAGATCAAAGTCGAAATTATACACGGATGTTGGAATTGGTCACAGTGGCCAATCAAAATCTTATACATTTTTGTGAGAAAAGTTACTTTAAAAACCGAAGAAAGTGATGAATTGAATTCAATGATTGTTCGCGAAATTCCCCGAATTATACGCGATAAATTACACTTTATTACGGAGCAGGCACGTTTGCATCCGTATTCCTTGCCTTCCAAAACCGATCTGTCATTTTTGCCGCCAAATCATTCTTTTTTTTCCCTACATTCTCTATTTTCACCACACGAATTCACCACTTCGAGTGCGCGCCAAATTCAAATATTATTTTATTTCATAAGTTTTCCGAACAATGATCAAAATATGCAAAATTGTGGCTAAAAACCTAATTTGAGTTGTTTAGTATCGTTTTAATTGACATAACATTTAAAGAAATTAGGCTGATTGTTACTTAAAGTCCTTAAAGTAGATTAAGAATTAGTGAAACCTTCTCTCCTCGTTACCTTTAATTTACAAAACATTTAATGTTTGACATTTTTATTGTGCTGGACACGGTGACCAATTTGGTCCTCCACGTGGGGTAAAATTACTGGATCCTATGAGTGTTAACTACTTATTTTTTGCTAGAAATCTTGTCTTTTAATTTATATTTTACGAGCTTTTACCACAGTAGTCTTCTCTCTATTATTTTGAACATGTCTGTAAAATCTTCTTAGCATCATCAAGGTATTTTATTGTCTCTCATATGAGTCTTCTTAACGGAACTTAATTGACTTGTTATGGGTATTTTTCCACTTTCAATCCATGCACCACCCCATCGAACAAATTAAGGTCAAGGTTTCAGTTGTGTGGGGATGCTTGGCAATTTGCACTGCTTTGTGCACATTTGTTCCACAAGGTACACATAGGGGTTGCTCTCTGTCGTTTGCTCTCTCAACTGACCCCATTTCCCACCACCTCTTCGTGCAAACTCCATGGGAAATTTGCAACACTACACAAGGGGTTGAGTACACTCAACGTCAAACTCAATACGAAGCTTTGAGAGCTTTCAATGTGGAGATTCTCCTGGATTATTAAATAATTATTCCAGAGAATGATTTCACAAACAATTTTAGAGGTAATTTCTCGTGACAGGGGGATGCTTATAAATGCTAAACTGAACCCAATTAATTTTTGGAGCTAAATGAGAATTTATATTGACAGACAAAATTAAATTAAATATATTTATTTTGGGTTTAAAATTTATATATTTGCATTTAATTAATGTTAATGTTGCATTTTATAACTCACCTCCTAAATGGATGTTTCTGCATTGGAATGCCTCTCGTTTGAATTTTATTAACCTTTTCATCAATTTGTGGAATTTAAGATAAATTAAAAATCATTAATTTCTGCATTTTTTTTATTTTATTAAATTTATTGTAGGCCAAATAACTACAAAAGAGTCCCATAATAGAAAAATTACAATTATCCTTTATATTTTTTTATTATTGTTAAGTGTTTTTTTTTTTATTTCATGTAATATTTCAAAAAATCTATGCACTATGGCAATATTTTTTTTTTTTCAAATAGTTGTATACTTTGCAAAATATATTTTGCTTTCTTCTTGAGTTTTTTTTCCTTCAGGATTTCCATTCAGCTATTTATTGTTTTTCCATCATTTATGTTAAATTTATTGCAATGCTGCATAGTTATTTGAGCAAGATTAGCTTTTACTTCTTATCTCCTCTCCTTCTGTGTGAGTAACTTTTGTTTTATATTTTAGTTTAGCATTTAGTAGGTTTTTGTATTTTTTTTTAATGATTATTTTGTGAATATATGTTGTTTGATTGAGTGTAGCACTTTGTGAAGGAATCAAGAGGCGAGCAACTGGGCCAGATTTTAAATTTATTTGTGAAATAAATCTTTTTCACGTGAAATTTATGAAATTATTGGTATTTAATACTGAATAAAGAGCCTTATTCAGGCGACCAAGAAACTCTTGAAATTCGTTTGAAATCTTGTTATTTCAGTACAAAATTCAGAGATTTCAAGGATTTCATGATGGCTGAATAAGGCTCTTCGGGAATTTTTTTTTGTTGAAATTTTCGCAAAGTCAAATTTCAAACTTGTTTAGAAAAGTCTAATTTTTACTCAAAATTCTTGAAATTTTCCATACAAAGTTCTAGGAATCTTCATTTAACCAAGTGCGATATTAAAACTACTCAAGCCATAAGCAGCTTTTGTGTAAATCTGTTATTTTAAGTTTCTTTGTAACGTTTGACGTTTCTTTGTAACGTTTGACGTTTCTTTTCTAACATTTTGACGTTTAACGTTTACAAATTATTTTTCTTTAGAATTTTCCGTTCAATTTTTAGTTTGGAAAATTTTTTGAGCTCTTAAGAAAAAACTTACACAGAAGCCTTAAGAAAATCGCAAAAAACTGAATAATTTTCATCAGATGAAACACAAAACTTCCCAGTTATTCGCCCCTTGGGTGTAAAAATTTGCAGATTGCAATGAAAATTATTATTTTATCACAAGTAAGTGCAATTTAGTAGTTTGTTGTTTTTTTTTTAATTTTTTAATAAGTACTTAAGCTCGCTGAACCCGTAGTGTGTTGCATAAATAAGTTGATGTGGCATTGGTGGGGGTGGCTCTTTTTTGAGTCAATTTGTGCAATTCATAAAAATGCTGCAAGAATAAAAGTTTTGTGCCATTTTGTGTGCTATTTTGATGGCAAATAAATGCAATTAAAAAATTAAAAAAAAAACTACAGGCTACAGGAAAATTGTTTGAAAAGGGGAATTCTAAAAAAAGGAAAAATAAAACTAAAAGGATTCTCTAATAGATCCACAATCAATCAAACAATATACAGCATAAAATATTTTTCATCTACAGGGTTGCCAGGAAATTAGGGCATGATTTTAGCCGCGAATAACTTTTGATTGGATTGTGATATATGAAAACTTCTGCCGCCAAAAGATGCGTAAACTCAAAAAGTTTTATTTGCTTTTTATTTCAAGTCGATATCTTAAAAATTGGAGCCGCTAGAGCAAAAAATGTAAAAGTTACCATTTGTATGGAAAACGATGAAATATTCTGGATTTCATGTCTGTTGATTTTCTCAAAATCCATTAAAATGATCTAAAGATCATTAAACAATTGAATATTTGACTAAATTTGAATTAAAGAAGCCTTTCCTGACTTTATGCGACCAAATATTCAAACATTTTAAGAATATTTTTGAGTTAAAGCAGATATTGCCATCATGGGCATTAAGCGTTAATTTGTCATGAAAAGCAGTATATTTATCATGGAGAAAACGCTTTTTCCACGTTTTTTGCTCTAGTGGCTACATTTTTTAAGATATCGACTTGAAATAAAAAGCAAATAAAACTTTTTGAGTTTACGCATCTTTTGGCGGCAAAAGCTTTCAGATATCTCAATCCAATCAAAAGCTATTCGCGATTAAAATCATGCCCTAATTTCCTGGCCACCCTGTACTTTCTTTTTTTATTAAATTTTCGAACGATAGGACTTCTGCGTGACTTTGGCTAAATCTCTCGACTAAGAACTATTCTAAATGTTTTATAGGACTACAGTTCTAGTGGATGGACATTTCTACTTGGTTATAAAGTCATAAATGTAAAAATGAATGCTCACCATTGTTTTTTTTTTCAAAGGTAAAGTATACAAATTTATTAATGCTTTTCTTCTTCTTTTTTTTTACTAAATACTATTTCAAGAAATTTTCTACATTTTTTTTCTTTTATCAAAAAATTTCATCTGACTAAGACCACTATAGACTAGAATGTTTTACTTTTTTATCATTCTTAATCAATTTCTTTAATAATATAAGAACTAGAATAGTTTTGAGTGTGTTGATTAGAAAGTAAATAATTCTAGAGATCCTAAAAATTACTTTTTTTTTAGTTGAAAGATTACAATTTTTTCAATCTCTAACGCATTCACACTGTAAGAGATTTTGAGAATGTTTTTGGATAACCCAAGTGTTCTCCTGAGAACTTTCACAATCACTTAAATACAAAAAAAAATATTTTTGCATATTTTTCTCTCAAAAAATCAACAATAAACAATTTTTCTAACAAATTTGTAACTAAAAAATGAAAAAAGAATGATTACACGTGTTCCGATATATATAACATTTTGCATTCCAACAGAGATTTTTATGTATAAATATGAGAAAAGTTGTCAAAGAGGAGGGAAAAGGTTTTTTTTTACCGTGTGTTGAGGGGTTAAAGAAGGGGCTTCTCATCGGCATCATTTAGCCCACACAGCTCTATACTCTGATCCTCGAGGCTTCGCTTTAGATCCTCAATTGTGTGCAAGATTAGCTGATGCTTCTGGTTGCCCTCAGGGCTAGTTCTCTCTGTTTCAGGCTCTATCACTTTGCCCTTTGTCTCCACCGCGAGGGCAGTCTCATCATTGGGAAGCTTTGTGCCCTGACGTTCCTTTCTTAGCAGGGAAATTTTCTGCAGAAGAGCTTTCTTTGGGATTTCTGCAAAAATTGAATTTAAATTTAACGTTTTATTCATTTTTTCTTTGATCTTTTCTCCAACTCACCAGATTCCATATCGAGGCTCTTCTGGATCTTATCGTAGGAAGCACTTCCTGTGTAAATTTTCCTCTTAAGCGGCTCACTCTGTGGGCAGTAGGAAATCTCATTGACATGTCCAATATCAACAGATCTAAAGGATATAAGGGGATGCTTCTCTTTATGCTGCACATTCCTATTCACATGATCCAATTCCTTGAGAAGTTTACTCTTGTCGCTAATCTTGCAGCTCTGTAGCTTCTTTCCGGATACAATCTCGCAATTCCCATTCATCTCCTTCCTCGCTGGGATTGGCGTTGCATTCTCATCCGTGTCAGAATCGGAGTCAATGGAAGCTCTTGACATCTGGAGCGATCGCATTCGTCGCCTAACTGGTGTTGGAGATCTTGGAGGACTAAAAATTTGCTTTGCTGTAATTTTTGGGGCTGCCTTGACATCATGAACAACCTCCTTTGTCACTTCCGGGGCGTTCTTTCTTCGCAGAATTTCCGTTGGAGAGACATTTTGTTGAATAAAGTTGGTAATGTGAGTCTTTCGTGGGGAAAAGCGACAAGATTTGGGGCTATTGGGTGCAGAGGCAGTCTCATAGCGAAGGATTTCCAGCCTCTTATTGACCACAATGTTCTCCACGTGATTCTCAGTGCCATCGTGATGCGTTCTCCCGGATGCTGTCTTCACAATCTCCCTCTTGATGTCTGCTTCGCAATTTCGCAGCATTTCCACGCGTTTATTGGTTGGAAGATTGCACACCCTTCGCGAGGGGCTTGGGGTGGGTGTCTCACGCAATCCATTGCTCTTCATGGACACCAAGATGGTCTCAGCTTCATGAATGAGTTGCTTGTATTTCACATCCGCCTCCAAATCTGCCTTTATGAGGGCTTTTTCACTCTCAGCAATTGCCAGGAAGCGACTCCTAACTGAATGGATTTCCGTGAATGTGAGAGAGTTTGATCGATTCGACAGCGGAGAGATTTCTCGGCTAAAAAGGAAATTATTTATCTGTTAGTTTTTTCTTTGGCTTCTTCTGACCCAGAGGGGTTGTTGCAACACTCACGCATTCCTCTCCTCAGATTGATTCCTCCGTAGACACACTGGCGTCCCACCCACGCTACGGCAACCCCTTGGCGCGAGAATTGGCGCCGTTTTGAGACTCGAACTATGACTGTGATTCCTATCAGTGCTCTTCTTCCTGGTGCGCACAAAGCGCTTCCTCCTCTTGGACGTGGCATCGTCGAGATGTTTGTGACTCCGTCGCACCTTGCTGCCCCTTTTGTCCTGCTGGTACGCGTGGTAGGAGCAACTACCCGTATTCCGGGCATGGTCCTTATCTGCAATTTCCTGAATCGACCCCGTGTCGATGAAATCAATTTCCAACAGTTCATCCGTGTCGCACTCATCCCCCGCATCTTGGCCCGTATCCAAGTCCGATGCACAGCAGTCCGTGGGATCGGAATCACTGCAAATATCCAATGGACGATGCTCTCAGTATGTTTGCATTGCACACACTCTCTTGAAATATTCATGAATATGCTAAAATTTTGGAGCAAGTGCGCACATAATAGTCTGAGAAAGATAGAGAGTAGTTTATTGAGCTTTCAGGGCTTTTTGTTATGCTTCTGAGAATATTATGTAGTGTATGTGTTGTTCAATTGAGCATAGTGTGGGGATTTTATTGATTTTATGTTCTGAAAAATTGTCAATAATTTAAATATAAGAAGCTTTTAGATTAGAAGATTTTCTTCAGAAAAATATGATTTTTATTAGTCTAACAAAAAGATTTTATTAATCGAATAAAAAATGATTTTTTTAATAAAAGAAAAGGATTTTTGAGCTTTTGGATGTTTCGTATGATGCGAAATACTTCTTTTCAATTTTGGAAGAGTTTTTTTTTTATTATTTTCTCTTTATTTATTGTATTATATTTTGTTCATAAATGTTTCTTTTTTCTATATATTGTAAGTTGAAGACAGATCTGTTGATTCTTGAAAAAAATTGTAAATATTTAAAGAATTAAACATTTTATATTATTATTATTATGCGAAATACGAAAGAAAAATCCGGAATACTCCCTTCTAAAATATTTAAATTCAATGACGTTTCGAGGACAAATCACTCTATCATCAGGTATAAAATTGTCTGGAAAATATTTTTTAATTAAGATTAGATGAAAGATTGAACTTAGAACCACAGTCTTCTGAAATTTTCGTAATCTTCGTCCTCGTAATAGAAGTTTCTTTGTAATTTTTAGTTATTTGACTTAAAAAAAAAGTTTTAGCCAGATTTAGTTAATTTTCTTTAGCAGTATGGGTGTTCAATAAGCGCAAATTTTTTTTTGGAATATCTTTTTTTGTGTTTGAGATACCGGAAATCCCATGGTAGATTTGTTTTCAGGAGACAAAAGGTAATTGTCCTGCCGTATTTTCAAAATGGCCGCCATTTATTTCAAAATGGCGTTTTTCAGCCGCATATTTAGTATAGTTTACTATATTTTTCTTCATCAAATCAGTTGGACGCATTTATTGAGTGATTCTCTGTCTTATCGTTGAGAAATAACTTGGCGGCCATCTTGAAAAATATCGAAAAATACCTAAAATTGGGTTTTCTGCGCTATTTTTGCTTCCCTAAGTGCTAAAGAGCTGAAATTTGGATATGTTGCATAGGGTAACGTTACCCATACGATGATTCATTCAAATTCAGCAGTGGCCATCTTGAAAATTAGAGAACTGAAATTTAGACATCTTGCATACGGTGTGCGAGTGGTTTTTTTTTAATAGTCCTCTGCCTGAATATGGCGAAAGCCTAGCTCAATAAACTTAAATAATAATAATAGCTACAAAAAGTTCTTTTCTAACTAACTTTCCACTTCAAAAAATGATTTTTTAAAAAGATAAACAGAAATGATAAAATAAAATAAAATAAAATAAATCAACATTCTCTATTTTATTTTTCATCGTAATTAAAACGTTTTTATCACTTCAATTTTATATTTAAAAAAATAATAATTAAAAACTCCCAAAAATGCCTGGAAAAAAAGTTCTGCAGAAGCTGTAAATTAAAAAAGGAGCGTGGCAGTTAATTGAATTGTGTGTGGCAATTTGTGGATTAATGAAAAGCATCCCTTGGCCAATTTCACATGAAAAAGTCCCTCAAAAAAATTCCTCCATATTGTTTGAAAGTTCTTGATTGATGGATCTGCACCCCCGCACGCAACAATAGAAACACCATCAAAGTAATTTAAAAGTATCCCCGCGCGCTGCCACGATAAATGGCTATTTTTTCCCTTTCCTTGTCATTCACGCGCGCCAAATCTGGATGAAAAATGCCCAAGATGATTCCATATCTCATGCCAAGCTGGGGGGTGGAATAAACGGGAAACGAGGGTGGGTAGGTGGTGAAAGCGAGAAAAATTGCATAATTCGCGAAACAAATTTGAAGGCTTGTGTGCTCCCTCCAAATTGTTTCGTGAATAATTAAGATTCTCTTTTTTTTTCTTCTTCTCTTGCCAGGGCAGTGGTGGAGAATTTATACCTGAGAATGTCTGTTTCCTTCTCGTAGACGTAGCTTTCGTCAAATTTCCCCATCATCTCGTTAAGGGTGGCATCTTCATCACTCTCTCCGCCATTCTGGGTTGTTGACACGCTCCTCATGCCATTGGTGTCGCACCTCACGAGCTCAGCCCTCTTCTTCCGGATAGTGTTGGGTGAGAATGTCCGACGACTCACCTCAATCTCCGTGGAGGAGCTTGAGTCCGATTCGGATGAATCAATGGGATTTCTACGGGATATTTGAATGAATAAATAAATATATTTCGATTTAGATAGAGAGAAATTCACACAGTAAAATTAAATTTCATTGAAATGACGAAAAGTCGGTGAAAACGCTTTTTTTTTTAGAATTTTCTAAGAATATAAGAATGTTGATTTTCCTTATTTTACATGACCTGGGTCTGTATTCTCTAAGAGTGAAAAACTCTCGTGATAAATTCCCGAAGACTTTACGGGGGAAAAGTGAGGAAAACTTCACATAAGCGTGATCATCTAATAAAAATAATGCATCCGTGATAAACTCCTGCAAGATTTTCCCGGTTTTCATATTCCTTTTAGAGCGCTAAAGCCTTCAGGAGTTTATCACGGGAGTTTTTCACTCTTAGAGAATTCATGCCCTGGACATGAATTCTCTAAGACTGAAAAACTCCCGTGATAAACTCCTGAAGGGTTTACAGATTTAAAAGAAATTCGAAAACCGGGAATATCTTACGGGAGTTTATCACGGATGCATTTTTTTCTTAAAGAATCAAGCTCACGTAAAGTTTTCCTCACTTTTTCCCCCTCAAAATGCCTTCAGGAGTTTATCACGAGAGTTTTTCACTGTTAGAGAATACAGCCCCTGATTAAGCACTCAAATGTCCCCGAAAAAAAATCAAAGAAATTCCTATTAATCCTCTGTTTGAAATTTATTTTAAAAAAAAAACTTGAGTTTGCAAATATTTTAGATAAATTCAAATGAAATTTGCGCAAAATGCATTTCTCATTTCAACGAAATTTAATTCAACCGTGCACTGGTGAAGAACATTCCGCCTCACTTATTCTTATCGGATTTCTCATCCGTTCCCACATCACTGGCGCTGGATTTGACGCCCGATGATGTGGAACTGTTGTCGCGATCGATGCGATGATTTACAAAGTTTGCATTGTGCACCCCATTGCTTCCCTCAAGCTGACAAGCTGTCGAGAACCATGGGTTCGTCCTAATCCTGCACCGTTGCCGAGGCGAAGGAGCTATAATGGGAAAATATTGCTCTTGTTTTAAACTCATGTGAAAGGGCCACACTTTAGTCCCTCTTCCACACAAATTAAATTCTTGCACTCACATTCAATTCCTTTTGTGGCAAAATTCGCCTGAACTGTGAGATTCTTCTGCATGGGAATTGGACTGGTGCCAGTGAGAATTGGAGCAGCTGGGAGACTATTGCGAAGGAGATAATTAGTCTGATTGCATCTCTCGGATCTGACCATAGCAGCACTTCTGTCCAGATGGCAACTCTCAGTTCGACGATGATTGCCCACCTTTGCAAAAGGGATCAATATATCAATCCATTTGGATCACACTTGGAACCGCTGAGGCGTGAACCAATCAATTTCCCCCCAGTCCTTCTTCCCTTTTTGCCTGTGACATGGATACACTGCATTTGAGGTCTCACCTCGTGCCAGAGCTCATAAATCACATTACGTCCATGTGAGTTACGACCGTTTCAACCGCGTTGGAGATAAAAGGACAAAGAAGTGCTCCCCCGCAAGATAGGGGATTTGGGGGTGAATTTATATACATCCAGAAGACAGTAGCAATGAATGTTTAAGGATTTTTCTTCCTTTAATTGCTGCAGTAGCACCTCAAGCCATCCTTAAAGAGGATTACAATTGTCATAATTTGTCTGCAGCACCCGAAATATAACTTCCTCCTCGTAATTGCAGCTTTTCCCAAGGAAATCGAGGGAAATGCAATTCATGTGAGAGCACTGCAACACCTTTGTATATATAAGTGTACTCACAGACTATTGGTGGGGGAAAGCCTAGGTGGGGGTGTTCATTAAAAATTAAGTGAATCAGGTGGAATTAAGTTGGTGTAATTGGAAAAATCTCTCTCGGTTTCAGGAATGTGCACAATTTATTAAATAAAAGGAATGAGGAAATGAGAGAATCCCTAAAGAGGTTTTTCAGATAGTTTTCTTGTTTGTTGCTCTGCTTAATATTATTAAAGGAGTTTACCTGTTTTTGTAAGGAAAAAATCCTTTAATGACATCAATAGAGATTCGTGCAATTTTGTCGAGAATTAACGAAGACAGAAGAAACTGTTAATGAGATTTTCAATTTTCCACTAAAATCACCCAAAAAGAGTTGGCAAATCTTTGCTAAAAAATGCATAAAGTGACGTCACCATTGTTTTTTTTGTAATCTTTGAATATGCATAAGGATAAAAAATATTTTGCTAAAGATCTTTGACGAAGCCTAAAAACATTGTAAGTTCTTTGTGCATAAAAAGAGACAAAAAAAACAAATTGATGACGTCACTAACTGTATTTTTGAACAAAATTTCGTTGTCTATTTTACCAGGTGATCCAAGTTTGGAAAATGGGATTTTTTCTTGGCGATTTCTATTATTTTTTGAGTCTCTTAAAGATTAGGCATACCCTGATCTTTTCCTAAAAAAACGGGGTTTTCAATATAGAAACGAATAAACTCCTTTCTGCACAATATTCCGTGAATGGGGAAAGAATAATTATTATAAGAAAATTTACTGATTTTTCTCAACAACATGAGTTTTTCCCCTTTCACTGTTACTTTTCATGAACAGTAAAGTTCTTCCATCTTCCCAAATTGTCGATCCTGAATGCACATCTAATCACTTCATCCCCCTAAAGCACTAAACTATTGGTGAAGTAAATGTGTGTGCGATTTCAGGATCAATCCTCGCAATCCTCGCACATTTCTCGAATCACCCTCCTTGATTGCTAATTGAGTTATTGCTGTTTTTATAGAGATTCCTTCTAATTGGTGGCGCACCGAGGGTGATTGATGGGGCTTTTTTTTGCCACTGCAACTTCTACAATCATCCGGAAAATTATTAACCCCCACACGGGGGTAGTAAAATATTTTTGAATTTACCAAAAAATAAAACTTTTAGCGTGGTGGCACGAAAAGTTTTGAACATGGAAAATAGTTGAAAAAGCTTAATGAATTTAATGGGTAAACTGCAAGGAAAGAAGGGGATTTTCGTGGCGGGAAAACTCCCCAAAGGGTGAGTTGGACAGGACAAATTTTATCACACGTATTTCCACCAGCGTACATTGCGAATTCACAAAATTATTGTATTGTCAATGTTGTGCCGTCAATGCAAATTTTCCACATGGACAGGACGAAAGACAGCTTTGACGAGGATATCCAACTAAATGGGGGACTATTTTATTATCGATGCTTGTTTTTTTTTTCAACTACAATTTGTACGATTGAATGTTGGAAGCTTTAACACTGCAAAAAGTGGAATGGGGGAAAAACCACGGCAAAAGCAAGGGAGGGGCTGTGGTGGGTGGATTTCAGTGCTTGATGCATAAATTGAGAATAAATTGATATTTTCCGTGCAGAGCAAACAAAACTGATGGTTGCGGATGAAATTCAGCCCGTGGATTAAGGGGGTTAATTGAATAAAAATATATACCTCCAAAGTTGAACTTTTGATGACCGAGAGGAAAAACTTTTAATGATTGCGGTGGGGGTGGTTTATTTTTAGCACAAGCGGTAGAAAATTTCCATCGACACTTTTCTTAGCAAAAGCATCGATTGAACTTTTGGAATTTTGCTCAAGAGGTGTGTTCTCTGCATAAAATCTGTTTATTTTAAAAGGCGAAAATTTGAGGTAATGAGGTCCCCTTTTTTCTATTTTGTTTTAAATTATTTTATACAAATTAACTTTGCATTGAGGCCCCATCATGTAGAAAAATTGAGTTGAATGTAAATTAGTCAATGAACACTGTTCTTGAATTAACCAACCAATCATAGAGAAGACTCATTTTTCTTCTTATTCTTTTCGATTTCAATAAGAGCTTTAAGAAAAGATTCAATTGGCTAATGAGATTAAAGCTTCGCACTGATATCATCAAACTGGTGGAGACTTACTGCAAAGTTTCTTTGAATGTCTATAGCTCTATGTTCGTATCACAATTATATTCAAATTAACCTTACACTGAGGCTCCTTCCCATAGGAACCTAGACAGAAATCTATTCAAAAAAGTTCTTAAGAATTTTTTTTACATGTGTTTAAAAATGTTGAAAATGCATTAACCCTTTAACGTCCAACGTGAAACATAAAAACATTGAAACATGCGCTCTTTTATCGCGATTTTTATTCTATGATTTATTTAGATGACTTTTCTCACTCAGAACGTCTTCTTTGACCCCTAATGCGTGAATTTAATGCATTTCTAACATGGAAAAACAATTAAATTCATAAATAATTGAAAAAATAAAATGTTTCACGTTTGGGTCAGCGTATGACCCAAAAAAACTTAAAGGGTTAAAAATGACTTAACGATTTCTTTATATGTTTTACGATTTCAATGTTTTACGTTTTTAATTGTTGAAGATTTCTTTCTAACATTTGACGTTTATTTTAAACGTTTAACGTTCTTTTTAACAATTAATCATTTTTAAAACATATAAAAATTCATAAAATTAAATTCATTGATTAATTTAATAAGATTAATCAATTAATTGTAGTTCAAAATTTGAATTATTAGGAGTGCCATCTATTGGAATTTTTCTCCACACCAAAATTGGCAACATTATTCATCCATTATGAGGAACACACCTCTAAATCTTTCGTCACAGAGATTTTCTCCTATATCTTTTGATGATTTTGAGGCGAGCAACAAAAAATATAGTACTCACCACTGACTCACATCCACTGCTATTGCCGCCACCTTCATCAATCTTGTTGAGGCCGCCGTATTTATATCGATTGGATTCGATCAGCATGCCATTGGCTCCTTTGGGGAAGTAGTGGGTTCCCGTTCGCATATTGATGTAGTACTCGGGTGTATATGAAGCTCCTGTGCACCGTGGAACGATAGAGATGAGATGAAAGGTGGAAAGAGGCGAAAATTGTTAGCTAAAGGTGGTTGGGGGGAAAGTCCTTTGGCACGAAATATTAATAATCCCTCCACACAAAGAGAGGAGTCTGAGGGGCAACGTATACATTGGTGCGATGCCATCAAATTGGTTCTACATTTTCTCATCGGATTAAGAGATTTATGTATTGATGTCAAAGAAGCCAGTGGAAATATTTCTCTCTCACGCGGAATACCAGATGAGTTTGTTTTCCCGGCTAAAACCTTTTTTCTTTCTCTCTCTTATCGGTGCTTTTTCAAATATTAATTCAACGTTGAGCACAATATTTGCACATCAGGAAGATTGTAATACGCTAAGTCATTGGATTTCCATAAAAGGCCCGATGAATTTTTTATCCCAAAAAGCTTTTTGATTCTTGAGGGCACCATGTTTGAGGGTGTTTGGGTGTTGATAAAAAGCCCCACACATCCCACAACATCGAAGGAATTTTAATGGATTTTTTTTGTGCTAAAAGAATTTCAGAAATGATTTTCTCATGCAAAATTTCAATTAAATCTTGGAACATTTTTTCTCCCATGAAATATGCTGCAAATCTTCGTTATATCTCAACATGAAAATCCTTTTGTGGTACCAAATTAAATTATAAAGAACGCTATTTTTGCATGCAAACGGGGGAAGGAATATACATAAAAATACCAGCGGGAATTGCACATTTTAAATATGCATCCAGGCGGTACCACTTCCTCGTAAACATGTTTATGTTTATATCTGCACCGCAATTCAAAGTTATTCAATTTACTTTTCATAAATTATGCTCGCTGAATACACAAGAGATTTTGCCTGTTAAGTGGAATATCTGCTGAACAAATCTCTATTGAATGTTTATTTTAGATTAGAATCTCTCTTTATTTTTTCTTTTTACTAAAATAAGCTTTTCAATGCTGAAAAAATGAGCTTTTTTTAAATTAAGTTTCAATAAAAAGAATTAGTTGAATATTTATCAATATTGTTTTGTTGTAAAAAAATAGGTTAAACGCATAACAATTTGTTTTAACACCTTTTCAAGATGTGTAAAAAAAAGCTTTTTAATTAAAAATATCCATTAAATAAATCATCATTCATTTGATAGATAGCTGCGGGATATATTTAATGAAGTTTAAAATAAAAAAAATCAATCATGAAATGTATTTTAATGAACTGCATAAAGTGAAAATATATATGTATCAATCGTTCCAGCGGATTATCGGGGAAATGATGCAAGATTGTAAATTGGATAAAATCGATTTCCTCCAAGCACAAATTGCCTGGAAATATGGGATAAAATGCAAAATTGAATATGTATGCATCGCAGATTTTCTCACTAGGTGGCCAAAGAACACTATGCTGCCATCTATTGCTAAATTTAATTAGTCGGATTTTACTTTTAGCCTTTTATCTTTTTTTAGTTTTAAAACAAAATTTGCTAAATTCTTTATCAATCTCTTAATTAATTTAATAATTCATAGAGAGATACCTAAAAAAAAAAGTAGTGACATCTAACGGCAATTTCTAACTTACTAATTTGGCAAAAAAGTCCAAAACCCATTAATATGAAAATGAAACCAAACTAAAATCATATAAACTTCCACAATATACTGTTGTGTAATCCATTAAGAACATTAAGCAAATTAGAACAAAGACTTTAGGCTATCTGTCTTCAGACATTGAGATAGAATCCATCTGGCAAAGCATATTGTTTGTAATTCTAATCTGGAATATATCCAAATAGAGAGAGAAAGATGTCGCATGTGGGAGTTTATCTGTTAGGAAACGACGAGGGGTGGATATAGGGGATAGGGAGAGAAACTTTTCCCATTAGGACGTGACAGGGCTTACCTGGCGATGTGCCGTCGGTGGAGTAGCCAGTGGAGTAGGCACTTTCAGGTGAGGAGAGGCTATTTATGACGTGCGCTAGCTGATGGTTCGCCGGTGTGGGCATTAAGCCACTTGAGGTGCACCTCTGCTGCTGATTCATTCGCAGTATATTCCTATTCACCTCCACAATGGTTCCCTTGAGCCCGCCAGCACTCAAGATGGCACCAGCGAAGGTGGGATTCTTCCCAGGGAGACTCTTCACTGTGGCTCCCCGGAGACACGCCTCGAGGTGAACATTGGCATTGGCGGTGTCGTAGCGATCCAGGTGGATGTCGTCATTTCGTCGCGGTAGAATTTTACCATAGCGCCCCTCCTCCTCATGCGGGGGATTTGCATAATGACCATTGGGATACGACTGATCCAAATCCGTGTTCTTGCCAAAGTTCTCCTTGTCAGTGAGTCTCCCCTTGAGGCGCTCAATTGACTTTCCGCCACACCCCCTGAGATCCTGTGCCATCTGCTGTGGTGCACGGTGCCCATAGCACATCCCATCCCCATTGACGGATGCGCCAGAGGATGTGGAGGATGTGGAGAAGGACATGGTGGCGAAGGGTGAGGTTGATGCAGTGAAAGATAAATTGGCGCCAATTGAGGATTTCTTGGGGTGCCCCTCTGGCACATTGGTAAGATGTTTGCAAAAGGGATTCGATGAGGGTGCTGCCTGTGTTGGCCCAACCCTTCCCATACTCTTCTCGTCGACACTTCGCGAGTATGCCGATGGATTGGCGCCGTGGTTGCTTTTGCGTGGCATACTTCTTGGAGTTGAGCTCGAGACTACCATCTGACGGTATCCAAAATGATCCGAATGCGGTGACATGGCTACTTCCTGCGGAGACTGCCAGCCCACACGACTTGTTGCCTTTTTTATCAACCACATCGTGGGGCCAGTCAGAAAAAAATTAAGTTAATGTGGCGGAAAAAAAGAGGATAACCCAGAGGGTTGGACAAAAGAAAAACTTTCAATTACATCTCATTCTTTTCCAATCTATCTCCCTTGGACTGTGTTAGCCCCCTTCTCTTAAAAAAAAAGAAAACTTGTGTTTTCCCAAACGCAACCCCATAAAAAAGAGGAGCATTTCATTTCCCAATAATATGAAAACTTTCGGATATCCATCCCACATGCCCGGGCGCAGCATTTTTGTCCCATTCTACAAAACTTTCTCATGACTCTGGGAGGAGAAGCAATAAAACTTTTTCATACGGCGGAAATTAATATTTGAAATAGATGGGAAGTGGGGGTGGTTACTACAAAAAAAAAGAAATGAGAACGACTCTGGCCTTTTTGGAACAATCAAGCTGAGTGGAGTCTTTGAGCAAACACAGCTATGATGGAAAATGTTCATAGAGGCGAAAACAAATCCCTTAAAACCACTATATATGAGTAAATTCGTCAGGGATCCATTCAATTTTCGAAAGCACAGCTTTCCTCGCATTTCCTATATATGCGAAAGCAACTAAAGCTGCATTTCGGCAGAATAGTAGAAAATTTATCACAGAATTGCACAATCTGCAAGTAGAATGCTGAATTTTAATAACGAAGCTTGTTTGCTTGACTATAGCGTGGTTGAAAGTTTTTGAAAGAATATTAGTACAAATTTAGTACAGAGATGCTTTCGCCATTTATGAGACACTTTACATTGTTTGAATTAAAAGAAAGTTTGAAAATTAATTTAAGATTCATGCACATTCTTAAAAGAAAATTTAGTACATTTTTAGAACACGTTCTTAGAACATTTTTTCAATAATACTGAAAGGCTGATTATGCAAAATGATTCATTTGAAGGAAAGGAAAAAAATATTTTTATTGTAATTTAAAAATCTTCTTTTGAACAAAGTGTTATTTAAAAAAAATTTAGTACAGACAAATATAAAATTTGAAAATTAAATTAAAATGAAGAAGACAGCAAGAATAATGAAAACACAAAGGGGAAATTGATAAAAAAAATCATTAAATAAATAAAATAAAATTTATTAATTTCTATTTTGGTGAAAAAAGATAAATAGATTTTTAAATGATTTTTTAGTACTAGTGTAAAGTAACATTGAAAAGAATTTCAAAATGGAACGTTCAATAAAAACAAAACTGCGGCAAATTTGTGTGAAATGTGATTGAAAACTACATTGCACAAACACTTTTCCCGTCCTTTGCTGGATATTTCATGTAAACAAAGCCATTCCAATTTATTCCCATCCTCCCCAACCCAACATGGTGGAGATGAAAGACAAATAATTTGCGGTTGAGTAGAGCCATATTGAAACATACTCACTCCCAATAAATCAATTATTCCCCTCAAAAACACTCCATGTGGCTTTATGGCATTAAAGAATAACCATTTGCGTCCTTAGCTCCAAAACATTCCCCCTCAAATGATGACTTTCTTCTCTTCGTTCCTCTTTAAGAGCCCATCCTCCCACCACACCGAAGAATTCGCATTCATTGCAATGAAAAATTTATGCTAAAAGTCCTTTATCACTCCCAAATCGCCATCCATTGCAGTAAAATGTAATTGTGAGGAGAATTTACTTATGTTTAGTGCGCAGCCACAATAAAATCTGATTTTATTTCTTTTATTTCCACCAAAGATGCTGGCTGATGTGCTTTTATACAAAAAAAAGGAATTTTCCATCAAGAACTTTGTGGAAATATTGAGGAATTTTCATATTGGAATTTTTAGGAGCAAAAAATAAAGCAATTTAAATATTCGGGGAGCTTTTGGGAAAAGCTCTGACTCCATTTAGGGAGTAAATTGTCCGACTATTTGCTCTCTTTGCACGTATAATTCTATCGCTATTCTTGTTCTTGTCCTTTTAATTCTATTTTTTTTTCTCTAGTTAGTAATGGTGTCAAATTAAGAAAAACAAAGCTCCGCACGTATATGAAATATCTTTAAGATTTAAATCCAATATCGACCTCAGACTTACAGCTAAGCTCATGGCTAAAATAAAACCATAAGACAGACCAAAAAGCAACGTGATTTCAATATAAAAATCCTGCATTCAAGCTATCAAAATACATCATAAAATGAAATTTCTATTAAAACTTTTCGCGACACATTTCAAATCATTGAAGGGATTTTTATGCAACCCTCCTACGAATGTAAAAAAAAATTATTCAAAATATGTTTGCTCCCCGTCATTCTTTCGTCTTGTTACAAGTCAAATTATGGAACATAGACAATGATTTGTTGGCACTTTTAGCATATATTTTGTTTATTCTACTCTGCTGAAGAACATTTGCTGGCGAAATTATTATTTCTCATATCATGCTGAAGCATACCGTCAAATGGGGTGAATTTAATATAATGCAGAGCTTATTCCTTTTAGCTCTTATTTGGTAAGAAAGTTTGTATTACAGTTTCTTGACAGAAATAATAATATTTCTATCCTTTTTAATTTTATTTATATTTTTTTCAATAAAACTTATCTATCTATCTATATTATTAGAGCAAGTGAATTGTGTTTTACACTCACAAATATTCGAAAATCCCCAAATTTTGCATGATTCGATTTAAATTTAAATAATAGAAATAATTTTTTTTAATTTGGAATAATTTTAATTAAACGCGAGCTTTTTAAAAATAAAATGATGCCTTTCAAGATATTCCCAATTTGTCTGCAGTTTTCGACCATTTTAGCTGTGTTTCTTTCAGACACAGCTTTTGTGTACCGAGCAAAATCGAAAGTCGTCAGATCGGGCTCAAACTTGGGATGAGCACGAATTAGGGCCCCCACATTCCAAAAAACGTATGCGCCAAAAAAATTTTTTTTCCGGCCGGCCGGCCGTCCGGCCGTCCGGAGTATAACGCTAAATTGCGAGAGAACGGTGATAGATAGAGACTTGCGGTAAACGGCAAAGTTTAAAAGTCGACTGGAAGACGTCCGATTATGAGGTCAAATTTTACCCCCCACCCCCGCGTCCGCCATTTTGAATAACCTCAAAATTTTGTTTTGCCTATATCTCAGCCCCTGTAACAGCTAAAAATCTGAAATTTTTATATGTTGTAGGGGCCATCAAGACCTTTCCAACGATACCTCATTTTCGAAAATCGGTCAAGCCGTTTAGTCAATATGGCCGCCACAATTTTTCATCGAAAATCGACCATAACTCGAAAACGGCTTGACCGATTTTGATCAACTCGGGCTCAAATGAAAGCTCTCAACAAACCCTACAACTCTCTAGAACATCAGAAGTTTCAAAAGTGACCGCTAGGGGGCCAAAAATCAAAAACAAAATTTTCGATAAGTTTTCGATGAATATCTCGAAAACGCCATTATCGATTTGCTTCATTTTTTGATATGTTATAGCTGACCATATTATCTAGCTCCATGCCAAAAATGAAGAAAATCTATGTCTCCGTTCTCGAGATATAGCCTTCCAAAGTTGGCATGTCATATCTCGGGTTCTACAAGTCCGATTTTGATCAACTCAAGTGCAAATGAAAGATTTCGTGAAGCCCTACAAATGTCTAGGACATTGCAAGTTCGAGAAATGACCGCGAGAGGCGCTAAAGTCAAAATCAATATTTTCGAAAATTTCGAACTCGAATATTTCGAAAATGCCATTATCGATTTACTTCATATTTTAATATATTATAGTTGAGGTTAAGACCTTTCCAACGATAGCTTAAACTCGAAAATCTATGGAGCCGTTCCCGAGATATGGCATTTTAAAGATTTCTTGGGGGATGACTTTTCAACTTTTCCCGATTTTGCATGTATTTAAACAAATTCGCGTTGTAGTTTGCTCTCACAAAATTGGTACACTGAAAGAAACACAGCTCTCGTAAGCTTGGTCAGCTTACCCGTACATTTAGTTATTTCTTCTGACCTATATCGTCTATTATGCTTCAATTTTGTTATATATCAAGATGGAGACGCCTGGTACACGCCTAACATTTTAATTTTGCAAAATTAACCATTTTAATTCAATTTAAAAAGATCAAATTTTTAGACGCAAATAATTTAATATTCTTTCAATCAAATTTCCCCCTTTTGACGGTACACATCCCTTTCTATCTCTTAGAATTATTTGTTTCCACATGAGTTCCGTGAATTTAGAGAAGCACCTTCCTGAAAGCTTCTCCCCACTTTATCATACCATTTGGCGCATTGTTAGTTTCAAAGAGGCTTTAGGTGGGATCTCTCAGTTAGAAGACAACTGCGAGGAGAAGGCAATCAACAAATCCTCACTTTGCATATAAATTTAGCATTCGGTGTGTATAGAACACTGAAAGTATTGTCTGCCTTTTGTCCTGCTGAATAATTTCTCTTATTCCCTTCAATGCCATACGCTGTGCGACAGTCTCGAGGGCCCATTTTGACACGAGAAAGTCTTACGAGGATGTAAATTGGCATCACCCCTCACAGACAAAAACCTCCCAACCCCCAAAAGCTGTCTCCCTCGTGAGATTAAAATTAAACTTTAAACAAGGCGACTTTCCCATCTTTTGCATGACACTCTGTCATTTTATTGTGTTGCCTTTTCCTTCACTGCGTGCTTGGCAAAAGAATAACTCCACAAAAGCAGTCCAAAACATTCATCCTCATGAGATAAAAACGGACCCCCTGATCCCACCACCCACTCCACCCCCTAAAATAGCATGAAATTTTCGGGCGGGAGTTATCGCATAAGATAAGATTACACAGAAAACTTACATGGTTCTGAATTGGGGAGACCTCTCGTCGTCTTGCTGGACTTCCAATGCTTGAATCTCCCTGGTGTGAGCTTTTCTTCGTGTGTCCATTTGGGGTGTTTGTCGCAGCCAAATTGCCACTGTGTGGATAAAGTTTGTGGGAGAAGGGAGAGAGAGAAAAAAGATCCATTGTAGGGATATTTTTGCCATAACATAAAAATATATAATAAAGGAAAAAAAATCTCTTGACATTTCAACCCCGGAAAAGTCCTCTCTAAGCTCTGTGCATGGGAATCAAACTTAAGCGAAACGATCAAGACTACCAGATAAATTATGAGCTTTCTGGATAACACCCTGTGTGTGCGGAAGTTTTGCCCTTCCTCACTGTGGGGGGTGTGTGTGTGAGAACTTTCATATCCTTGTAGCACGTAATGTGCCGAGGGTGTTGGTGCAGAGAGATGAAAAAAAATGAACATAACTGCGATAAGGAATGTATATATGTATTTGAGGGAAATTCCCGGCAGCCACGTCTTGCGCGAGAAATTGCACAGTGCAAGGTGAGAATTTGGCATCATTAATATTTGATATGTCTACAAGGTGTTCATAAGTCCTTAAATTCAATCCACCCGCCACGTGAAGACAAAGCTCCAACAACATGTTAAGTGAAAAGTGAAGGGTTGAGCTTTCACGCTATATGTACGATCTTGATGGGAAAGTGTTGGGAAATTAGAGTAAGATATCTAATGAGTTGACATTGTAATTAATTTATGATTATTCTGCAATTAATGCGTGGTAAAGATGTAATTTATGATGAGAATGTTTAAGGATTGCACGGAAAAATGAACATCTTTCTAAAGAAAAGAAAAGCTCGATTTGAGATAACTTAATTAATTTATTTTTAACCCAAACTTGACCAAGAATTTTTGAAATTTTCGCAAAGTTTGATTTCAAAATTTTCTAAAAAAAAATTATATCTCAATGTAAGGTAAAATTAATTTTTAATTAAGTCTATTTTAATTTCGTAAAAATAAAAACTTTTATGCCCTTTTGTGCTCTAAAAATTAATAGAACTAATAAAATTGCCAGCAGATCTGGGTTAAAGAAAAAGTATTATTAGGAGTTACTATAAGGAAAATTCAATTATTTATTCATTTTAGGAGTTAAAAGGAATACAAAATAGAAAAAAACTTGACTCATTTTTTTAATCCTTGTATTGCCTCAAATATGTAGAAGAACGTAGCCCAATTACGACCTCCAAAGGTCCGCGCAGAATGAGAAAAATAAAGTAGTATAAAATAAAAAGCGATATTCTTAAATTTGGTATCATTTTAAAGCCCATTTAATGCTCTTTTTAGTCCCATAATTTACTACATTAAAAGTTTTATCAGTTTTAAGTACTAGCGGATTGAAAAAAGGTCGAAGAAGGTCGGAATTGGGTCACGTTCCCCTAAACTTTAATTTTCCTTTTGAATATAAAAATTTAATAAATAAACTCTCAAGGAATTCAAGCCCACAAAATTGTTAGAATTTAATGTAAAATATTTAAAATTCTAATAAAAAAACAAAAGTAAAGACATTTGATTAAAACAACCCTATTCTTCCCAATTAAACGCAATTAAAAGAATTCTCATTCGTACAAGCAAATAAAAAAATCCTCCAAAGATTTTTTCACTAAATAATTTCAAAATAAATTGCAAATTGTGTTGCCCACTGTACAATCCATCCAATTCAGTGGCAATTTAAACCATCAAATTCATTTGAAACCTAATCCAACATCATGCAATAAACCGATAAAAAAATTTTAACAACCACCCCCATTGAAGTATTGTGCATTACAATTCCCAGGCACTTAAGCGTCCCATTTCGTATGAAAAAAATTTTAATAATACTAAAAGCTTGACATTTTCTTGAGGCATTTTCCGTTGGAAAATTGTGATGTCGCATGCTGATTCAAAATTGCACGAATTGCGGAAAAAAATTGCCACACCTCGTTTGGCTGGGAGGTTCTCCCCGGCATACGATGTGGAAAATACACAATTTTGGGGGTGGGCCTTTAGCCTGAATTTACTCAGCATGGGGTTTTGTGTGGGGGATGAAGCCCCCGCGAGCTGAAAGTATGTGTGGTGTATTAAAGTTTTGCCAACATCATGTAAATTTTTATCTCACATCCACGACATTTTGCGCCCCACCCTTTTTTCCGAAGGGTGGCAAAAGTAGTAAATTTGGTGAGAAAATAGGGGGTGGATTTGTGTGAAGGGAGGGTGAAAATTTATGGGCACGTTATGGCAATAAAATCGGAATGCAATTGAAGACTGTATGCAGGGAAATATTTGCTTAAATGGAGTCTCCCCAAAATGTATCGCTCCAACCCTTAAAAGACAAACTAATAAGTCTAATGTGGCCTCCTGGCGCATTGTCGATAAAACACGTGTTTGGCACCTATAAAATGGGGGTGGTGGTGACATACTTTGTGATTTATTATTTATTCCTTTACCTGTTTCCATTTTTATTCTTATTCCCCTTCTTCTTCGGGCGTCCAATGTGATTTTCCATCCATGATCGAATTTTGGAACCAAACATTATTCCTCACTCGTTTCTCAGTCTCGCAGAAACATCTTAAATTCATGAGTGTCCCGGGCTGAAGTTACTTCTTCTAGCCAAATTTGTGAGAAAATTTATCCACTTGGATGCTATTTAGCTTCCTTTCGGTGATCATTTGAATTTCCCCGCAATTCCTCCAGTTGAATATGCCTCACTCCATGCCAAGGAAAACCCGAAATCACGTTCCTCCTCAGTGATTGCGAATGGTCCTATCTGGAAGATAGAAATCAAAGGAAAATCTCTTTTTTATTCTATACAAAAATATTTTCAACAACGATTCCATTTCAAGGGAATTTGCTCCTTCTACAGCAGAAACAAATCGTTCTTATAGTCTGAAGTTATCAAAAAAAAATTCTCCTTCAATATCGATATAATCTCAATTCATGTAATTTCTTAATGCAACCACCCCCCTTTCTCATTCCTCCCACTTGGGATCCGCCCGCATGAGTTCAATGGAACCACTCAAAAAGCAATATTGCCAGTTAAATTCAACAGGGACACACGCTATACTCTTGAAAGCCGCGCACTTGTTATTTCGATTTTGGTTCTCTCAACAAAAGTACTTTCGCATCAAAACGATAAAAATGCTCACCAAGCACTGAATTGAGGCGAAAACTTCTCGCGGAACTTCTCGTGCGAAGAAAATTCGTGCCAATGGAATTATTATGGGGAATATCTTTCGCACATAATGCGGCAGCAGAACAGACTTTTGGGTTGGAAGAAAAATTAGCAACTCGTATGACTTCACAGTGAATTTTAATCACATCCACATGATTTATTTTGCTCTTTCTCAATCAATTATGAATAATTTTCCCACAAAAACATTCGTGTGGAAATAATTGAATTTGTTCTGGGTGAAGGGAATAATTTATTCTGGATGAAGGGCATGTCATGGTTATTGAGAGCAATTGCTGGAAAGCTCGATAAACTACATAGGGTTTTAGTTATGTAAATAATAATAAAGTTGAACCTAAACACTCCCTGACGCATGAAAAGGATATTTTCTGTAAACATCCGGACTCCAGAGCTTTATGCTCCTCTCTTGACAAATTAATGATCAAATTAATCGGTCTTTTATGAATAAATTATTGAAAATTAAATAAAAAATTACTTAAAGATATAATTAATATAGAAATTTGTATTAAAGACAGAAGCATTTAATCATTGTTAGCGATTTAAACATCATTAGAATGCCATAAGGTTGCCCATAAACCACCCAAGAAGAACAATTACGTGCCATACAACGTCGTACGTTCATATATTTCTTACGTGAAGTAATCTAATTTCCCAAGACTGAAGCTATTAAATACGAAGTTTCGCGAAATGTATCGCCTAATATGTGATAAATAAATTCACTGTGCTGCCTTGTAAAGATAAATTATATACCTACAAGGTGTTTCAATTGAAATGCTTCTTAGAATAAAGAAAATACGTTCTAAAATTAATTTAAAAACAAAATTTTTTGAGCTTTCATTTCCTTAAAAGACTGAGTTTTATGAATTTAATTTTTTTTTAAGTTTTTTAAGAAATACAAAAAGAAATAAAAAAAAGAATTTTTAAATAAATTCATCAATTAACGTAAGAAAAATCAATAAGACAGAGCGTATAAGGAAAGAAAAAAGCTTAATTACGTTAGAAGAAGATTTTCCAAAAGATTTTTTAAAGAAGTTTTTCTTTTGAGCTTCTTTCTAGCCCAGGATAAATAACTAGGAATATGGGTAAAACCTCAAACCAATTCGGAAACATTCTAATTTAGCACAATTCGATTTAAATAATTAAAATAAAAGCTTTTTGTATTTACAAAAAATTTAATTAAATGCGAGCTTTTTTCAGAAAAATGCGTTTTGTAAATTAAAAAAAATGGGTGTAAAATTTAGGCTTTTCCGAATTTTTTCGACCGTAAAACACATCTCACCTGGGGCGGTATTCTCTAATAGTGAAAAACTCTCGTGATAAACTCCCGAAGGCTTTTTGCAGGAAAAAAAAGTGAGGAAAGCTTCATGCATCCGTGATAAACTCCCGTTAGATTTCCCGGTTTTCACATTTCTTTTAAAGCGCTAAAACATCCAGGAGTTTATCACTGGAGTTTTTCACTCTTAGAGAATTCATGTCCTGGGCTATTTTTTAAGGATTCAAAAGATAAATTTAATTAGATTAAATTTTGTAAAAAGGATGCAAATATATGCAAAATATTTCAGAGCAACAAGGACAAACTTCCTTGCAAACTTTTCATTAATGTCCTACATATCGCTACCCTCCCCCCTCTGAAACATACAAGTTATGAGTGATGCTGTATGAATAAATATGGCCTTCACGTGAAAGTTTCTCCTCAATCTTGATCTTAAAAGTTTTCCTAAAAGAAAACTTCCTTTGCTGCATCAGTTATTTTGGGACTCTGTGTTGTAGTCGTGTGTGTAGCAACTATGCAGAGGGAAATTCTCTGCAAAGGTAATAAACATGATAGGCTTTTACATCGTCCTCGTGAATTCACGTAGTTTGCAAAATTTCTCGCTGAAGTGAAAAGTGTTTGTGTCATCTGTTCTTGTGGATTGCTTCATAAACCAATTATTACTCCCGCCATTCATACACGATGTATACAAGTGTAGCACTTTTGCTACATGTACGGTGGGGTGAGTGGGAACATGAGTATACAGGGCTGATAACTAATCTAATTATTGAAACCCTTAATTGAATGTCTTGTGCCACACACTGTTACATATGCGACGGGGGGTGGTATCATCTTTGAATTTTAGACGTTATTTGGGGATTTTCTCCTGAATGGTTGCACCTCCTTCCCAACCCTTAGGGAGAGTGTGGGGGAAACATACATAAATTAGCCTTTTCCCCCCTTTCTGTGTGGGGCACACGATATTTTGGGGGAAATTTGTAAATGAACCATGCACCGTAGGGAGAAATATTTCTCCTGTTAAACATGTGCTGGCTCTAGGAGGTAAATTAAAATTTCGCCGTGCCCGAGATGATTTTCTTTGCTGTGGCTCTTGGGGCCAAAAAAGCGCACCGAGCGCCTGAGGAAGGGTGGGTCACGTTTGGAGATTTAATGAAAACCACAAAAGGAGATAAATCATGGAGAATTATAATACATTATTTTCATTAAAATTCACTCCAAACTTGTGTTTTCCACCACAGAAAATTCCTCCCCAAAGTGCACCAAGTTCCTGAGAAAAGGAACTCTTGTGGCGTGAGAGATGCGCGAGGGACGAAAAGGATGAGGTTGAAATCTCTTCGTTGAATTTATGTACAGTTAAATAACCCCGCCAGAAGCTCAAGGAATTGTCTCGTAGCGGCAATTTTATTAGAGGGGGTTGCCAAAAGGAAGTTTGGATTTTATAGGGCACAACCATAATCGAGACTTATACAGAACACCCTCAAGGACTTACGAGAAAGATTGTATAAATCGAAACATTTGGTCGGGCTATTTCTTGGATGTAAATCACACAAGATGTGACTCTCCTTCATCCCTATGCTGCTCTTATGGTCGCCTCTGTGCCACCATTTGACCATCTCCCCGTCCCATTTGCCACACATTTTAAGCAAACACCCCAAAGGCACCACCTTGTGCTAAAATCTGTGCACGCTCATCGTTGATTTTGGGAACTGCAGCAGTTGAGAATGAGCATTAATTCCTCGGCGGAGAATAATTTACAACCCTCTTTAGATGCAAATTTCACCTTCAAAGTCCAAAGTGTACAAGACACGTATACAAAGTGAGAAATCACAGCAAAAGGCCTGGGAAATGGTAATTAAGGAGAAATTCTGATCACGATTCACATTCCCCAAACTTTCTTACTTATTCTCTCTGGCATGTATATTTCCTGGCGCGGAAAATTAACAAGATCTGGTGAAGAAAAAAAAAACTAAACACACCTTCTTGGAGGAGTTATGAGAAAAAGGAATGCGAAGCTGGATGGAATCCTTACACAGAGCTAATCCTTGGCATCTTTTTCAGTTAAATATTGCTTTGGTATGCAAAATAGACCACTAAAGAAAAGTCTTGAGAGGCAGAAGGGAAATGTGCGGGAGAGAGTTGGAGGATTTCTGTTGAGGACTTTAATCATATTGTGGAGATTTGCGATAAATCCCTCATCATTATTTGAAATGAAATGATGATATGGGGATGCCTCAACCCATTAGGATTCCTCAGGGGATACATAGAAAGGGGTGTTTATCTGACTAAAAATATTCGGATGATTCGCCAAAGAAATCAAAGTATTATTCAACAGACGAATATTTCTTTTTTTTTTTTTAATCTTAAATTAGTAGAGACTAAGTGAGAAGCAAAAGACTAAAGAGTAGGTACTAAATTCTAACTAAAAAAGTGAAATTCAATTTAGTACTTAATAAGTTTAAATTTAGTACTTTTTCAGATTGAATTCAGAACTTTTTCAGCAAGAATTTGTTGGCTAGAAATTAGTAGGTATGTTTTTGCTAGAATTTAGTACTTTTAACTACTAAAAGTACTTTTTCGGCTTAAATTTAGTACCTTTTCTCATTGTATTCAGTATAGTTTTTCAGCTAGAATTTACTATGTTATGGCTACAATTTAGTATGTATTCTGCTAGAATTTAATACTTTTTTGTCTTGAACTTATTAAATCGGCGAGATTTTGGTAGTTTTTGAAAATTCAATCTTAAGAATTAAATTCAATAAATAAAAGTACTAAATTCAAGTCAAAAACATACTAAATTCCAGCCAAAAATATAGTAAATTCTAACCAAAAAAGTTCTAAATTCAATCGGAAAAATTATTAAAATTAAGCTGAAAAAGTACTAAATTTAAAGCGAATAAGTACTAAATTCAAGTCTAAAAAGTACTTTAAAAAAAACAGTAAATTCAAGCCGAAGAAGTGCTAAATTTTATCTGAAAATGAGAATATTCAGATCTTTAGAAATATTGTGATTATTCGCTAATCTTCAGTCTATTATCCAAAATACAGTCGTGCTCTCGTGGTAGGACCGTCGTCAAAATGACTTCTCCGCGGTAAAACGGCTTCAGAATGAAGTATTTTGCCTTCGCAGTGGGACAATTAGTACTATTGGAAAGGTAGGATACTAATTGTCTCACTGCGAAGGCAAAATTCCTCATTCTGAAGCCGTTTTACCGCGGAGAAGTCATTTTGACGACGGTCCTACCACGAGAGCACGACTGTAGTAAAAATATTCGACAGATAAACACCCCTTGGTAGATAGTCTGTCATGTCGTTGTTGCATAAATTAACTTATTAATATTGGATTTACAGCCATCACAGAATACATAGTTACAAAGCCACATTCGAGGGGGTTACTGGGTCAATTAAAATATTAATGAGCTTTCGGAAACCTCTACACATTACAATCATGCAATTCTCCATCCCCTAATTAATGGAAAATCAAGAAGAAAAATTAGAAAATTCTAATTTCTAATTTTCAGCAAGGAACAAAAAAAAATCCCCTGCAATTGTGGAAGATTTATGTGCGAAAGAGGCAACAATATCCGTAACTTAACAATTTTTAACATCCACTGCACTATGTCAGCAACTTTGCAAACCCCAAACTACCCTTGGAGGCATGAAAAATGCCCCCAAAAAGAACTTTTGATTCATAGCATGAGTTATATATATATGAAAGTCCTTCGTAGCCCCTCATCAATTCCCATCGCAGTGTATCATTGAGGTTTAATGGGCAAAAAAAGAGGAGCTTTGGAATGTTTTAGAAAATTCCTGCGGAACTCATTGAACCACAGCTGCATTTTTCACATCAAATTCAACCCCTCCAGGAAGCCCCAAAACTTAGCCATTAGGATGGAACAAAGAACCAATTTGCTGGACATAAAAGTACAATTTATTTTCTTCCAGAGAAAAATTCGCAATACCCGCGTATTGGGTCCTTTTAACCCTCACACCCTCGCAACAACCCTTAACGTGATTTTAATTTCACACAGCAATTTTCTCTATCGCCCAGAATTTATTCCACCATACATCTTACCACCCTTCCATGGGTTAGAATTTTAATTCTCGGGACTCTACGAGGAATTTTCGAACATTATGAGGCAGGAGGGAGGATTCTTCGGGAAAATTTTCGGGGGAACATGTGAGAAATGAGTTGAAAAGGTTCTGTGGGGATGTGGGGGTGATGTGGGCCAGCATGAATGGCCTGTTGATCGATATTTGTGTGGTTTTTCTTTCCAATTACATACCGGTATGTGGGGGGTGGTTGTTGTACCAAGAGATAAATTGAAAAGTGGTCTGATGTGGGGTTATTTTATCAGGCAGAAGAATTTAATAAAATGCTATTTTCCACGAGAAATTTCTCTATCAAACCATTTTCATTTCATTCGATTTTCTATTACGCAGCACAGAGACCAAAGTCGAGGGACCTTTTATAAAATTTATCTTTCTTCTTTTGCTTGGAGGACTTTAGAGAGTCTACTTGGGCTATACAGAGCAGAGTAGCCAACAAGGAGACTTTGCCTCTTTGACTTATAATTGTGAGAAATTTATCGAAAAGGACTAAGGGGGTGGAATTGCACAGAGAAAAAAAAGGGGAAAAAATAAAGGAGAACGACAGCAAAAAGGGAAATCCCAAAAGCAGGGTGGAAATTGTACTATAAAGAAAATTGAACATTTTCTTGGGCCACTTCCAATTCTTTCCCATGGAGCAATTTGTCTCTTCATCTCCATTTCTTTCCCTGCCCAAATGACCAAGTCAATAACCAAGAGAAGTTTTTTTTTCTCTTGTTTCTCGCCGAGCTTTTGCTATGTACAAAGAAGCTGAATTTTTCTGATGATGCCTGCATGCGAACGCCTCAAGGTGCATTTCGTCCGGACGACACAGGGACAGAATATAAATTATCTGCTCCTCTGTGATGGGATGCCTTTGCCTTCTCATCTGTTCCCTTATGAAAATAATAACGTGTCATGGGGATGCCTTATTACAGGCACGTTCCACGACAATCACCCAGCCTCTGCCGTTACGGACACACGCTCTATGAAAGTAAAAGAGGGAAAACCTTGCAGATTTTCTTCGTCATTTTGCTCGTCTTCATCAAAGGGAGCTTCAAGGGAAGCTTGCTCCTTTACGCCACGATGCTCACCAAACATGTAATCAAGACTTTGGTGAGCCGTGGGACGAAAGCTCTTTTCTACATATTTCAAAGCTTCGATTGAGTTGATTGAGTTCTTTTGCTCGCATTTCATAAATAGGGGCCGATTCTGCTAAAAATCTTTTTTGTAATTTATCAATTACAATTTTTTTGATTTTTGGTCTTCAAAAAATCTTGTAAGATCTTGATAATATGTTTATTTTTTCCGATTTTTCTGGTTTTTCTTTAATCGCGTTTTTCAAGGAAAATTAATTTTCCAGTTCTACTTAAAGAATCTTTATGACCGTTTTTTTTTTTTTGTTTTTTTAAGAACAAATCTTTTATTTTTTTTAGTTGAACGACCAAAAAACTATTTAATAATGGAGGACACGAATTTCTAATCGCAAACTTTGAGCTTAATTTTCTATTATAAAGAAAAGGTTTTTCCTGATTTTCTTTTGAACAACTACTAGTATTTAAAGTCAGCTACACATAGATGTAGAATTTATAAAGATAATTTGAATAAAAAAGTCGAATCGGCAGCAATTACCAAAATATGAATTGTCAAAATTTTAGAGAAACTTTGAAATTGTAAGAAAGGAGTAGTTTTTCTCACTAGATGGCCCAATATTTCCAGATCCCTCTAACGTTCAATTTAAAATTTATTTTTTAGAGGCGCTTTCTCGGCTTTCTTTAGGAATCTTCAAGAAATTAAAATTTTTAAAAAGTTTAAGATTTTTTATACAATCAAAACGAAAAGATTCTTAACTATTTTTTGATAATAGTTTATTTAAATGAATTACCAACTAGCGCCATCTAGCATAAAAAATTTTTCCATTGGCATTTTCTGCACAATTCAGACAATGAACCCAAAATTAGAATTTAAAATCACTGCGTGTTTGTAACTTTAGTTAAAATTAAAATAAAATGCCTCTAAAAACATCAACTTTTTCCCACGTGTCAGCATCAGTGTAATTGCTTTCCCCCCAACTCTTTTTACCCTTTTGACTCATTTCGCCCCATGGGGGTGGGAATTATACCACGCGATTCCCGCACAATGAGCATGCAATCAACTCAATCCTATTCAATTTCGGCTTTAACACTTCAAAGCTTTTTCTGCAATTTTGGGAGGAAACAAGAATAATCAAGGGCGGTTTTTTAATGAACGCTTCAAAGTTAGTTCATTCGTTTTTTTTTTTTTTCACGCCAACCACCCCCCAGACATTTTGATATCGTTCAATCAGCCCAAGTGCCGAATTTCCCATTTCCATGGGGCATTTTCCCCAATATTCTCCCCCAGAGTTTGCCTGAGTTGTCCCATCTTTATTGAAAAAATGTGCGTGGGTGGTCCATTTGTCTGTCTCGGAGTCAATCTCGTGCGTAAATGAGTCGAGGAATGGGACTTCCTTCCCGAAATGGGTTTCTCTTTCATCAGAGTGAAATAGCTCTGGTTTCCCCATCCAACACCCTTGACATCCACCCTCCCATTCCTCAACGTAAGTCCTTTTCCTGCTCTTTGACTGTTTATTTTGACATTTTATGAGACTCCTTGCGAGACATTCAAAGGTAAAGGCTTCATGAATCCTTTTACGCCGTGTTTGCTTTTGGCAAATATTTTCTGGGGGGCGAACTTTGGGGGTGACGATGAGAGTCCTCATAGCAGTAAATCAAACCCCTAACTTGAAGTTTTCTTTTTGTGGTAAGTGATATTTTAAATATCTTGAGCAAATACATACCGAGGGAATCCCGTTGAAAGTGAGTCTGGGGGGGATTTTCTTTGCTTTCATGGAAATTATTTATTAAATCTTGAAGAAATCTTGAAAAAATCTTTAATTTAGCTTCAAGATTCTTGCAAAAGATTTTATTGAGAATCAGAATATTTTTTTTGGAAAAAAAATCTAAGTTGGCAACAGTGATTGGCGGTTTTTCTCGAAAAATCGACATAACCTCACAAAGAACAAAGAAGAGTTTTGCGCGTTGTATCAGCGAGTGGAAATTTATCGTTTTTCCTGAAAAAGTATTGGAGTTTTCACGATAATTGAAGGAAAATTAGTAAAATGCCACCGAAGAAGCGTCCACCATTCTTCCACTTCATGCTGGAAGTGCAGAAGGCGCACGAAAAGGCTGGACAGCACTACGCCATGAGTGAAATGCCCGCCATTGCGTCGCCCCTCTGGGAGCGTATGACCAAGGAGGAGAGAGCAAAGTACGAGAGGATGTCCAAGGAGTCCTCTGGACAGCCTACCAGCAGCCATATCAATGCAGGAAGCATTAAGACATGTCATGGTATTGATCACGCGGAAGTGGAGCGGGAGCAGCGTCAGGCAGCAAACCAGGAGAAGAAGATGAAGGATGATGTCCGGGACATCATAAACAGAGCAATATTGGCTCAGGATCTGGGACAGAAGACTTTCTTTGTGATCCACATCAATTACTTCTGCGAATCAATGGATCCCGATGGAGCTCGCCGGTATGATGCAGCCGAGCTGGCGATTCTCGACTTTTCACTGCAAGACGGGATAAAGCGTGGCATGCACACATTCATGAAGCTCCATACGCTTCCCTATGGGTATGGCTTTGAGGCATCGCGCTACTCAAAGGAAACTCACCAACTACCACTGCCTCCGGACACAATTGGCAATACCACCATCCGGGAAGCTTTGCAGGAAGTTCTTCGTTTTATTGGCCACGAAGAGGGTGTCTGGCCGCCAATTTTTACATCCGACACTGACATTCCCGTCGTCCAGAGTATCTTCCGGGAAGTTCTCAGTCAGGTGGCTGGGGTAAATGTCAACGACGTGCGCATCTACTCGCTGTCCCAGCTGCTGTTCCACATGAAGAATGCCACCCACAGCCAGGCAACCAAAGTGAACACTGAACAGCCCTTTGCATCGATCTTCCTGGCTGAGAGCTACCTCAAGCGTGAGACTTTCGACTACTCCGAGGGATTGCCGTGTGAGTACCACGTGGATATCGACAGGGTGACCCACTGCTCCCAGACGAAGGTCAAAGGATGGGCATACTCCATCATCCACACATGTGCTCCGGATCTGGACATTGAATTCGTGGAGGGAAAGCACGAGCCAATGATGACTTTGGCTGTGCCACAACTGAAATTTCCGGACGATGAATCCTTCTCGTCCTTCTTCACAGCTTCGAACGTCACGCCAAGAGCCATCCCCGTGAGCCACACACCGAGCGTAAATCGCCACAATGACTCCAACTTGGCCCAGTTCCCGGTAGCCTACATGTCCACCTACGCCGAGAACACCGAAGACGTCTCCATGGCAAATACAGATGAATTCCCACTAATGCGTGAATTCAAGCGTGGAAAGGGACGTGGGAACCTCCTTTAGACATCCTCAACATATCCTTTCGTTTCAATTTATTCAAGTTTTTCCTAATTATTTGTTACAGATGTCCCAGAAATCGTGTTTTGAAGTTTTTCAAGAATTTCTTTTTATTATTAAGACAATTTGAATTATCTTTATTAAAATGTTAAATATCCTTCAACAAGAGATGAATTATCTTTGAAACTTTCAATAAAATCTATTCAATGAGAAATTATTTTTGTTTTTATTAAAATTTAAGAAGAGAAATTGAATAGAAAATTTCTCTAGTTGGTTAGATTTGGTCAATTCTCCCCTAATTTTTCCTATTTCAATGCTTCAAGCAACTTGAGAAAAATCTCGAATAGAGAATTTTCTTTCTCAAAATCATTTCTTTCGGTCATTTTCCTTCTAGAACAATGAACAGCAGAAAAAAATGAGGTCATGGTGGGGTCATGTTTAAATTGTGACCGTATAGGGGAGACCGGGGTAAAAAAAAAGTCAGTGGAAAATTTTCAAATGCCAATTTCTCTCAACTTATAAATCGGAAAAAATATGGTGGAAAGCCCTAACCTCCAATAATTGTCTGCAATTTAACCCTAGGAGGATTTTTTTGGCCACCGTGGCCAATTCAACATTTTTTAAATCGTCACAGAATAAAATCTCTTAAAAATATCGTGATAATTTCTACATTTGTGTAAAGGGAAGTTTTATTACTACAAGATCGTTGAAAGAAAACTTGGAAAACATTTTCCTGTTGAGAGAAAATTGAAGTCAAACTTTTGAGGTTAGAAACCTCGATCCTCAAACTGGTAAAGGTTATCCGATCAGTACTCTAGGAATTAAAAAATAAAATAAATTTTTGGCCAATTTCCTGAACTTAAGTAATTTTCCAATCTGATAACTTTTCTCACTAGCTGGGTTAATACAGAAAATGTTGCCAAGATGTATTTTTTCACCCCAAAAACACTTGTATGTATAAGGGAGAAATAAATTATTATTATTATTGTATTTTTCACAAACTTTTAATGATTTTTCTGAACAATTATTCGAATCAAAACATGCCCCTTGGGGTAAATATAGTCAACAATGCAGTCATATGGAATTTCGAACTTTTGACATATTTTTTAACCATTTGTCGCAAAATTGCGTGATTGAGAAAATCGCAAAATTCTCTGTTTTAGTACGTATAAAAGTAAAATTCCTTGTAGCGGATCAAAAGGTGAGAAGTTTAGCTATCAACTACTATCAATCCCTCAGGTGGAAAATCATTGAAAATGTCGGAAAATTCCAATGACTTTATTTACCCCACAGGTGACTATATTTACCCGCCGAGTTTTAAAAAAAATCAGAAGGTTCGGGAAAAGCTCGAAAACTCATATTTCCCACGTATTTCCTATAAGAATTGTTGCGGAATCCCCCCTTAATATAAATTACATTTAATTGGAACACAATAACTATGTAGAATAAGCTAAAATATTGTATAAATAGATCGAAATTCATATAATAAAATCAGTTTGGAGTTGGAATGCAAGAAGTGGTGTATTAATTTCTCTACACGTGACCAGGAAGAACTGGTTGCTGTCGGTGGACAGAAAGTGAGTGAAAATGTGAAGTGTTAAGTGAGGATGTGCCAGCGCCAGCTCTCCAACGCTCCAGAAGTTGCAGCCGCATCCTGCACATCAGGAAGATGTGCCAGCGCCAGCGCTCCAACCCTTAGGAGCAGTTGCAGTCGCATCCTGAGCAACATCCTCCACATCAGCCTTCACCAGACACTACACAATCGCCACCGCAGCATCCCAGTTGCTTCCATGAGATGCCTTGGTCGTCGATGCAGCCAACACAGCGATGAAAATCTAATGGATCAACGGGTCAACCCCTTCATCAATATTGAACGACCTAGTCATCGCAGCATCCAACCATCATCGCAGACGACGCATTATCATATCAACCAACGATCACCGCAGCATTCATCGCTTCAAGCCCTACTTCAAGCGACCGCTCCAAGCTCACACCAAAATTTAAGTACAAATCCATTTCTTTAAATTAAAATCAAATTATTTCAAAATTTAAAGTAGAAAAGTTATTGTTCTAATTTGAAATTCCTTTTAAAATGAAATGAACCTGTTAATATTAATGCGGCCATTACCTATATAATTGTAAAAAAAAAATCAATTGATGTATAAAGAAATACATTTTCTAAATTATGTTCAAAATCCAATTGTGTTCCAAATCATTAGTAAATATTATATAAAATTCAATTGAATTCTTATTTTCTTTCAAATATCGAATACCTATCCCACATTTGAACATCTTAATTAATCAATTCTTAAACAAATCGATGCATTGCCGTAACCCAATAATAAATACTTTGTCATCAAAACGTAAAATGACATAAATTCGTGCCATAATTATTGCTGAGCCAAATTACACAATTAGGGCAATACCGAACATCGCTCAAAACCTACAATTGCTATAAGCAAAATAACCTCTCAGAGGACAACCTAAAGCTCATAGTCAGCTTTCTTTCCCCACGCGGAAAAATTCATATAAACTCTATTCCCCCTTGTGTTGATGACATATTCCAACAAAGGCAGCGAATACTTTATATAAAAACCTTAGTAAATAAGTCGAGCCAAAATAAAATCGGTATTGACCCTCAAACAATACAATAATGCTCCGTAAGCAATAATTATGCGCCGACGAAAATAATCGCAATGCATTCGAAAATTCATTCATAATAAGATGTTCAACTCTCAAAAAAAAATATTAGGATGGTATTTGAAAGAACAGAAATTTTGAATAATCTGAAATGATCACAAAATGGTCATAAATAAAATTTCCTAAATTTTGTAATCCCAACATCCCCTCACAATAAAGCTTCAACGCACGAGGACGTGCGTTCTCCTAAGGAGGGAGGTGTTGCGGAATCCCCCCTTAATATAAATTACATTTAATTGGAACACAATAACTATGTAGAATAAGCTAAAATATTGTATAAATAGATCGAAATTCATATAATAAAATCAGTTTGGAGTTGGAATGCAAGAAGTGGTGTATTAATTTCTCTACAGAATAACCTATAGAGGAAATTTTCTTGCCCTTGGGGAATCCTGCAGATAAGGATTTATGCAAAAAGACTTTTTTTTTTACCCCGGTCTCCCCTAAGATAAAAGTTTTCTCTTATTGCCAACAATTTGTCTTGTAGCCTGCAAAATGTCCCCGCAAAGGAGAAAAAAGCTTTTTGCCAAATCATCATGACGAGAAGATATGAGTGGGTGGTTACCTCGTGAAAGAATAAGCTTTGGCAAGACAAATTGGGGTCTCTTCAATTTTGCACAAGAGATGAGCAATATTCATCTTGCTCTGCCCCCGTATAAGATTGGTCAGGAAAATGGAGGAGCTTTCGGGTGAGGATGGAGCAATTAAATGCCACCCAATGGAGCCCATCGTTCCTTTTATAAATCCCCAAGTATAATTGGTACTTAGTATGTGTTAATTGAGAAATGTTGGCCGTTTTTCCACAACTCTGGCACACTGATAAGAAAATCCATGCACAGCCACAAGCTGCACAACAGCCCAAGCATAGCAGAGAGCATAAATTCTTGGCCCGATAAAGAGCATCAGCAGAGAGAGAGTGAAACAATGGTGCGTGCGAAAACTTAATGTGATGTTTTGTGCTGCCTCACAGCAGGAGAGGGTGCTGTTCTCTGGGGGGGGGGTTCATCAGGAGCTAGAGGGAGGTGAATAAGAATAAGAAGAAAAAACGAGGGATGAAGGAGGATGATATAAAATACGAAAGTGCCTGAGACACCAATCTCTGGGGACGTGCTTTTTTCACGCCTCCTGGCTGGGGGGTGATGCTGCTACTGCTGCTGGTGGATTCACCCCTTGTCACCGGGCTAAACGCATTTTTCGCACCCAAGGAAAAGCTCTTTTGGGTGGGATGGTAATTGATTTTGGGCGCGTGACTGAAAAATTCGCACCAATTGCCATCATCGCTATATGGATGCTGCTGCTGCTGCTGCTGTGTAATGAAGATCTACGCGAAGACTGCATTCAACCAACATTGCACGTGCAGGGAAAATTCCCGCACGGAGTCACTAAGTCATCCAATGTTGGCCTTCATAATGAAAATATCCTCTCAATAGCCATTTTTACGGGCCATTCGGTGAAGAATGTTTTTAATATCAGACAATCTCATTGATTTATGGGCACACAGAAGAGGAGCAGCAAGGAAAAAAAACTCTTGCCGACGAAGGGAAAAACATTTTTATGGGAAAATGTCCGAAGAATATGTTTTCAGAGGGATGATTTCATTAATTTTCAGTAGCAAAGGCAGGGTGGTGTTCACTCTATTAAATGATGGCCCTGATGTTGATCTCAATGGCCAGTTTTTTTTAAAGAATTATTTTAATTTTCTCAACGTGTTCAGAAGGCTTTAATATACCTAATGGGAGATTGGGGTAATTGAGTCAATTTGTAAAAATTTAAAATTAAATGATTTTCAGAAGATAAAAATGTTTATTCTTAAAGCATTTAGAACTTTTTCGTTCTAGTTAGAAAATATTAGTTTTTGGATTTTTTATTGATCTCTTGAACCTTGGATTTTCATGAAAATCCTGGGGTGGTTTTAGTCAAAAGAGAAATCTCTTAAATCCCTTAAATCAATGGAATTTTTGGTAAATTTTAACGATTTTCAATTAAAAAAAAATTCTTTAGCTCCCTAAATAACCCATTAAAAAACATTTAGATTGAACCAACAAGTGCTCAATTATTGTTGAATTAATCAGATTGATCAAAAATTGTTTCAAAAAATTGAGAAATCAGTTGATTCAGTCAATCAATTGATTAGTGATGAGCCAATAATTGATCAATCTCAAGTCAAATCTCACCTTATCACTATGCGAACCGTCATTGAGTCGATATAATTGGCACAATCAATATTGAGTCAATTTTAACTCGATCAATTATTGATCAACTATGGACGAAAAGTTTATCTTAAAATTTTTTTTTTCAATCGGAAGCTTTTTTTTTCTTACTTTAGTAGCTCCTTTCTGAAATTTTGAATGACAGTGTGCGGAATTTCTTCTCAAATTCCAAAGCTGATTGTGCTTTGAAAATCTCTGCAAAATAAGTTTTATGCAGCTTTAAATATTTTTGGGACAATTTTTGCACAAACTTTGATCAGCAGGATCAGCACATTCGTGTCAATTTTGATTGAGCTCTGTTCGATTCAATCAAATATGTTTTGAGTACTTCTGTAAAACTTAACTATTATTAAAAATTTAATAAGCACGACGGAGAATACAGAAAAACCATATTTGCATAAAACATAAATTTATGCGATGCTCCAGCCCAAAGCAACAGTCTTTTGAATATTCCATAATTCCGTGAATAAAATTAAAGAAACTCATTGAGGGGTAAAAATTCCGTCAAAAGCTCTTTTCTATATATATATAAAAGAAAGCTCAGAAATGAATGAAAAGTCCATTTGGTTAAATTAATTTCATTTTCACAAAGAAAATATTCAAAAGAATATTAGAACTTTATGCTTCTTTATTCACATTTAAATAAATATCTGCTTTGATTTGTTTTCAGTGTATAGGTTAGTCATTGAATAAAATATCGTTTTCAATACTGAAATAAAAAAATGCCTCCCACTCCTTCCAACATCTTCCAATTATTATTCAAAATATATACACTCCTCAAGATGACAACGAAAAACAAACAGAAGAAAATGAATATTTAAGAAAGTTGTGAGATTGCAGAAAACAGTTGTTTCTTTTTCTAACTTCAACAAATCATCCTGAGGGCCCATTTGGGGATCTCATCCCTTGTGATTTGGGGCTGTTTTTTTGCTCCTTTAGGGGATGGGCAAAAAGCTCCACAACAATACCTCAAAATATTACTTCCGTAAGCATGTTTTTTTTTCTTTCTCTACATGTGGGGGTGGCGATAGGAGGCACAGTTGAAAAACCACCCTAACATGTGTAGAGGAATGATAAGAAAAGCAGAAATCTGGCAATAAAAATCGATAACATCCCCCCACACCCATTTTCCACAGGATAACCGTTTCTTCCTGTTCCACCTCAAAAGGAAATTCCATTGCTTCCAGGAACAGCGTGGAAGGCGGGTTGCCATCAGAAGCCACACCACCCCCAATCTATCCATTTGAAAGGTGAAAAATCCCTAAGGGGATATTTCTTGCCAAATAAAATCCCCGAAAAATGTATGTAAATTTTGCGCTAAATGTAATCGGATCGTATTTTTTGGACTCTCTCAATGCAAACACGCGCATAGAAAGAAATCTCATCTCAACACCAGCTGATTATTGCCATAAACAAGTGGGTGAAAGCCTTGATCTTATTTTTCTCTTCTTTTTCTTCATCCAACCTGAACGTAATTTCCCATTTTTTGTGAGCTCTATGAGCGCGTAAGATTTTTTCCGTGGTGTGAAATTACACCCAGAACCACCAAATGTGCGTCGATTTACATTGATTGCGCTGCTCCATGGAGGAGGAAATTCAATGAAGCCACAGATACGCTGATTAGACAATAAAATCACTTGATACAGTACATGCTTAGCGATGGAATGAAAATGAGAAGAAGGTGCACACTAATATTAATTTTGATATTAAATTTCAGTGAATTTTAGTGCGTGGCAGGAATTCTCTAAATTACTCTAAGAAGAAGGAGTTTGTCGGTGGGAATGTCTTTAGTCGTAAGAATATTATTTTATTATGTATTAATATGAATATAGGTAGTTTAGGTATATATTAATGGTATCACAATAGAGCTGATGCATTGATTAATATAGATTAAAGATAAAAGTTTCGTCCGGATTTAGAAAATTCAAGTTTTTATTTAGAAATTAAAATAATTTTTCCCGTCTGAGATTTAACTGTAAGCTTTTGAAAAATTGAATTTATAAATGATGTAAAAAAAATGTTAAGCATTTTAAACGTCGTTAAAAAAAATTAAACTTTAGACAAGAAACGTCAAATACGATAGAAATTAAATGTCGAACGTTAGAAAAGAGAGGTAAAACGTTTGAAAACCAAACGACAGACGATAAAAAAAGCATCAAGTGCTAGAAAATAAACGTCAAACGTTAGATAAGAAAGTGTCAAGCGAGAATACGCAAATAAATTATCAAAATCTGCTAATTTTTTGCAATGCAATGAGTCTTATTCAGCGACCAAGAAACCCTTAAAATTTTTTAATTTTGTACTAAAATTTCAAGATTTCAAGACCAAGAAACCCTTGAAAATCTTGAAATCTTGAAATTTTAGTACAAAATTCAAAAATTTTGGGTTTCTTGGTCGCTGAATAAAGCCCAATAGCTGTTAATTTGGTTTGGTAATTTAAATCCAGAAACTTCGACTCCAATGTTGTTCATATCGTATCTTTTTTATGTTCTAAATATTAAAAAATATATATAAAGAATATTCCGTACTATCCTAACACTTTGAGGATCGAGGTTTCTAACCTCAAAAGTTTGATCATCATTTTATCGTAAAAGAAAATATGTATTTTTCCAGGTTTTCTTATTGAAGTAATGGAAATTTTTTACACACATTATGTAGAAATTATCACGATATTTTTAAGAGATACTATTCTCTGATGATTTAAAAAATGTCGAATTGGCCACTTTGGCCAGCAAACTCCTTCAAGGGTTAAATATTTTAATAAATTTCCTTCCAGTCCTGAAGGGATTAAATTTATTCATTAATACCAATATTTAATTGATAAAAAAAAATTCTTAAATCTACCTAAAATCAGCTCATCTCAAACATTTTGAATTTATCGATGAATTCAGGGGGTTTTTGTGGGAGTATGTGGGTTTCCCTTTACACAGAAAATTCAAACTGAATGACTGAATTGGCGTGTCGTTAATTGGGGACGGCATCGCATTTCAGAGCCAGAGGCTGGTTTATCTCAAAGTGACAACAAAATCATTTTTAGTCCCTCATTGCAGGGGCACACCGTCATGCCATGTAGGACACTGGACGGACCTTCAATTGACCAGGAGGGTAAATGGGATGAGGGGGTGGATTTTAGAATGTCCAGCACATCCTTCATGCGTTCTAGGATCATCAGTCTTCCATGGGGAGGCATGATATTTTATTGTGTGCGTTGCAAATGGTTGGCATGATGGAGGATTTGACGATGAAAGATATATGAGAGTTATTTCCCATACAAATGAAATGTCTCACGGAGGAAATGAATAATGAAGAATTGCTCTTTTTGCTCCATCTCTTGAGCTTGTTTTCTGCCTTTTTTGCCATATCTTGTGAGTGAAAGAAAAAACTCAGCTAAGGGCTTTTCATTCGCATTTGCCTGCGGCTTGTGGTACAATCGCGACTCTTCAACCCCCTGTGTCCCGCATCACAGAGGGGGATGCCCTAACAGTTTCCTTCCATACACACCGGGGTTTTTGCTAAGTAAAAAGTTTTATAGCCATTTTTTGCTACTCATGAGCTCCTCGAGCATGTTTAACATGAAAGATAGGGGTTGGTGTGTCTATTCCGCGTGATGCGAATTCGACACAAGTTGTGAGAAAATCGTGAGGAGTTTTTTATTTGAACTCTCTAAAGGGAGGGTGGACGGCTTCTTCGTCCCCCATTCATTCCCATACAGCGAGAGGGAAATTCTTCAAGAGTTAGCCAAGAAGTTTTCACTCCACACACTACATGAATGCATTTGCTGTGGGGGAGGGTTGTCGTTAGTGGTTGATGAGGGTGGACGTTTTCTCTGTGTGTGCGTTCCTGAAGGGAAATCGATTGCCGGGGCCCATGAGAAAACTTTGTTACGACAAAATGCTCCATCATCCACCAAAATTAGGGGTATAAAATTACATTGAATTTTGCTTTGAGTGCTCAAAAAAAGAATGTGAAATATTAAAATAGATAAATTTAGAAGGGATAAATCGTTTTAGTACAAACGTTTCTAACGATATTTATGTTAAAAATACCTTAAATATTTTTTTCTTTGGACTGATAATGAAATAAATAGCATTTAGGTAATTTAATTATCGGAAAAATTATATTTTTATTAATTTGATGATTTTTAGTACAATTTAGTACACTTAATATAGTACAACTGATTTTAAAAATCTTCTATGTAGTTCCTATTATGTAGTTCATAGTAGGTTCCTGGGAAATTTATGCGTATCATTTGGCAGAGTTAGTATTTATGTACTAAAAATTAGTACAACACAGAGAGTACTAAATTGTAACATATTTTTAATTAAATTTTTAAACTTGCAATTTTCTTTTTTTAAGAATTTATATCTCAGATTATATAAGATTTTATACATTTAGTACAAAATTTAGTACATCGTTCAAAATAATTTTAAATAATAATATTTTTCTATTACTGATTGTGTTTTTTTTAACTACAATTTAGTTCAACCCTCCAAAATATTTCCTCAATTTCAAAGATTTTTAATGTTCTAAAATTAATCTGGAAAAATCTTTCAACAGTTCAATTGATCAACTCTACCGTATCCCCTTAAATTTCCTGAAAATTTGAATTATTCCCCTAAAATATTACCCCCGTCTCATTCATTTCCGCAATCATTGAACCCCTACTTTGTTGTCACCAAAGTATCTCTATATATTCCAGAACTATGTCGAAACTGCACAATGTAGAGGAATTTTCCTCAATGGAAATTTATGTGGAAGTAGTTAAAAATTCCTTCCATGCCTCCGGAAAATTACCTTCTCATCGTCATGGAGTATTTTTAATTAAATTCCCTTTCAAGGATGGCTCCTTGCTGGGTGAAGTCTTCACCATTAGAGGTTGCCTTAATCCCTCGAAATCTGCATAAGAATGAAATATTCTCGCAAGATGATGCCAAAAACTCGTTTCACAAATTTCTTTGCGCTCCACGGAGTTGAAGATGAGAAAAAAAAACCTGAACCATTAAACAAACATCGACTTTTCGCACTCGCGATATCACTCCAAGTGTGGTGGCTGGGGAATTGTTAGAAATCACACACAAAAAGAGAATCACCATGCAAATTTTACGCGAGTAAAAAATCACCCGATGAACGGGTTAATCGCGGCGGCTTCTGGGTGCGAAGAACTTACTACAAAATGCACTGAGAGGCTACAGAGAGTTTTTTTTATAGTTCACTTGCGGTTGGGATTGATGTGCGCCCGCACTCCTTTGGGAGGAAATGGCACAGAGATGAATGAATGAAAAGAAAAACTTGATAAGACTTCCCGCAGAACGATGCTTCTTCGCGAGCACAGAATCCGAATCTGGCAACGTCTGCCGCTGCTTTGGTGGAAGAGTGCGAAGACCATTGCAAAATTCCGGACATGCGCTCACCCACTCCGTACGCCAAAACACTATAGCTGCCTCCGTGGGAGATCCATCGCGCGAAACTACATACAATGCTTTTATCCAGAATATTATGTATAGATATTTTGGTACTCAACGCATCCAATTTCCCGCCACATGCATTAGAATTTCCCGCTGCGCCAGCTAGTGGGGCTCAGTAAAGTAATTCAGCCTATGTTGTAATTTATGCAAACACAATTATCTAATTTGGGATGCATAGAGGCCCATCGGCACTATACCGGCGAAAACGGTTGGATGCTCAGCGGGGAAAAATGCTATCGAAGCTCACAACTCTGCAGCAAAGTCCGGGAGTTGCCTAGCAACTGGCGGCACGACGATGCCAAAACCGCACACGGATTTCCCATTACGCCCGCACTTTTCCACACACTCCTCACAAGCGACAATGATGTGCGAGGCTGATGCTGTGCACTACGCTCGACCTCGTAGTATCAAGTGCGAGAAATCACCCACAAGGGGTAGACAACTAGCCTTTTTTCAAGATTAAAATTTTCTCGAAATATTTTACTTTTAATTTATACAGTTTTATTATTAAAGGAGTTTATTCATTTTAATCGTTTTGGAACTCTTCCTGGCATTTTTAGAAAAAATATATATTATTGTTTTTTTTTTTAAATTTATTTTTAATATACTTTAAATCCTTTCTATGTTGATTAATGACAGAAATCTGATTAAGGACGCCGCGTCTCACCTCAAACCGATCCTAATGACCAAAATTTGTATATATAGACCTTGACTAGATTTATATAAAATCGATAAAATCAGTACCTACCCTATTGCAAATAAGGCATTATCCCGTGACATTGAGTACCGGAAAATCGCTACAATATTTTTTCTTAAATTGATATTCTATGAAGTGTCCAAAAACTTTAGCATTTTTAAAATGAATCATCAAAAAAATATATAAATACCGCAAATTAAGATAGTTAGAGAAATAGTTAGAGATAGTTAGAGAAATTTCACCACTATTTCAAAATCCTTTTAATGGACTTCAACCTGTAATAGGACTCCTTTACAATTCAAGTGAAGTTTAGATGTCCTTTTTAAGGACTTTACGTATAGAATTTGGAATATTTTCGTTTTTTGGGCAACTTCTCTTGTTATCTAACCCTTAGACGAAAGCGAAAATTTACTACCTATAGGTATTTAGTCAAATAATTTTCAAGTTTTTCCATCTAAAAAAAATATGCAAAATTCAATTCGTTCTTGTTTTATTTTCTTATCTACTAAGAAATGACTCAAGTGGCTCATTAGCGCATACTTGTGAACTACTTAATTGCAGAAGATTCCTCCATGGAGCTATGAGCTTCATTGCAAAGGTAGGAAAAGGAGCAACTTTTCACCCATCGACCCCGCAAGATAAACTCAAGTTGACGGTTGGAAAAGCCGACGAGGGTGGGAGATAATCTGTCAGTTTATTGCGCTAACCGAAATTATTATGTGCAGAACATCATCCTAAATCAGCGTCAAGATGCCCAGCGTCGAGTTACGACGCGCGTGAAGAGGGGTGGCGGGTGCTGAAATTCACTGGTTCGTGCACGTGCGAATGGGGGCACGTCGGGCTTTCCACCCGGGCGCACAGCATATTTCGTATTCATAGGCAATTTCGGCGGCAAATAAAAGAATATTGCCGATGCACACCGTGTGTGCTAAAATTGTGGGCTGGTCCGGGTGATTGCAGAGGTGGGCGCGAGCTCTTCTGCTGTGAGATATTTATCTACTTACAAAAGGAAGCTCTTGGAAGGGGGTGTGAGTGGGTGTACGTTGGGATGACTTGCCAGAGGATGCAATTTCTCGAGTCAATTTTCTCCTTCCGCCACATCGCGCGGTCTTTTAGCTGTGATTCTTTCGAAGAAAAGAATAGCACAGCTTCTGTGTACCACCTAAAATGCAATGTTGTCCGATCGGGCTCAAACTTGGTATGAACACGAATTAGGGTCCCCACATTCCAAAAAACGTATGCTCCAAAAAAATGTTCCGTCCGTCCGGCCGTCCGTCCGTCCGTCCGGAACCTTTCGCTGAATAACAAGAGAACGGTAATAGATAGAGACTTGCGGTCAACGGCAAAGTTCATATATCGGGTGGAAGACATCCGATTATGAGGTCAAATCCGCCCCACCACCCTTCCGTCCGCCATTTTGGAACACCCCTAAATTTTGTTTTCGCTATATCTCAGCCCCTGTAATAGCTAGAGGTCTGAAATTTTGATATGTTGTAGGGGCCATCAAGACCTTTCCAACGATATCTTATTTTCGAAAATCGGTCAAGCCGTTTAGTCAATATGGCCGCCACAATTTTTTATCGAAAATCGACCATAACTCGAGAACGGCTTGACCGATTTTGATCAACTCAAGCTTAAATGAAAGCTCTCAGCAAGCCCTACAACTTTCTAGAACATCCAAAGTTTCAAAAGTGACCGCTAGAGGGCCAAAAATCAAAAACAGAATTTTCGATTAGTTTTCGATGAATATCTCGAAAACTGTACGATAGATTTGGATGAAATTTCAGTATGTTATAGTTGACTATATTATCTAGCTCCATGCCAAAAATAAAGAAAATCTATGTCGCCGTTCTCGAGATATAGCCTTCCAAAGTTGGCATGTCATATCTCGGGTTCTACAAGTCCAATTTTAATCAACTCAAGCGCAAATGAAAGGTTTCGTGAAACCCTATAAATGTCTAGAACATTGCATTTTCGAGAAATGACCGCAAGAGGCGCTAAAATCAAAAACAAAATTTTCGAAAATTTTAAACTCGAACTTTTCGAAAACTAGATCATAAATTTTGATTAAACTTCAGTATGTTATAGCTTATATCAAGACCTTTCCAACGATAGCTCATTTAAGAAAATCTATCGAGCCGTTCCTGAGATATAGCGTTCTGAAGTTAGCATATAATACTTATTTTGGGCTCCAACTAATCTGATTTTGAGCAGATCTTATTATGTGAGCTTTTGTAGTAAATGAATGTTGAAATTTGAAATACATATAAGTGTATGAACAAATACTAGTACTTATATATAGGTATCCTGCGCCCCGCGAAGCGGGGCGCCTTATATATACATATATAAGTATATAGATACATAAAAATGCAAAATAGAATTCAAACAATTTGGCGCCCCGCGAAGCGGGGCGCTTTATATATACATATAAAGCATATAAATATAAATGCAAAGTAAAATAGAACGGTAAAATATATATAGCAGTATAGTATAGATTAATAAGAAAAGGGAATGTACATGGTAAGTTTCACTTACGGGCTGTGATTCTTCCTTCAGAGGCCAAGTTAAATATATGTAAATGCAAAGTTTAATAGATAGCTGGATTAATAAGAAAAGGGAATGTACTGGTAAGTTTCACTTACGGGCTGTGATTCTTCCTTCAGAGGTCAGTCCAAGTATGATATTTGATGAAGATTGAGGTGAAATGTGGCAGAAAATTCAAGTGTGTCATAAATTGGGGGTGCAAACTCTGGGGAAGGATGACTCGCGCCAGGAATCACAGCCAATGCGCGAGTTAGCCTTCCCCAGAGTTTGCCACCCCCAATTTATGACACACTTGAATTTTCTGCCACATTTCACCTCAATCTTCATCAAATATCATACTTAGACTGACCTCTGAAGGAAGAATCACAGCCCGTAAGTGAAACTTACCAGTACATTCCCTTTTCTTATTAATCCAGCTATCTATTAAACTTTGCATTTACATATATTTAACTTGGCCTCTGAAGGAAGAATCACAGCCCGTAAGTTTTTTTTGTATGTGCTACAGCTCAATATCCTAAATCAAATCTCACTTATCGATTGCACGACGTGCAGAGAGTCGGCACATCGCCAGCTCCGGGGGGAGTATCGCAATGATTTCGTAATTTCACTTGAGAATCCCTTTGACGATTGTTCTCAGTCACAAGGATGGAGGCAAGTACCTTAGCGCTTGCGCCCAAGACAAAATATCTCCTTTGCGGAGTTATATATGCACTTTGGGTTGTAAATCACATTGTCGCTCCGAGGGTGTGTTCGGTGTGAGCAATCTTGAGTGAGGGGTGGCGAACCCATCGCGCTATTGACTTCTCGACAGCCAGCAAATTGAATGGGATAACGAAGTTGGTGAAAGTTTAGATTCTATATTGTTGAAAAATTTCAAAGCACTTTTCTCTTTATCGAAAAACTTTCATTGTCGCGGTTTTATTTTATTTAAAAGCTCTTTTTATTGATAGTTTCTCCAGGATAAACATATCTTGCATCCGATACGAGAAAATGTGTGGAAATCATGAAAATCGTGAAAGTTCAAAAGCTTTTACATAAAAGCTTTCACGGGAATCAAGGGGGTTTATCTGGACGGAATTATTCGGATCTTTGGAAATATTCGGATTATTCACTATAATATTCACTAAATTTGCCAAAGAAATCAAAATATTGATTTTTAGCCTCTAAATGGCTCAAATTGAGTAGCAGAAACCTAAATTCAAACCGAATAGTAATTTTATCCCTAACCATGATAAATTCAAGCCTAAAAGAGATTAAATTGAAGCATAAAAATATTTAATTTAGGCGTAGAAAGAACAAAAAGTAGTAAATTCAAGCTAAAAAGTATTTGGTTTTCAACTCTAAAAAATAAATTTAAAAAATTAAAAAAAAAAAAGCTTGAAAAAGACTAAAATTGAAGCATGAAAAGTAATTAATTTAAGTCAAAGAGTTCTAAATTCAAGCCAGAAAGTAGTAAATTCAACCCGAAACAAAGAGTAAATTCAAGCCAATAAATATTTGGTTTTCAATCCCAAAACAGCATAGGTTGAGGAACAAAACTTTTAAAAAAATTATTAAAGCCTAAAAAAAGAACTAAATACCAACAGAAAAATGGTAAATTAATGCTATAAAGAAGTAAATTTAACTAAAAAAAATACTAAATTCAAAACCAAAATGTCCTAAATACATTTTTGGATTTTTTTCGGTTTTAAGGTGTTTGGTTTTAAGCAAAATACGCAAAATATGTTCATGTGAAGTAAAATATTCAGATCTTCAAAAATATTCGGATGATTCGCTTAAAAAACCAAAATATTCGCCAGATAAACACCCCTTGACGGGAATTTTCTTTGTAATTTTTCTCTCAATTGTTTTCTCGACTGAGGGGTTTTCTCGTACAAAAATGAATAAACTCCTTTTCCTTCTTCCAAACACATTTAAATTTAGAATTTCCCCAACAACTTTATTTTATGGAATTTCAATCCCAAAAAATTTCTTTGAAATTCCACGTTGATATCATCGCTTCATAAATTTTTCCCCAGTATATAGCCATGCCGTTATATCTGGCAAAAGCTCCCCAAACTACCCCAACCATCTCCATGACCATGAATATTTGACTTGGGGGCATTCTTAACCTAATTCTGTGTCTGTGTGATGGTATTAAGTAAATTTATAGAGTCTTGTGATGGATAAAAAGACTGCTTGTGGCTATTTTGGCCTGATTGTAGCGTCAATGTTTAACGAAATTTGCTTCGTGCAAAAGAAGACGAATCACTCATTTCATTTTTCCCTTTCCCACCCGCCCTAATACATCATGATGGATTTCCACATAAACTCGTTACGGTTAGTTTGTGCTCCCGGGGGGAAATATTCATGGAAAATTCATATTATTATGATAATACAGAGGCCACCCCCTTGTGTGTGCGAGGGAGCTAAAGCTCAAGCCGTGGGAGAATAAATTTAGATAAAAGTAAATCAACACACAAATAATCAGATATTGTCTCATTTGCATGAGAGACACCCTTCCTGAACGGATGCACTTTTGTATGAGATTTGGGGGTGTTGGGAATTGGCTCTGGTAGAGGCGAGAGCTCAATGCGAGGGAGGATTCTTCTGAAGGAAATGAAGGAGTTTTTTGAGTGAGAAGTGGGTGCTTTGGGGTGTAATCCATTCACAATTTATAGGGTTAAATAATCCTCAGCAATTAAGGACAAATCATGGGGATGAGTCCATCCTGTGGGTCAGCAACAATAGCTAAAGCAACACTAATACTTCCACCCACACACAATGGATTTTTTCTATATATAAAATATTTTCCTCAGCGTGGGGGTGAGAAATCGTGACCTGGGAATAATTAAAACTTTTTTAATTTTTCCCTTTAAGCCACAAAAAATTCTCTCTTTGCTCCTGAAGGGTTTACGATGGTTTTTTTGCGACTTTAACCACCTCAATCAAAAAATTTTTTCCAGGAATGCTGATGAAGGGTAAATGGGGTGGTCGTGATTTTGCGAAAAATTCTTCTCATAAATTCACCAACGAATTTTTACCTTTAATCCCCACACGAAAATGCTTCGCGGAATAAAACAGACGGTGGAAAATTAAATTTTTCCACGAGGGAAAAATCCTTTCCCAGGGGCGTGTGGGGTTCGAGGTGGTTGTGTCGGGTGAAAATTGCAATTTCGCGAATTTCATTTTGCAAAATAATATTTGATTATTTCACCCCCAGAAAATGGCAGAACAGCGCAAAAATTTTCTTTTATCAAAATTATATGCAAAGCACGGATGCATTTTTTTCACCCTGTGAAAGCTACAATGCTAAATTATACATAGGAGGGGCTTTAAACATAGCAGGAGCAGCAACGAAAAAAGCTAACATGTCTGTTTTTCTTGATGGAAGTGAAAATATTTCAGGATGTTTTTCCTGACAGCTCAGGACTTTTTACTACCTACATGGTGCTTCCAAATAGAAAACAAAGAAGTGATTTCCATAAAGGATTATGGAATGTCAGTCTTGCACAAGATTAGGAGGTAACAACACATTATTTTGCAGGGGGATGATGAATTTTGTATACATGTGCAGCACCCCTTAAATGCTCTGCCTTAAACCTCAAACGGGGTGTGGAAGAAAAAGCAACTTAATGTGATTAAAGGAATTATTTTCAGCATTTATCACCCACTTTTCATGTTTCTCTCGTCGCTTATGTGCGCCCTTGTAGTGCTGATAAATGGATTTCTGTTTTCTATCTGAGTGACAAATTAATTAGTGAGAGCACTTGGAAAAATATATGCTGAATAAAAAAATCCTACACGTTTTGCATTTGGTATCTCTCACTTTTCACCGAGAGAGGTGAAGTAGAAAAATAAATTGATTTGCTCACAGAGAAATAATTGAAATTTCCTCACTTTGAAAAGCTTTTCAAGGAGCTTTTCAATTTATGCGGAGCTTTTAAAATGGGAAAATAGTAAAATGCATTAATTTGACGTTGAAAATATCGCGATATAGGAAGACATTCAAGAGGCTTTTAAAGCTCCAATAGAGAGCTTTTTAAAGATAATTCAGGAAGAAAGTCCTTAGAATTTTCATTTTGTTTTTCATTAATCGTGTGTACACTGAAACTTTTATTCATTCATCATGTCAAAAGCACTCCCATTGAGGAGACAACACAATTGACGGAAGCGTCAAAGCTTCTAGGAGAAGGAATACAATTTTCCCTCCACTTTCCCTCATGGTGGAAAAGGTTTATCGAGCGTTGACAGTGTGCTTCCTTTTTGGCTTGGAAAAAAAGGGGATAAATAATTCTGGGTGTTCTGTGGGTGGAGATTTTCCGCAATCTGAGGGTGTGAAAAAAAAGTACTTTAGCCGAGGAAGTAAAAGGAATAGATAAAATGCGAAAAGCTCCGGAGACCAAGACAATTAATTCAAATTTAATGATAATGCCTTGTGCCCACCCTGTCCCACGGGAGCTCCGCATGGCTCTTGTTTCATGAAGTCATTTACGAGAGTGTCACAATTACGGCGACACGAAAAGCACATGGCCATACTTCTCATATTCACAAATATGGAAGTATTCTCCGTCACCCATTGTGTGGGGGACGGTCCGATGGGTGTTTATAGCATGTTGTGCATGGAGTCCTTTTGAATTATCCCACCTCCGCATATAGGGGAGAGCGGGGTTAAAAAAGTCACTTAAGGGTTTAGAAAAAGCTCAAAATATCATATTTCCCAAATGGATAAAGCGAAATGTTTAGCTCATTTCTTTAGGAAATTTACTGCCCTATAACTCTTTCTCAGATCATTTTGTTCTATCTAGCTAGGAAATATCATATTTTAGGCTTTTTCTAAACCCTTAAGTGACTTTATTAGCCCCGCCCTCCCCTACTGAATAAATAGTGGAGGAGTTGCTGTCCAACTTGTGTGTGTGTGCTAACATCTCCGTGTTTGATGAGGGGCGCAAATACTGCCTATTCCCACCCACATTCCCACCCCCTTGCAGTGCACCATCTAAAATATGAGATTCTAATCTACTCTTTACCTACCCTACACCCACCCACACTATACGTAACAACTAACTTGGGCATTACGTGCCAACATGAGAGGAAAATTTTCATTTTGGTGTCTCAAAATTGAAACCTGAGAATTATTTAACCTTTCTCGAAGGTAGACATGCCATTAACTTTGCCGCACAAGAGAGTGGAAATTTTATACGTTTAATAATTTTGCGATAACAGGCACGATTTAGTCGAATAATTAAGGAAAACCATTGCATGACTTTGGAGATTCAATGGAGATTATTTACTTTCTCACCATTTTAATTTCAAATTTACCTCTGGGATTGGGACAATTCTCAAACTTTCAATGGGAATATTGTTCCCATGGGACTGTCGGCAACAGATTAAAGGAACACCAAAGGGATACTAAAGGGTTCAGCAACAAGCAAAATACAAAAGGATTAATTAGGAAACTCAACCGACTGAAGTAGGAATGTTACGTAAAGGTACAAGAGGTATCGATGTGTGTTTTAGCTGTTTGAAATTTCTCTCTTTTTGAATGTAAATTAAATTGTTAATATTTAATAGTTTACAAATGTTTTTAAGGATCTTTTGACATTTTATTTTTTTTTTTTTTAAGTTTCTGCTGTATAGCTTTTGATGTACTTTTTCTAACATTGGATTATGTTTATAAACATTTTCTCGTTTAAAAATCCTCCTTTCATTTTTTTGTTGAAATTTTCAGGTTGAAAAAAAAATTTCCCTTAAGAAATAACTTAAAGTGATCTCTAACACTAAAACACTCAAACACTCTCTCCCCGGCCTTCGCAATTGTAAAGAAAAACATCAAGGGGTGTTTATCTGGCGAATATTTTGGTGTTTTACACGAATCGTCCGAATATTTCAGAATATTTAACTTCACATGAACATCTTTTGCTAAAATCCGAAAAATGTAAAACCGAAAAATATTGAAAACGTATTTAGGAATTTTTGGTTTAATTTAAGACTTTTTTGGGTTAATTTTAAAACTTTTCGGTTTAACCTGCTGGCCGCCAAGACCTTGGAGCTTCCTTAGAGCGCCAAGGTGGGGTCGTTGAACGACCCCAAGAAGGAAGTCGATTTTCTCATAAACTATAAAACCGGGAACTGTCGGGTCACTACCTTTAGACTCCTTATATAGTCCTCTTGCCCCTTGCATCACAAATTCGCCACCCGGAAACACGCAGAAGAAGATATTAGGGAAAAACATTTTTCACTCATTTTTCACACTTTCTTCGTGAGAAATTTGCCACGAAGTTGACCGCAACTGCTATTTTTTTTCACTACTTCCCCACATTCCCCTCACTTCCCGCGCCGTGATAAATGGCAATATTTCTCGAATATTCTTTATTGTTTTGCACATTTATATGCTTCTAATTATGTTTTATGTTGTTTATGTTACTTATTCGCGATAATTCTGACACTGAGATGGTAAAGCTGAGAAAGTAAACACAACCCTTCAACCCCCTTCAACCATATGATTTATGATGTGACTAACTTCATTCTAAGAAATTTTCCGCAGCATGGCCGTTACACGAATTTTTGAATTCCCTTCTTCTACATTTTCCTTAATAACTTTTCTTGTGGTGGACGGATTGAGCTGAAATTTTTACACAACCTCCTCAGATAACCAAAGAACTTATTTCCAAAAGATGGGAATGGTATCTTTTATATTTATTAAGTTATAGCACGAAATATAGAGCTGGGGTCGTTCAACGACCCCGCTTGGCGGCCTAGAGGTTAATTTAAGTGTTTTTATGCTTGAATTTAATATTTTTAGGCTTAGACTTATAATTTAATTTTCTAGGAAAATCATCCGATTATTAGCGAATAATCCAAATAATTCCGAAGATTCAATTAATTTCGTCCAGATAAATCCCCCTTGAAAAACCCAATATAGACGTTCTTATAGATATTTTTGGAAAAATCTTCAAAAGATTTTCTTGATTGCATTTTTCTTCATTATTTCATACAAAAAAAAACGAATAAACTCCTTCAAAGAAGAATTTTCAAGTTAATTTTTGAGATTAATAATTATTTTCATTGAGAATTTCGCACGTATTAATAAAAAATTTCCCCTTCATCCCCTATATAGCTCCCAACCCTCTCCCAATTTTCCCTGCAAAGTCCCTTCAATCCCCCCTGCAAAAAAAGTGTGAATTGTATACGATAATGCCACAGATGTAATGTTTCGCTCAATGAGAATTTATTGGGATCGAAGTCCTCTCTAATTAGCGATGTGCAGAGCCACCCTCACAGCTCCATATGAATAAATTATTTCCCACAAATGAACGATCAATTAATAATTGAGTGCATTCATTCCAATTTTCAATCACATCCCACGCTTTTCCATAATATTCTTTTCCCAACACCAGTCTGGCGCGCATTTTCAATTAACTACCCTGTATGGTACTCCATAAAGCACTCCCCCACACCTCCTCGATTTCTCTTTCCCACCACCCCAACACGTCACATTTTGAATATACAATATGCGGAAATATGTATGCAGAATGGGTTCCTAATCAGTTTTTTATTGCTTCCCCGGAATGTGGGAGAAAGGAGAGCTCTTCTGGGAAAAAAGACAAATGGTCACGAACTTTTAGGGCATGGGGTGATGGGACAGCTTTTTTGGAGAAGGGTCATAGTTTTATATATCCTTTTTTTGCTTTTTTTCTGGCTGCTGCTGGAAGACTACACATGGTGGCACAGACTGTAAATAACACAAAAATGATTTTTATGTTCCAACCCACACCCTCTTGTTTATTCTTTTGCCGTGTGCTTGAATAAGTTGCAAATATTTTATGTGTTTCGGGTACAGGAGGTCATTCGTTTGTCATTGTGAGGATCACCATTTTGGGAGGCACATGTGAGAGCTTTTGGGGGCGTAATAAATGTATGTATAAATATGTAGAGCCGGAGAAAGCTCACTGTGTCGCACTCTAAAGTGATACATTATCGTAAATAGGGAAGAGATGGAAAGATCTTTCGGGAGCTCAACTTCCAACCAAAAACAGGGGCGGGGATGGGGTAAATCTCCTCTTTTGGAGCTTAAGCTCCATCTTATTAGGTGAATTACCATCATTTGGGATTGCCAATACTGATGGCATCTCACTGCTATATACAACCACCACCCTCCCCCAATGGATGGGGATGTGTTTGTGCTTAAAAGCTCAATTTCCGAGTAGTTTATGTTCTCTCTGTGTCTCCCCTCAGCCCCCATATTTGGAGACTCTCAACTTCCACCCAAAATAGACCATGGCTCAATAACAATAAAAAATATTGCGGTTCAGGGACCGCTCTCTGGGGGAGATAGTGCGGGAAATATGAAAAACATTTTATTCACACAATGCTCCATCTCCCCAGCCCTCGTGACGGCTCTAGAAAGGAATTTGTAGATAGTAGTGGACAGAGATTTTCATAGAGAAAGAGAGAAACATTGCCTGAATACAACCCCTCAAATGGTTCGAGGTTTTTCACAATTTCCATGAGATAAAATTATTCCCCCATGAAGGGACATTCATGCAAATTGTCTAGGAATTGTCCCACTTGCCAATTCACCAAGACACACAAGAGTGAATTTATCTGATTTAGCAATGTGGAATATATAGTATTTTGCAACTAGTACGGCGTCACTTCCTCTTCTTCTTTTTTTTTCTCCCTCGCTCCCCAACTGAAAGCATTTTATATTTGAGAGCGCACAATTTAATTCAGCGAAAAGCTCATGGTAGACTCTATGGCAAAATACGAAAGAGAGAAAAGAAGCACCGGGAGCTTCCGTTTCAAAAGGCAGATTATGGTGCATAGTTGTCATCTGTGTCGACATGGTGGGTACAAAATGAGACAGAGGGGGGTGGAAAATGAATTGCATCTTGAATTTCCTGTAGCAATTTGAAAGCAATGAATACATAATGCTGAGGGGAGAACAATTGGAGAGTTAAGAACCTCTAGGAATTCCTCAAGACTTGAATACCCGCAGAATGTCGATTTCTCATTCCCTGAATAACTATATTTTATTTAACAGCTGGTGCAAGAGAATAGAACTATTTTACTTTTCACTTGAGACAGAATTTGGCTCATGGAAAATTTTTGATTATTCGTTTTTGGCATAGAACAAGTTCGCATAATTTTATGAAAGTTTTCCAGAAATTTTTAGTTCGAGAAAAAAAATCATTTTGGTAGGAAAATTAAAAGTTTCACACAAATATGTTAATAAATTATTCGATGTCGAATTTTAACGTGAGATTGTAATAAGCAGAAAAGCAATAAGTTGGTAATATTAATAAATTGGTCGAATTATAATTGATAAAAATAATGTTTCATTATTTATAATCATCGGAATATAGTATTTTCACCATTTTCACTGGTCAAATGAAATGTATTTTATTGACCATTTTATTTCTGTAATAAATTATTCGGTAGGTATGTGAATTTGTATATAATTAGGGGAGGACAGGGTAATTTGGCCACTTTTTCACATTATTTTGTAGGAAATTTACCGGCTTACAATTTCCCCGTATAACACCATTCTCTATCTCGAAGAGAAATGGTTGAATTTTCCATTTCTCTAAACTTTTGCAAAAGTAGCTAAATTACCCCCCGAACGGGTAATTTGGTCACTTGATTTTCTGGGCAAAACAAAAGCCTTTCTTTCTTAATCATCATTTTGGATGATATTATATTGATTTGTGATTGGGTTCCACTTAATTGATCATAATGAACATTATTGAGATTATTAAAAAAAGATATTTTTGAAATAAATAAACGAAGAACTTTTCAATTGAAATAAAACTAATATTCACGATTTATCACCTTAATGTTTTTGTAAATTAGTGTGTCTGGCGTAAAGTTTAGAAGATAAAAAGGAGTTTTCTCCGTCCGGTTCTGGCGCTCACCGGACAGAGAAAACTCCTTTTTATCTTCTTAATGTTTTTGATTTACATCAGTTAAAATTTTACGAAAATAATCCTTAATACATTACTTTTTCAAAACAACACTAGTTGACTAATTTTCTTATAAATCCGAGTGACGTTGTGTTTAACCTAATAAAATCCTTCTAATGGCCAGAAACTATCAGCGAAAGCTACAAAAACTTGATCATGAGAAGCTCAAAGATGTTATCCAGGCTGTGAGGACTGGAAGGAAATCAAAACCACAGCAAGGCATTTTGGTGTTCCACGAACAACTCTCCGGCGATATTTCCAAGGGAATCAAGACGCTCCAAACGCTTCCCTCACTGTACAAAAATACAGGAAAAAAACTGGGTTTACTAAACAGCAAGAAGACGCATTTGAAGATTACATGAAGATATGCTCTCGGTACTATTATGGACTACATCCAAGAGAAGTTCAAATTCATTGGGCTAAGAAACTGAATATTCCTGTGGAGAAATGGATTTTCTAGCATTTACCAAGATATTGCATTAATGACTTTGCCAAAGTGGCCAAATTACCCCATCCTCCCCTATGTAATAATAATATAATAAAAACAAAAAATAAAGCAAATAATTACGCAGAAAAAATAAAATTATTAAACAATTAATTTCATATTTCTATAAACATTGAGCATAAACTTCTCATGAAAATTTTATAGAATAGTTTCATGTCATTGTTATATGTTCCACATCGGAGCTTTAAGAGAGCTTTTATAGAGTTGGACTTTATAGAGCTTCACTACGAGACTCCATGTGTAATTTTTAACTTTATTATCCACCTACCGCCACTTTGACTGCTCACAGCACCCACATAATCACTAATTGCAATGTTTGTGGAGCTGCCCCAACATTTATTTTAATTGTTTGTATTTTAATTTGATACAATTGATTGCACATATACGCGAAATTAGTGCTATGCAACCCCATGCTGTGGGAAATGTCCCTCTGGGGGTCAATGGGGTCAATGGATGAGAAATGCACCCGCACAAATGAATTTTTGGGGGGAAAATTAGCAAAATATTCTCACCAATAGACAAATTATGAGAGGCAGATTATGCAATATGCCAATAAATGCATTTAATTTCCTTTGTTGTGCATTGAAGCGAAATTAAAATCAAAATTAACAAATTGAACGAAAATTTTAGAGCGATTTTTGAACAATTTTGGTGGGAAAACTCGTGAGTTTGGACTTTAATTTTCACACAGAGAAATATCCAATAAGGGGCAGTGAATGGCATAATCTTGAAGGGTGTCGAAATTCGATTTATTTCTCAGGTGTGTCAGGAGTGACGAAGAAAATCAATAGCATCGAACTGTGTGAGATCCAATTAAGTTCATCAATTTATGGACGCCTCATGGAGATGTATCGAGTATTTATTATCTCACACAGAGAAATTTTCTCACACCTGAGGTCCTGCCTTAATTTTCCGGCTTCCGAAGCTCACGATAGTCAGGGAGGGGGAAGGTTTCCTAATCAAACTTGATTGGATTCCAACGAAAAAGCAACTTTTATCCCAATTTTCTCGTCACTTTTTTTTCTTTTTCTTCAGCAACAATGCGTTAGATGAACTTTTCATGTAGCGCACATGAGGCGATTTTTTCTATGCTCTGCTGCGTCCCATAAATTAGGAATCAATTGGCAAAAATACCGAGAAAAGCCATAAAATCGCAAAAAGTTCGAATTACAACATTGGAGAATATTAATTGCAACATCCCGCATATAGAAACATTTTCCCAGGAAAATGGGCAGAGCATTTATTTTCGACATAATTTTAGTGTTTTATTGCATGCTATTTATGTGGCGGGGTGGGAGGTACGAAGTTGCTCTAAAGTGGGAAAGTTTTAAAATAATTCACATGGGAGGAAAAAGCTTAGGATCTCATATAAATTTTCCTTTACACACTTTGAACTTTTTACCGTATATTTTACATCCCACTTAGAGGGAGCTTTTTTTTACTGACCCTCCACACCATTCACATACATATCTACATAATTTTGTGGAGTTTTGTGAGTCACAATGGGATTTTAATTAAATAATATAATGCCCAATAAAAGGATATAAAATGAATTAATTTTGTGAAAAGAAGGAAATAAATTTTTCCTTATTAAATTCTTTATTTTTTTTAATCATTAAGAACTTATTTAAAGATTCTTTTCTTCGCGAAAATTTGTTAAGAATTTTAGAATTGTTTTTCTTCTTTGAATGCACAAAAATGTTATAAAAAGTATTATAAATCGAATAGATTCGGTTAAAGAGAGCTTTTTAATCTTTTTACGGAATTTCAAAGAATTTTTCTTCAGAATTTATTTTTCTAGACTTGAAGCCCGACTTTGTGAAAATTAATAAAAAAAAAATCCTGAGCATATCTAAGTTAATTCCTTTAAAAATTCAGCAGAAATTCCATCAACCATTGAATTCTCTTTTTTAAAACCCTTCTACGTATGAAATTCATATGCTAGCGTGCATTCCCCTTTTCATGCGAGACGGAAAAAGGAAATTCTCAAATGAATGCAATTTAAAATTTAATGGAAAATGGAAAACCACGGCGGAAGGGTGTGTTCGTGTATAGGTAGAGCCTCCTTTTAAATCTGTAATGTTTCAAAAAAAAAAAAAGAACTTGGGAATAGCCGTTGCGGATGAAGAGGCACCCCCAAAACCCATGAAGGGAAGAAAATAAAAACAAAACATGGAGAGAAAAAAGTAAAAAGAATTCAGTGGGAAATGAGGTTTTCACTTTGGTGACACATTTAATTATAATTGTGACACTTGAAGGGTGGAAGATAAATAACCGCCACATTCAGCGTCTGCTCCGACAAAATTAATCCCATCGAAGTCAGTGAATCGTGCAAATTTTGCCCTCTGGCTGCCCACAATTCCCCATTCGCCTTTTTCCCATCGACAGCTTTCCGTCTGCATCATGCGCCCATTGTATTAAGCTCGCACCAGCAGCGGCGATGAGGAGCTAAAAGGCCCCACCAGCCACTTCCCCCGAAACTTCCCAAACTTCCCAAAACTTCCCCGAATTTTACAGGGAAATTGTTCAAACCGAGGTTTTTGAAAAGGGGCACAGCAGGAGGGTTGGGAAACCCCTTTTCTTGCCGATTCTTGATGAAATGGTGTAATTGAAATTTATCGACTCACAATTAAATTGTCGAAAATCAGATTAAGAGTAAAATTACGATGCTCACCAACTGGGTGAAACCAGACAAATTTTATCCACCAATAAAATTAAATTGATGTGAAATACGACTTACCCGGCAAATGGATACGCTTCAGGCGTTACAGAACAAAAAAAGCACGAAATTCAGTCAATTTTTATGCTGCGAAATCTCTCGCACAATTTACACCCACACACCTGTCGCAAGAATACCAAAAAAATCCTCAGCCAATTTTCTTTTCTTGCAATTGAGAAACCCCCCGGAAAAGAAATCTCTTTGCACTTTTGCGGGAGATTTTCTCTCAATGAGATTTTTCTCAGGACAAGCAAAAAAAAAGTCACTCCGTATGGCGGAAAGTGCAAAAGGGTACACCCGTTCAACACACAAAGCACTCACAGACTGTTTCTGTGCAGAAGGATTTTCCGGTAGGATTTCCAAGCGAAGCGGAAAAATCCACCACAGTGCCATTGCGCAGGATTCACTTCCCCTCACGTCGTGGAATTTCTCCTTGCAATTGATGGTGAGAGCCTGGAAGGACATATATATATATTCCGCTTTTCCTCGATGTCATTTCAATCATTTTCCTCTTTCTTTCCTCTAAAAGAGAATTTCTGAGACAATGTTCGCACACAGTACGAGGTGCACAATAGCTCTCAGTGGGGTCCTCGAGAGTGTAAACTTGTGTATGAAGAAACGATGAGTAATCTCAACACAAGATCGCTCCTCACCTAATCCTCCAATTTCATTTTCTCTATTGGAATAGCATCGTCTGACAAGCCTTATCGCATGTGTTTATTCATTGTGATTTATCCACAAGAGCTTTTGGAGCTTTTACCCCTTGATAGTGAAATAAATTTTCACGGAAAATTGCTTTCAATGCACTCAAGGAAATCAAAATTCCATTGAAAATTGTTTTGTGTTAACCCAGATATGTTTAGGAATTTTCTTTAATAGCGAAAACTCACTTTAAAATTATTTAGAAAAGTCAATTTTTAATAAAAAAAAAAATCTCGAAATTTCCCGTTAAAAGTATTAATTCAGATTAAATTCTTTTTCTTCTAAGAACCGAATAATGAAGAAAATTGTCCATAATTTCAGTTGGAAAACATTGACATGATTGGTGCAAAACTAAATGAATTAAAAAATAGTTTCGGGAAAATAAAGCGAAAATAATCATGATTTTCCATTTATCCTTTCCCATAGAAATAAAACTTTGGAAGCTTTTCAATTTTAATAAAATATTATTCCACCGAAACTATTTCCCCGTACCCCATCCTCTGAAACTCGAATTTAAATCCTAACTGCACTCAAAATATTCCAAATGTCCATGAGATATAATATTATGAAATTGTGAAAACGGTAAATGGTGGGGCTTTCCCGGAGCTTTTGCACAAGTTTTCCCCCCTAAAGCTTATGCCATAAATAATAAAATTGAGAACGCGTTTCTCCTTTACTCTGCAATATTTTAATATTAAAAAAAACTTCTTAGGTGAGTTTTCATGAAGCAATAAAAACAAGAAAAATGTGAATTTTCCCGTGTTTTTAGCAAGTAGTTTTAAGCGGGATGACTATTCTTTCGAATTTTCTCAACTTCCATAAAATTTTATTAACTACAAACGACGCAACAAAGTAGATTAAATTGAATTTCTATTAATATTTCAATGCTAACGGATGGGCGTAATGAGTTTCTTTTTGTTTCCTTCATCTTTAAGCTCTCCTTCTCATCTCTTTTGCTAATTTATACAGCTTTTCCTGAATTTATGGTTACAATATTTTCTCATTTAGTCATCCGCACCAAAAAGTTGCTAAATATCAGGCCAAAAGCACTTATAGTTGCCTCCTCTTTTGAAAATTCTTCTCTAGGTTGTTTACAAGCAATTGGATGCTCGAGCATCTCTCACACTCCGTCACATCAATCACTTTCTCGCACTGATTGATTCCAAATCAAGGGGAGAATAACTCATATTTTGACTGTATGTTGTATGTACTTTAATGAAAAGTATGGCAAATTGTGTTAGAAATGGAGAGATAATAAAGTTTAACCGTTTGAATGTGTTGAGTTTAGAAGTATTGAAAAAAAAAAGAATATTTGGGAAGGATCAAAAAGAAATTCTTCATGCAGCACTCTTGAAACATACATCATACAACACAATCAATAATTATCTTTAGTTACACGTACAGCCTTCTTACAGCATCACGAAATATCTATAAAGCATATGCAGTTAGCTTTTTTCATGAAACGTGTGTGCATGCAGCTTCATTAATGCATTAATGCTATTTCCATAAATATATATTTTAATTTAATAAATCATCATACATTTTTCATTAACATTTGGAGGATCGAGGTTTCTAACCTCAAAAGTTTTACCCTCATTTTCTCTTAAAAGAAAATGTTTTTCCAAGTTTTCTTTCGACGATCTTGAAGTAATGGAACTTCCATACACAGATGTAGAAATTATCACGTTATTTTTTTTTAAAGAGATTTTATTCTGTGACAATTGAAAAATATCCAATTTTTGGCCATTTTGGCCAGTAAAATTCTCCAAGGCTTAATCATGCTTGAAATTTCTGTAAAGCATCCATGCAATTTTCTACAATCTCATTCAAACACCGGTGAAGCATGCACAAAGTAGCTCTAAGTAAATGCAGTATGTATGCAGCATACTTGCAGCATATACAGCTTGCATGTAAGGGTTAATCACTTTATTCCCACATGCAATAGCTGTGATTTTTTGAAACAAACTCTTACGAGCTAATGAGGAAATTCTGCTCATTCTCTCGCAAATTTGCAAATAGTCTCTCGCAGATTTTCATGTGAAATCATATATTTGTGCGATATAGCACAGATGTTTTGTATGATCCCCAAAATAGAATCACAATAAATATTGCCTACGAAATAACAAGTGTTAATTGAGATCTGCATTGGCAACAGAGGAGCAACTTGGGAAGAGAAATCCATGGTCAATTTAGACAAAACTAATTGATAAATATCTGTCTACGAATTGTTCATGCACCAATTGACCCCACAAATTCTCACCCCACACAGTGAGAAAATTGCGTTAAATTTCGCACATAGAAACACAAAACAATTTGATCTTCTTCTCAACTGAAGAAGAATAGGAGTTTCTAAAAAGAATTTCCCCCTCGCTCATTGATTTTATTTTAGGAAAATTGTATTTTTAGGAGAAGAGTTCCAAATGTGAAAATTATCTGTTTGGCCAAGAGGAGAAAAATCATCTCACACTCTCTTTTCATTTTTTTTTGCTTCTTTTGCTCGTGAAATAAATTGCAACATGTGTTCGGCCCAAGAAAAAGGGGTTTTCTGGTAATATTTCGACACATTGGCCAGCCACAGAATCACATTTTTTGTTTATCACCTCTAAGATTTATTTCTCATACCTTTCGTGAATATTTTAGCTGACAATTTATTAACCACACCGTGCGAAAGGTGTGTGTGTCTGTTTTTCACAAAACTCATCAATTTTCACAGAAATGAGGGAAATGAGCTTTAATTTGCGCGTATTTTAGCAAGAATTGTGAGGAGAAGGACCTTCATTCCGCGTGAGTTTACTTACATTTTCAATTTTGAACATTTGTTGCAGGGGAGGGGGGAAAAGGGGAAAAAACGGGAAGTATAAAGGTACTTAACATGAAAGTTCTCGCGAAAAAAAGAGAAATAAAGTTTCCTACTTATCTTTAGGGGCCTATCATTGTGAGAAATAATACTTTATGAATGATTTATGATAAATTTAATGTTTCAAATTGAGATTTTTAACTCACCAGAGGGCTACGTAAAATTGTGGCGACATCTGTCTTCTAATTTTTTTCTATTGCAAAGCCTAAATTATTTGTAACAGAATGAGAAAAAATCTTTAAATAAAACTATTTTTTTTAGTTATTTAACCGAATTTTTATTTTCTAAAAGAAAATGACTCCAGTTTGAAAATTCTTGTTAAATTCTTCCTTCTCAAATAAATAAAATGTAAATTATCTACCTCATTTTCCACCACTGCTGCACCCTTTTCACCATCCCGAAAAAAAGCAATTGCAATGACTAAAGAGAATTTCAAGCAAATTGTACTTCTTCTCGTAAAAACTTTTACTTCTCCATTGATTTTTTTTCTGCACTATCTTTCAAAATACAAGAACATACGTAATTAAAATGGAAAAAGTCCTAATGAACGTGAAGATTCCATCCCCTTTTTCCTTGGCAAATAATTCAATTTTTCCACCACTTGACTCATTGAAATGGAAAAATGTTCGGGGGAATCTCTTTGAATTTTCTCTCTCACAGCAACGTGACCACAATTAACGATGCATTAAATTTATTTAGTTCACTGTTTAATTTAATGATTTTGTATTATTTTCTGTTCCATTTTCTTGCGAAATAAATTAACAATTCTCTGCAGTTTTGTCTAAATATTTTGATAGAGGGATGGTGGGGTAAATAAATTTGGTACGGGGGGAAGGAGGAGTGGTTGGAAATTAAATCGATATTTTCATCAAATCGGTCAACTGACGCCTTTCTCTTAGAGTTTCGTTTTTTGCTCATGTGTGTTTTTCGGGGAGAATGTTTACACAGAATAGTGATTGAAATTGAATCTGTTTTAATGTCTGTGACTTGGAAGCTGTGCCAAGAACTCTCTTGACAAGAAAAGCAGGGTGATTCAATTTCTCACACGAGGATTGTTCTCGCCTTTTCCTTCATACAAAATCCTCTCATCGCGTAATATATATTTGTTTGTTTGGTAATTTGGATGAGACAGAGAAAAGTGAGCAACTCACCCCGCGCGATTAGGCTAATTTTATATTTCATGCCGAAAATCACATGATACAGAAGGTGCAGAAAACTGTGCCCATCTGTGGGAGGTGTGGTGGGGTGGAAAATCTCTCCACAATCGCTTTTCCCGCTTTTCCTCGCACACCCATCAAAACGTCATTATTTGGTGCGAGGAAATGAAGGAAAGAAGAAGCACAGCCGAAGAATGATGGTCTTGGTGGCTATTATTGCGTATATAAACCTCCTGCACGGCATGTGTGCGGCTCCATCGTGAAGATCTGGCGCTCGATCGCGTCATTCTTATCTCCGCAAAAAGACATGACGTCACGTGAGGCAGTTAAATGATCCAACACCTAATAGCCAAATGCTATATTTAAATACAAAAAACCAAATCGTAATCGTTCCTTTAAACAGTCATGCTGCTGTGGCTGAACAATTGATGCTGGCCACGTGGAGAGGAGGTCAAAGGGGGTGGGCGGAGGGCAGGTTGGGCGATGTGATGAAAAACATAAAACGGACTTTATAGATTTAGAATGATTTTCATGTGAACAGGATTGCGCGGGGAGCACCCCATGAGACGTGATATCCTGTGGCCCCACAGGCACCAATGCGTGTTTATTTGAATTGTGAAGTCATTCTCGCCGAGGAAGAGAGAAAACACAAATCAGTCGTGGATACTCTCAAGTTAGATATTTTGAGCTTTTCGCGCTTTGAGATCTTCCTGGCTTTTCCTGCCGCGCCAAGGCTGTGCGTGAGAGAATTAGCAAAGGAAATTTACGGTACAACCTGTCACACTGCTGGTGTTTTTCTTCCATGCCAGACTCTAATGCGAAATATATATGAAAGCGTGGGTGGTAAAGAACTATTAGTTATTGTTACTTGAGTGTTTGTTCGGAAAAATAGGAAAGCTCTCTGCTATTTTCCCAAAAAAAAAGCTTCAAGGAAATTTCTATTGCATGAACAACAATACAAGAATATTGCAATATTTGGCATGATCCCAAGTGAAACAGGATTCATATTCCATGAATTTTCTTAAGTAGAATTGCATCCCAGAAGGATATCATAAAAGGGGACATAATGAGGATTTTATAGACAAAATTTATTTCTTGTAAAATTCGAGTGAAATATTGGAAAGTTTTCTTGAGAATATTGATCAAGTCAGAGATATATTAATGAATGAAAAGCTAAAACTAGGATTTTGGCAGCTTTTTACTTCAATTTTTAGGTAAATGATAATTCTTAATACAACGAAAAATAAATTGAAAGTTATCTCAATATTTATTCTTAATCTTCATTTATTTTTCACTTTATTCTGACTTGTTCTTTACTCAAAAGTTAGCATTGAAAATTTCTCAATTTTGGTAAAAGAATTCAGCAAAACCTTTCCTGGGCATGAATTCTCTAAGAGTGAAAAACTCCCGTGATAAATTCCTGAAGGCTTTAGCGCTTTAAAAGAAATGTGAAAACCGGGAAAATCTTACGGGACTTTATCACGGATGCATTTTTGTATTAGATGATCACGCTTACGTGAAGTTTTCCTCACTTTTTTCCCCGCAAAATGCCTTCGGGAGTTTATCACGAAAGTTTTTTACTCTTAGAGAATATAGCCCCTGTTTATCATAGCTTCTTAAGTGAAAAATGAAAAATGGTTCTGAAAAAAAAAGAATCTGATAAGTTTCAGATTTTCTTGAGCGAAACATGAATTTTGGCTAAAAAAACTCTAGATAACTTTGAAGTCAGACTTTGTGAAAAATTCAAAAAATTCTGAGAATATCTAGGTTATGAAAAGTTTCTATGCTTGAACTAGCTTTTGACAGTCTTTATCAAAGCTTTCATTTTAATTTAACTAAAGTTCAAACAAGGATACATACTACTAAAAATCCTGGAAAGAATTTAAAGAATTTCGGAAAAAGGAAAATTATAATAAAATTAATCTTTTTCTTTTCTGACATATGGATATGTTGTTAAAGGCTTCCGGTGTTCGTCAGAGGAAATTCCCGCTCTTCCAAGGAAAAGCAGCAATTTAAGCCAAAGCTTTTGAGCCTAATAGTGGCTCTTCTTCAGTGGCTGAAAGGACACATTTATTCAAAACATTCAACATTAGTTTATTACATAAATTACTTGATTTTTTTTTAACAATTTCTAGAACCGGGAATTTCCTCTGACGAACACCGGAAGCCTTTAACAACATAAGAAAATATTTTTAAAGGTAATTTTCAGCTACAAAAATAAGCAAAGAAGATTCAAAAGGATTCATTTCGACTTCCGATCCTTAAGTAACGTTCCTAAAACCCGAAAGGACATAACCATCCTACTTTCTTATTCAAAACCTTTCGAATGAATTCTTCTTGAGAATTTTAACGGTAATTTTTCGAACAAAACTGCCTCGAGCCCTTTTTGTGGCGCACCTCTGTTAACTTTACAATTTATTTAGGCATATTTTTTGTGAGTCGCGACATATATTTCGGAGTATATGCATAATTTCCTTGCTCTCTGTTTATTCTCTAATTCCAAATTATGTTCTCCTCTTTGCGGGTATTAGGGCAGGGAAAGGAAGGAGTTGGGGTTGATTTTTCTCACTTACTTAGCTGCCTAAATGGAGTGCACAGAGCGGTGGGATTGAAGGGCATGACTCCTCTCTTTCTCCTAATATGTTGTACATAATTCAATTATTCTGGGACAATGCACTAGTAGTAGCCAATGTCACACTCCCTCGGTCCTCGTCGCATTCGTCTCAGAGTGAAATTATCGCTGTCGGAAACGTGCCAAGACTTCTTGAAAAATATATGCTGTGCTGCTGTTTGAGAACTCAGAGGGACACAACAGCATTTTGCAAGTCATACAGAGGGTTAGTGGGGAACGAAGGGAAGAAAAAAGAATTAAATTATCTATAGAAGACGAGAGGGGTGAATAGAAAAATTCACATAAAAAAAATTCCGGGTGAAAGTTTTGGGAGAAAGTGTCGTGCACGGGGTGGAAAATTATTTGGTCGAGAAATTCTTTTTGAGATTCCCCCGCGAATATTTATTTACAGCCTGTTCGGTCTTTTCAAACAAAGACGAGGGGTCTCCCATTTACATTTCACCGTGGTGCCGACGAAAAATCGGGCTCACTGGCACCTAAAGCTGGTGGCTGCTCTTGCTGAATTTAACATCTTCAGTGAGTGCCCGAGCCTCGATCTCAGAACTTCTCTTTCCGCGCGCGCGTGTGTGGAAATAGCCGTTAAGGAATTTGGAGCTCTCAGTGGTTCCCGAAAAGGGATTTTTTTTTACACATTTTGTTTGTTTCTTCGTGAAATTCAACACCCAATTTCGGAGCTAAACCAACAATACGTGCAGAATAATTGGTGTGCTGAGGAATAATCCCATTTGGAAGGACCATCAGGATTAAATTTCATCACCTTCCTGAACTCTCCAACATCCTCTGAAAGCTCCACGAATTTTCTTTCATTTTTTTTTATTCACCAAAATCAGTGTTTTGTGAAAATTTCCTCAGACTGGCATTTCCCAAGGCAGAGAGCATATAGGAGGCAAAAAAAAATAAAATGTGAAAATTGTGATTGTCAGGGAATATCGACAGACAGATTTTCCACACTATAGCATATATTTTGTGACTATGGAACAGGAAATTTACGATTCAATATTATTATTAGCCGCATTAGCAGTCAAGTTCAAAAGTTTGGTTGTGCGGAAGGCGGAAAAGTGTGATAAAATCTTTTTCTGAACAACTGTGCTGCAGTGCCCGCGTGTTATTAATTTGTGGGTGATCCCCCTGGGGAGTCTTTTTCGCACAGATCAAAGGAAAACTCTCTGGTGGTTTTTGTGTTTTTGACCCTCCTCCGGCCCCCTCACAAAAATCATGTCTACATCATCACTCGGTCGTGATGAGCGAAAGCCCATGATGGAGGCTTTTATGTTCCAACGGAGGGTCCTCCTTGGATGCACAGCCACCCTTGGGCTTTTCTCCATCATCTGGATTGTGGCCATAGCCACTGATCACTGGTTCATCGTCTCCGGTGGACGAGGTACTTATTTAACTCAACACATCTCTCCCAAATTCCCACCAATTAAGCACCAAAATGTGTTGCTCAAAGTTGTAAAATTGCTCAAAAAAAAACGATAAAAATCACATAATTCTTCGGTAGAGTTCTTCTGTGGCATTCGGTCACCAATAGATGTGGGAAAATGCGGGAAATGCAGATCCAAATGTTTGAACTTTCAAACGAACGGCAGAGAAATCGACATATCATTAAATGCAGAGAATAGATGTGGCCCCCGGGGCTATTAAATTGGGTTACAAAGACACGAGAGAATGAGTAATTAAACCCACAGTTATTTTCACAACCAAAGGAGAAAAGTGCAGAATTTTCAAAGAAATGCCGAGGAAAATGCAATTTAAGCGCTTAATTATTTCAATATTAAGTTTTAAGTTTACTTTTTATTAGTATCGTGCTTTAGCCTTCCCCATTTTCCATTTTCAGTGAAGTTTTTGTTTCATAATTTTATAGTTTAATGTCCGTTTGCAATTTAATTAAATGAATGTGGCACGTTTATCAATCAAATAGAGATGGGAAAGTTTTATTCTTAATAATTTAGTTCCAGTGGTGGTTTACATAGGTTTAAACCTTTTCTAAATAAGTATATTCTTTAAGAGAAAAGATTTAAAGCTCAGTAAGCTTTTTAAAAAAAAACAGTCTACTCGTCACGGAAAAGTCTTCTAAAAAAGAATGGAAAATCAAAAGCTCTCGTTAAAGTTTTAAAGATTCGTTTTTAGACTAATCCGTCGTACTTTTACTTATAAAAGAACATAACGTCATATCTGTTCATCTTCTCAACAAATCTTTAAGAATTTTTAAGACTCTGAAATGAGAAGAGCTTAAAAAGCTTAACTGTGCTTTATAGGATTATCTTTTAAAAAGCTTTTAATTGTAGGGGCGTAAGTCAGGGAATGTGCTTGAGTGTCTAACATCCCCTAAAAATTCAGGAAGTTCTCGCTTTGTTTTAGAGGTCAAAACAAATCATTTTCAAAAGAACGTCAAATATTAAAAAGAAGGCTCCATCTATAATTGTGACTCAGAAAACGACTAATTGAGACTCAATTCCCCTTTTTGCGACTCAACTCTTTCCTTATTTAGACTCAGCCTTTGACTAATGTAGACTCAATTTTCAACTTATCTGTACTACAAAATACCTAATGTAACCGCGAGCTTTAACTTAAGGCGACGTTAAAAAAAAGTAATGCAGCGAATATTTTAAGGTAAAGGCTGAGTCTACATTAGTTTAAAATTGAGTCTACATTAGTCAAAGGCTGAGTGTAAATAAGAAAAGAGTTGAGTCGCAAAAAGTGGAATTGAGTATCAATTAGTCTTTTTCTGCGTTACAATAAGGTAAATTTCTTTCAACTTTAGTTTTAACCTTTAAAAGAAACGTCCAACGTTAGAAAAATCGTCATTCTTAAGCTTTAAAAAATATAAGATATTTTTAATAATTTAATTTACTTTGAACGGTAAACAATACATATTTCACTTAGACTTTTAATAAAAATTTCGACAATTTTCATGAATTTAATTTCTTAATTTAAAAACTTTTTCTATTTGAAACTTTACGGCAAAAATTAGCTAAAAGCTATCAAAAATTTCACCTAAATATTTCTCAAGGAATTTGCAGGCTAATTAAAATTCTCATAGAAGTGCAATAAAAAAGGCAATAAATGTTTAAAATATATTAAATTTAAAATGATACATTGTCGTTATATCGATTTATTTTCCGCGGATCATTTGGCAAGATTTTGTGGAAATACTTTTCCTCGCATTTCCCTCAAGTCTGTGCAACATAAACCCTCCCAGTAAATATGCTCCACAGTCAATTTAATTGCAAATTTGCACGCTACCGTGGACATAAGATTTATCTCCATCACTTTATGCTTCAATGAAAGTGATGAAATGCCCATTCGGGTGAGCGGCAGATGCTTCAGTTGCAGGAAATTTAAGAATGTGCCGAGAACATTTTATCTGGTGGTGATTTTGTACACCAAACTGCCTATAAATAGCCTGCCCCCGCCTCATGTACCATCGAACCCCGATAATTACTCTGAGGAGTTGAGATTCTTTTTCACACGGGTTGGCATTTATGGGTTCAATTGATTGGTCGAATGGGCTGAATTAATCTTCTCTAATTGTAGGATTTCCTGCACGATCGGTAGTTGATCAAATAGTTCGATCAATCGATCGTCTTTCCGCTCTTTTTGTACACCAATTTCCCTGCCTCCCTCCTCCTCTTCTGAACTTTTACTAAATCCACAATTACGGATTAATTTTCAATACCTCCGCACTGGGGATTATTGAGGGGGGATATGGGATTGTAAATTGGCGCGCTATTTTGAATCAGGTGTACGCGGTAGGACGGCAGGAGGGGATGGCGCTAAAAATACTATTTTTTCTCTCTTCCTTTTCCCATTGGGAAAGAAAAGAAAAATGTGCGTGAATGTGTAAAATGTGGAAGAAGGCACAAAAAAATCCCCCCGCGCAAAGTTTTCACAGTCAGTGGGTATAAGTTTCGCTTTAGTGAGAAGAAAAAGGAAGATAAATCATTCTGGTTGTGGAGTTTATTTAAAAATATATAAATATGAGTGTCGCTTTTTTTCATGCCAGAGGGGTTTGTGCATTGAAAAAAAAATCACACACAATCAACTGGGAAGTTGGCAGGTTTATTGAGAAGATTTCTATGAGGCTAGAAAGCCAATTTGTGGGAGATGAAAAGGCGCGCACATGAGAGCAATTTCGGGCTCGTTAATGTTTCTTTTGTGGATTTGGGAATGCGAGGGAATGAGTTTCTTTTCTTAAAAAAAATCCTTCCACAGGGATCTTCATCCCAGAGACAAGGAGGTACTTCATGTCATCCCATGCGGGCCTGTGGAGGATATGTCGATATGGGTTGGTACCCTTTGTCATGGCCAATTCCACGGCGGCGCGGAATTTTACAACGTTAGCCTACATCAATGCCACGCAGATTAATCAGCTGAAAAAGACAATTGCCGAGATGGACTTTGTGGAGGAGATGCTGAGTGAGGAGCTCCCGGAGCCCGTAACAGAGATCGACGATAACCTCCGGAGGCATCTCTTTGGACGTTGGGTTCGTGGGGAACGAACGGACTTTGAGGGGCTCAAGACAAAGTACAAGACACTCGAATTCAATGGCACAGACGGCACCCAGGCAGTGGCAAATCGTCGATCAGGGATGCTCATGCTCAATCCGACAAATGTCTCAGCCCTCAATGAAACCATTGGGGCAGCACTGTCAACCATCCCCATCAATGGGACGTACATCAATGTGATAGTCCCAGAGAGATTGAGGAGTGCCCTATTCGATGGATGGGAGGATAAACCCAAAGTCATTCACCTTCTGTGGTCCTTTGCAAAGGACATGGAGATCCCCATTGGAATGATCTCACCCAATGGTACAAAGTTGATCATCAGACCACCGCTGCCGCCCAAGAAAGGCAGAGTAGACAATGGCTACGAATACATCCCCTTCAGTAAGTTCTATTATTTATTTTATCGACTTTACTCCTTCTTTATTAAACAGTAATGGTCATTGAAATAGAACCATATTATGTAGTTTTGTGTAAAGAAATTAAGGATTTATTGAATATTTTATAACTTGTTTCAATTGAAAGTTAGGGAGATTTCTTTAAAATAATTTAATTTCTTAAAGGAATGTTGTATTTTAGACTTACAATTTCCAAGTTAGATTGCTAAAACCGTTAAGAACAAGGGGTGTTTATCTAAATGAAATTATTCGGATCTTCGGAAATATTGGCGATTATTGATAAAATATTCGGATGATTTGCCAAAGAATTGAAAATATTGGTTTTTAATCTCAAAATGGCTCAGATTGAAAAGCTGTAGCTCAAAAAATATTTAATCAAGCTTCAAGAGGACTAAAAAGCTGAGTAGTAAATTTTAACCCGAAACGTAGTAAATTCATACCTAATAAAAAATGAATTTAAGCATAAAAATATATCTTTTTCAATCCTAAAAAGTCAGAGATTGAATAATAAAAGCTTAAAAAATATTAATTCATGCGTGGAAAAGTGAAAAAGTTTAGTATATTCAAGGCAAAAAGTAGTAAGTTTAACCCAGAACTTGGTAATTTCAAGCCCTAAAAACAGAGTCCTCAAATTATGAAAAACCCTTAAAAAAGTTTTTATTCAAGTTTAAAAAAAAAGCACTAAAATTAAATCCTAAAAGTATTAAGTTCAAGCGGAAAAGTAGTAAATTCAACCCAAAACGTGCTAAATTCAAACCTAAAAGTATTACCATTTGGTATGTGCAACCCTAAAAAAGCAGCCTTCAATCTCAAAAAGCTTTAAAAATTATTTAATTAAAGCCTAAAAAGAACTAAAAATAAAGCCTAAAAAGTAGTAAATTCAAGCCTAAAGGACTGTAGTTTAATTCGATTTCATGTTATTCAGCTTTTATCAAGGGATATTTATGATGAATTAAATTATTGATTCGCCACAATAATCAAAATATTCGTCAGATAAACACCCCTTGGTTAAAAATTTCCAATTTAGATAAATTCTAAAAGATCGAACTGATTTTTATTACCTACTAGGTACATTATTAAAATAAAAAGGCAATGCGTAAGAATTAGTTTATGTAGATTTCTAATCAGATTTGTTTGATTCTTGATTTATTCTTCATGTTCTTTGACTAAGAATTTGAAAAATAAAATTGAAAAAAATTGAATAATTAAATTGAATGAAAAATTGGAAAAATTCCAAGTTGTAAAACTGGAAAATGATATGGAAAACTATCTCTAAAAAATTAACATTTAATTAGAATTGAAAATTAATTTTATATTGTTTGTGAAAACAAGAACTTATCTTTTTCAGAAATTAACACTTTCCCTTACTCTTAAACAAATTTTTAAATTAGTTTGAAGTCCTTAAAATTAAGAAATTGTTTGATTTTTACTTTGATTCTTTCTAACGATCATAACTATTAAATAAAATTACATAAACCTTTAATAAATTTAAATTTTGCATTCCCCAGAGCTAAAAATCTTTCCTTTACAGAACGCTGCAAATATCATGACTTCTCATCAGTTGAAGATCCCACAAACTTAGATCCTGCCATTGATGATGAGATAATCAGTGAGTATAATCTTTGTGAAAGTCCCTCAAAAATAGCCGTGTGAAATTAGATTTTAAATTAGATTTCGGGAACAATAAAATTGCAACATTCTCTTGGCTCTTGTTGCAAAATAAATCAGGTGTTTCGCGCGTTGATTTGCCACAATGTAAATTTTAGCCACAAAACAGACACACCAGGCTCTTCTAAAAGCCCTTCTTTGCGAGTAAAAAAATTCTCTGAATTTGCGAGGAAAGCGAAAAATTATTATTATGCTCGTAGAAAGCATAAAAAAGCGTTAAGAAGTCAAACTTTTTGAAGTGTTTGAACATAAAAACGATTTTTTTACAACAGGTGAAATAATGTTTGTTCCTGAACTGATTAAATTGAGGGAACATAAAAACGATTAAAACAGGAAGCTTATTTCTTCCTCTATGTATAATTATTTTTCTTCTTAGCAAATACTTCCGTTTGCGGTTAAAATCATCTCTCATGCGGAACATTTCTCTACACAGAACAAATATTAGTTTCCTTTCTAATTTACACCGTGTGGTTAACGAGGTTTGCTTTATTTCCTCCGCAAGAATTTTTCTTTGTTTTTCCTACATCTCCAACGTTTAGTTAATTTTCTTGTCACAATTTGAACTTCGTGTAAATTCGTAAATAATCATATGTCAAAATTCAAATTTAAATTAACGGAAAAGCTCGTTAAAAGCAGTTTAGAGATTTTTTTCGACAATCTCTTTATTTTTTCCCCCATTTTCCCGAGAAATAAAATATTATTCTGAATAAATTTCAACGATGAGTCTCTGTTTTGAGAAATTATGGTGAAAGTTCAAAGAAAGTCATGGCAGTTGCATCCCAATTATATCGTTAATCTTTCACAGAGTTTTCTGCACAAAAAAAAAACATTCAAAATAAATTTCTTTCCTTGGGAAACAGAATTCGTGCGAAGCAAAAAGGAATAAATCAGTGTGAGATAAATTAACTCAAAAAAGCAGAATAAATTTATTAGTTTCCCCAATGTGAGGCATGAATTTTCACTTAATTATTAACCACATAATTACAATAAAGAAAAGTCATCCTAGAAAAAACTAGAAAGGTTGATATTACCGCACTCCTGAGCCTGAGACACTCATAATGATTTACTAATGCCTCTGTCACAACTACATTATTCACTCCTAAATTTTAAGAAAAGTTCTAACAAAGTATTTTTTCAGCGAAAAATAATTATCACAACACCCATAAATCACGATGCGTGCACGGAAAATTACTAAAAGAACTACAAAAACGTTTTTTTTTTCCTCTTTTAAGAGGGATGAGAAAAAAATTTATTTAGAATAAATAACGACGCCCACGGATTTTTTTTCGCGAGATGGACGCTATACTAAAATTAACTGCAAGTGTTTGAGAGACAATTAATTTGGGGAAATCTCTTGTTTTTCTTACAGATTACACAAGAACGCAAGCCACTTTTGCCGTGCTCAGTCTCTTCATCATGTTTATGGGCTTCTTCTTCTCAATCTACACTTTTCTCAATCCCCGCTACATGTTTAAGCGTCTAGCAGGTGGAATTCACTTTATATCGGGTAAATACTTGTAAAAGAAATCATCCCCCAAAGGGCAATTCACAGAGAGGGTGGGATTTTTGGTGGGAGGGGAGCAACAAAAAAAAACCGAAGGAAGCTAAAGAGAAAGTATAGAACTTCATCAAACACTGAGATGAAATGCTTTAAAACCTTTAAAACTGATTAAAACTGAATTTATTGTCGAATTTTCGTTTCAATGACAAACAGGTTAAGGCGTCTTTCAAAATGGCGGACAGTTGCAGCGTCTCTGATCATTGCAGCAACTTTTTATGCTAAATTCAACTCATTTGAATGAATTCCTTACATTTTTCTTACCTTAATCTTTAAATTAAATTTATTATTTCATTAAGAACTTTCAACAACAAAATAGAAAACGAAAAATCCTTTTCACTGACGCTTTGGAAAGTAAAATGGCGACCTAACGATTAAATTCAAATAAAATAAAATCATCAATAGTAAAGTTTTCATTCCTTTCCACTACAATACAATAAATTTGAATAGAAATTAACAGCTTTCAGTGGAAAGATAGAACAGAACGTTTTATTAATTCAACAAAAAAAAAGTTCTTGAAAGTTTTTTTTTGTTGAAAACTTTTCCCTCAGTGTTGGCATCGCATTTAGAGTCCATTAGGAAAAGTTTTGCTCCTCTCCTGCATTTTATTAATTCACCCTCGCACAGGGAAACCACCCCCCATCTCATTTGCATACTCTCTTGTTTTCAGCGGCAACGAGTCTCGTTGTTATTCAGGTGTTGGCGGCTTCTATTGAATACCAAAAGGAACATCTCGCCTACACCTTCCCCAAAGGCGCTACATACAGGTGAGCCAACTCACCTTAACGCTTCAAAATCTCTTGATTATTAATCTGCATCTTTTTAATGTTTTTTTTTTCCTTCAGATTTGGTTATGGGATTTTCTTGGCGTGGATTTGCTTCGCTGTGAACTTGATATCGGCAATCATGTTCTTCTGGTACTCCAAGAAGAAGAAAGGCTCCAAGGCGGCAACGGATGAACTTGGAATGGCTGATGAACCCATAAACATCGGACGATAGTGATTTGAGAGAGATTTCTTGCTCATGAATTGTACATTTTTATCTGTTTTGAGAGAGAAAAATCTCCTTAATTTGTTCTGTTACAAAAAAAAACGGCTACATTTTTTTTTAAAGGAAATAAAGGCCATTCGAAGAAGAACAAGGACTCCATCGCCTGATTAAATAAAACTTCCCTTCCATTCTTTTTAAGCAGTCTAATTTTTATTCTAACTAACCATCCATGGACAATACCAATAAATAATATTTTCTTTTAATACAATAAATTCGCAAATAAAACTTGAGATTCCGAAAGAAAGATCACATTTTGAAGTACACAGTGCTGGTTGATTCTAGAGGGGAATTCTCCTTAATTCTTCCTCTTCAATACAGTGGCCTGGTCGGTGCATTTGATGACAATCTCACACGGTGTCTGCTCCCACGGTTCACCGTCCACCTGCACGGGGCACGTTTTGAGGAGCCGAACCCGTGCAGTCCGCGCCTGACCCAAGCGAATGGGTTTACTGAGACCAACTTGTAGTTGGGCAATGTGAAAGGAGGAAACAATGCCCAGAACTTCAATTATCCCATCACCAAAGCTATTCACGGCTGACTCATCTTCATCTCTGCTCATTTCTAGAGAATTTTGATTAAAATTTTAAACTTTTTCCAACAAAAATTAAAAAGAAAAATGGCTGCAACGGACGAGTTTCTCGGTGCGGCGAGTTTTCGCCTCGAATCGTTACATTCCGAAGCGACCCGAAATTCAAAGTCAATCATAACGCGTTCAGTTATAAAAGTTGGTATATACCACAACGCAGAGGGGTCAGTCTATATGCGTTGTAATTTAATTTGTGAGCAGTATTAGTAGACAAAATTGATTTTTTTTAAAATGAAATTCATCAATTTGAAATACAAAAAATGGTTATATCTCAAGTCCTATTAGACCTACAGAAAGAGAGCTATTCACAATCTGAGGAGTTAGTCCCCAAAGATGTAACTAAATTTAATTTTTAAATTATCATAGGGCATTGTCAAAGACTCAAGAAAAGCGTGGTCATTTCCCGGAAATGCGATGGGAAATATACGAATTTTCACATTTTATGTCAATTCGGGTGGAAACTTCTTTGATCTTTTTCTTAATTTCTAGTTATTCTAGAAAATTCCTTTCTCTATCACATGAAAGCTGTTTTGAGGCCTAACATTATACCCAACAAACACCTTGCAACTTTAACTTTGGAAACTCTGAAGCAACGTTGCAAGACAGTTTATTCCTTAGTTGCTAAAGTTGCAAATATGGTTGCATGGAAAACGATGCAGTATACTTTATCGCGATGTTGCCGAAATTTCAAGATTTTCTTTATTATTTCAATAACTTGAAAAATTTAACTGTTTTTGCATTCTAAAGTCTTTTCTACAACTTCTTAAAGAATAGTTTACCTAAAAACACACTAAAATATCAATTTTAAACAAAATAATTAACTTGTAAAAAATCACCTTAAAAATAGTTGCAAGAAAGTATATATCAGCGTTGCGCTAGTTGCAATAAAATGTAAATAAATAATAAAATATTAATAAATTTTCCTAAAATGGTTTAAAAAGTATATAATGCTTTTCAATTTTCTAAAGATTTCCAATGTTCTAGAAAGTTGTAGAGAATTGCAAAACCTTTAATTTGATACCAAGTTGAGTAATATCGGATAAGTCGTTCAAGATATATGGCTCTTAAAACTTTCAAATTCTAGAATTTTTCAAATAGCTTAGCTATATCTTCTAAACGATGACATAGATATTTTTTTCATTTTTTGCATGGTGAAAGATATCGAGTCCAGTTACAACATATCAAAATTGGAGAGTCAGACATATTGCCCCTTAACCTGCTGGCCGCCAAGACCTTGGAGCTTCCTTAGAGCGCCAAGGTGGGGTCGTTGAACGACCCCAAGAAGGAAGTCGATTTTCTCATAAACTATAAAACCGGGAACTGTCGGGTCACTACCTTTAGACTCCTTATATAGTCCTCTTGCCCCTTGCATCACAAATTCGCCACCCGGAAACACGCAGAAGAAGATATTAGGGAAAAACATTTTTCACTCATTTTTCACACTTTCTTCGTGAGAAATTTGCCACGAAGTTGACTGCAACTGCTATTTTTTTCACTACTTCCCCACATTCCCCTCACTTCCCGCACCGTGATAAATGGCAATATTTCTCGAATATTCTTTATTGTTTTGCACATTTATATGCTTCTAATTATGTTTTATGTTGTTTATGTTACTTATTCGCGATAATTCTGACACTGAGATGGTAAAGTGAGAAAGTAAACACAACCCTTCAACCCCCTTCAACCATATGATTTATGATGTGACTAACTTCATTCTAAGAAATTTTCCGCAGCATGGCCGTTACACCAATTTTTGAATTCCCTTCTTCTACATTTTCCTTAATAACTTTTCTTGTGGTGGTCGGATTGAGCTGAAATTTTTACACAACCTCCTCAGATAACCAAAAAACTTATTTCCAAAAGATGGGAATGGTATCTTTTATATTTATTAAGTTATAGCACGAAATATAGGGCTGGGGTCGTTCAACGACCCCGCTTGGCGGCCTAGAGGTTAAAGTTAGGTAACTTTTGTTTTTGTTTTTATCGCCTCTTGCGGCCATTTTTGGAACTTGGAATATTCTAGACAGTTATAGGGCTTCTGGAAACCTTTCATTTGATACCAAGATGGTCAAAATCGGTCAAGCCGTTCTCGAATATATAAAAAAAAACACTTTTGGCTTTAGGCCGCCATCTTTGCTAAACGGCTTGACCGATTTTCAAGTATGAATTATCGATGGAAACGACTCATTAAGCTCTACAACATACTAAAATTTCACAGCTCTAGCTATATGAGGGAAGTGTTTGACGGTGTTTCAAAATGGCGGACGGTAACCATCTTGGATTTTGAAAATGCGAAAAAATGAAATTTTACACCCATTTTTCTATAGAAAACTTCAAACCGGAAGTCTCGATCTGTTACTATTTATTATCGAGCTATAAGGCAAAGTTTGGGATGTCTAAAGCGTGCTCATACCAAGTTTGAGCCCGATCTGAGGTGGTCGTTTTTTCCGACGATTACAATACTTGGTGTTGGCCACGATTGTGGTATACCAACTAATAAAGATTAGTTTTTTAACGGTTTTTGAACTTCAAACGATCCGAAAAGAAAACTTTTCAACATGAGTTTCTCGTTCATTATCTTTAGTAGCCATTAGAAGCAGAAAACTCACCCCAGAGCTTCACTCCAGCGCCCCAAGAATCAATATTGAGGAATACAACGGATTGAAGCTCAGGCAGTTCGATCTTCTCGTCGTCCAACCAGAGCTCTAGCTCCTTGTCCAAACCCACACAGTCCGGAACGACAACCTGATGCGTCCCAAAGCAGAGATAGAGCATCTTGTTGATCAAACGACTGCTCAGCATGTAAAATTGACTCTCCCGTGCACGGTGGAAATTCAGCGAGACCTGCGCATCTACTCCGACGCTGAAGTAGTTGTACATGAAGACATTGCGCCGCAAGAGTCTCTTCAGGGGAATCCTCGAGGATGCTCCTGCAATTTCCAGCACCCACCGATCGAGCTTCGCCACTTCGGCACGCTGTACTTGCTGCAGGAACTCAATGGGATCTATTGTGTCCGGGGCCTCAGAACCCCAATTGAGGACACGCGAAAGATCATTCCCTGTGCCCAGGGGAAGGACACAGATCTCCGGAAAAGACTCCACGGCCATTGAGAAGAGGGTATTCATTACCCAACCGATTGTGCCATCCCCTCCAGCCACGAGAACCCGGCAGGGCTTGGGGCTGATACGTGCCACCCACTGGAGGGCATCTTGAGGGCCCGTGCGAGACATTTCGGCCACTTGCAGGGGATTGAGGACTCCACGGAAAACGGAGAGAATATCATCGGCACGACTACTGCCGGATTTGACGTTTGCAATGACAATGAGGGGCTTCCATGTTGGCCATGGTGCTGCCTTTATGCTCTTCAGCAGTAACTTGGCACTCCCACGCCGTCGTACGGCATCAATACAATTCGGTGGGATTATTAAATCGCGAAATTCACCATAATCACAGTCCTAGAGAAAATCGATTGAGAAAATGCCGCAGAACCCACCCAAAAGGCTACAGGAGGGAGTACTTACTTCACTCATCCGTGGGAAACAGGCTGTGTGAACACACATTTGGCACCAGATGCACCGGAATCCGCAGAGACCGGGCCCATGGACAGCATCCATGTCCTTCCGGCATGCCGAGCAGATTCTATTGAGCGGTAAATTTCCCTTTGTCCACTTGTGCCGCGACGGACGATCCTCCTTTGAGTGCTTCTCCTTGCACTTGAACAGCTTCTCAGCCCCTTTTATGCATTCCGGATGCGAACACACCCCACAGCTGTCACAGAAGCGTCCCGTGGACACCAGGAGAATCTCACAGACAGAGCAGTAGCATCCCTGAACGCATGAGAAAGACAAATAAGCCTAAAATTCCCGGGAAACTCTCATAAATCCGATTGAATCTTACTCTGTCCAGGAGCTTTGATGACTTCCAACTGTGCCTCGGTCTACCCTGAATGTAGACAACGTCGTGAATCAGGAGGTACCTCACCACATACCAAATGGTCACTGTGAGTGCTATGATGCCCGTGGCGAGGGAAAAAGTCCACTCAATCATGGGAAAATGCTGGAAAATGCAATGAAATGTTTGATGCAAAAAGCACACACAGAGCCGGCTGTAGGATGTCCGAAATGTCCGGAAATGTCAGTTTGGTCCTGCACAAAACTGAAAAGAAGAAAAAGAAGAAGAGCACTGACTTAATTACATTAATTACGCGATTTAATTACATTACATAGGCGTATAAAAATCGGCTCATACACAGTTTTTCTCAATTTTCTTGCGTTTCCCGAAGAATTTCCCGGCCGGAAGTAGGTTTTTGCAATCATGAAACGACGGCGCACTCATCAAAAATGCAGAAAGTCCGCGAAAATCCATTTCCCGAAAAACCGAGTCGTGTAAAATTCCCAACCGTCTTTCCGCCAGCCCCAATTTCCGCACTGAACGGCTCCCCAGAGGCCCCGGGGCACCCATAAGTATTCCAAGTATAAGTATTCTGGCCAAAAATTGGCGGAAAAACAAGAAAATAACATTTTTGGGGAAAAAGCAAAAAAGAAGTTCGTTGAAATTCAAATAACATGATTTGTGCAATCGGACGCGGCCAACCCGGTGGGACCTTGATGACAATTTTTTGTCCTTCTCACATACATTTTAATTTAATCTTCGCTTTCACGGCAGCATTAGAACCTTCTATATTTTCTTTTAAAATTTCTCGTTGTGGTCTCTGTGTAAGAAAATCAAAAATTTTCCACAGCATAAAAAATAATTTTCACACTTTTCACAATTATCTTTTGGGAAAAATAATTCAAAAACTTCTCTCCCGCCATTCCAAGGGGTACGTGCAAAACCGGGCTCACTACCAAAATGTCAAGAGAGTTGTCAAAATTTTCCAATATGGCGGAGTGTTGAATTTTTTTTAGTGAGAAAAATCATAAATGTAAAGAAAAATCGGCAAAAAGGCGTGTTCGCGTGTGAAAAATGGAGCCTCAGCTTGCTTTAGCCGGCCACGAGGATTTCCCATGCGAATGTTTCCGGTAATAAACGGCGTGTGTGCTTGAGAAAAATAAAAAGACGGTGCATCGCTGAAAAATCTCGCACCACACTTTTTTTGGGGGATTTTTTTATGTGAAAAAAAGGGATCGACGGAAAATCCTCGCACACGCATTTCCCACGGAATTGGCCACTACAGCCACACAGCTAAACTTTTGCACTTGCCGCTTACAAAAGGGGATTTCCCAGAGGAAACTCTTTCGGGTTTGTTTTCACCCCCAAAAAGCTTCTCAACAGCACCGTCTGTGGACAGTTTTATTTTTCCTCATTTTGCGAGAGCTTTTCCCGGGGGGCAGCAGCAGCTACACCGCCGCGAATCCCGTTAGCATATTCACGTGCCACCGCAAGGAGTTTATCACAGTGTGTGGGCTAATAGCGCCCCCACATCCGGCTGCATCTGGACAGGGAGGATTCAGGCAGGAAGGCTGAGTGTGTGTGCGGAGTGTGTGCAAACGGGGCCACCCACCATTGAGCGTGTGGAGTAAAATATTGCTGATAGTAGTGTAGAGAAGTGATTGAATAATCACTGATAATTTGTGAATGAAACAACATTGATTGTAAACTCTTTTTCAATTGTACAATCATCTCCTAGCTCTTAATAGTAGTAGTAGTAGTAGTACCTATAGTTTGTGAGGAGCTCGCATCCTTCACTCTCAAGAGCTCCCCACAAAAAAAAGAAACAACATTCCGGACAAGGCCGGAGGAAAGTAAAAGAAAAAAAAAAGAAAATAGTGTGCGTGAAAGATAAAAGAAGAAGTGAAAAAAAAAGATTAATTTGTGTAGTGAAAAAGTAAGAGGAAAGAATGTGGAATATGATGTGCGACGTGATGCCCACGATATCGGAGGATAACATCTCCCAGCGGTCCTCCCAGTTCAGCGGGGAGGATGCCAATTTTGAGCAATTGATGGTCTCCATGCTCGATGAGAGGGACAAGCTGATGGACAGCCTCCGGGAGGCGCAGGAGCGTCTCAATGAGAGTGAAGTTAAACTCACGGAGACTGAGAAGGAGCGAGATAGCCTCCAGAGACAAATTAATGCCAATCTGCCACAGGTAACATACATATATATTTGCCTTCGCATTTTTTTCCCCAATTACATCATTCTCTCTCTCCAATGTTTCTTATCTTTACCTCCTTTTGATTATTCTTTTACATTTTTTTCTGTGTTTGTCGCGCACAACCCGAAAAAAATCACAAATGCGACATCTTTGGCTATTTTGCACACACAAATACACATATGTTCACATTTTTTGTGTATAGGGGAGAATGGGGTAAATTGGTTAAGATAATTCTTGTGAAAGATTTAAGTTTTGCGGGAAGGCCCCGTTGAAAATCTTTTGTTTTCTCTAAAAGATTTCAAGATTTTGACATTTTGCTTCACATTTCTTTATAAAAAAGAGTAAAAAAAATACTTTTCAAAATAATTTTAGGAGCTTTCAAAACGATTTTTGGAAAAGTGATTTATTTGTTTTTTCCTTTTAAATTGTTGGCAATAGAATGATTTAACCTGCTGGCCGCCAAGACCTTGGAGCTTCCTTAGAGCGCCAAGGTGGGGTCGTTGAACGACCCCAAGAAGGAAGTCGATTTTCTCATAAACTATAAAACCGGGAACTGTCGGGTCACTACCTTTAGACTCCTTATATAGTCCTCTTGCCCCTTGCATCACAAATTCGCCACCCGGAAACACGCAGAAGAAGATATTAGGGAAAAACATTTTTCACTCCTTTTTCACACTTTCTTCGTGAGAAATTTGCCACGAAGTTGACTGCAACTGCTATTTTTTTCACTACTTCCCCACATTCCCCTCACTTCCCGCACCGTGATAAATGGCAATATTTCTCGAATATTCTTTATTGTTTTGCACATTTATATGCTTCTAATTATGTTTTATGTTGTTTATGTTACTTATTCGCGATAATTCTGACACTGAGATGGTAAAGTGAGAAAGTAAACACAACCCTTCAACCCCCTTCAACCACATGATTTATGATGTGACTAACTTCATTCTGAGAAATTTTCCGCAGCATGGCTGTTACACCAATTTTTGAATTCCCTTCTTCTACATTTTCCTTAATAACTTTTCTTGTGGTGGACGGATTTGGCTGAAATTTTTACACAACCTTCTCAGATAACCAAAGAACTTATTTCCAAAAGATGGGAATGGTATCTTTTATATTTATTAAGTTATAGCACGAAATATAGGGCTGGGGTCGTTCAACGACCCCGCTTGGCGGCCTAGAGGTTAAACTAATATGAATTGTCTAAATCTTGCAATGAGTATATCAAGTTGTAAGAAAAGGATTTCTAACAGAATAGCTTCTTATCTTGTTTTAAAATCTAATTAGTTGATCTTACTCGTGAAATTAGAAAAGTAATCTAGAAAGGGTTGAACCACGGTCCAGGTTGAACTAAACAATTAAAAGTTGAATGACAGTCAAGGTTCAACATTTTCTTGTGGAGATTTCTTATTTATTTACATTATTTATTTATTTAATCAGTAATGGGAATGTCATCATTCCTGATGATTCCCCTAAATAGATTTCTTATTGTTTAATATTGAAAATCATCAAAATTTAATTTTTTGTTGTTGAAATTACTCATTTTGCTTTATTTTTTTTTATCGATAGTTAACCTATTCTAAGGTCAGCATTGAAATTTTGAATCTACTGTTAGATTACTGATCATAATTCCTCTTAAAATATCATTGGCTGAAATAAAAATAAATAATAAAAATAATTAGTGTTGTTATTCTGATTGGTTGAGAAGTTTAAGCGAAGCGTCCATTGGTTACATCTCTCCACCTACATACCTATCATTCTGATAGCAGCATGACTGCAAGGAGAAAAATTAAATAGATAATAAATTAATCAAAAAAATACACTAAAAATTTTAACTAGAAAAGTTAAGACCAACTTCTAATTTCTATAAAATGTTAGACCTAAGTGCTAGGTGAATTTAACCTCTCCATGCGCTTTTATACTAAAAGATGAGAGCATTCTTTATCATTCTTTTATAGTAAAAAAACATCATTGTGTCAATTATGTTGGAATTTGATTTTTATTCTATATATCGGATTTTATGATAATTCAATTTTTAATTCTACAAGTATTATTTATGCGTTGAACCATGATTTTCTGTGGTATAGAACTGTTGAATTTTTGTTCAAACTAATGCTTTTGAGATAATAAACTTTCAGACAATCGACATATTTTTGCTTTTATTTAATTAACCGGAATCTTGGACAGGATCTCTCTCATAGGGCTTAAGTTATGCAAAATAAGGATATTTTTTATTAAAATATACATATTGAAGAATGATTTAAATCTTTTGATAATTCAACTTCCGGTTTTGCGGACCTAAACAAACCCGTAATTTTCCTTTGAAAACTTCTAAAAGTTAAACCTTTAAAAATTTCTAATGATTTTAATTAGTATTTTATTTACATTCCCAAAGAATTCTATTGTTTTGCAAAAGATAGATCTTTTATTTTTTTTTCAAAGATTTAATATTAAACTGAAAAAAGGAAATGAAAAAAATCATTTCCGTAATTTCCGATCAAAATCAGAACTAAAACCAATAGTTAAAATTGAAGAGAATATTTTACTTACATCATATAACATAATTTTTTTTAATTTAATTTCTTAAAATTCTTTCAATCAGACACAAATTGATTGAATTTTATAATAAAAAATCCCATTTTTCTACCTTTATCAACGAAAAGGGAATTTCTTGTAATTCACTGCGTTTTTATGAATTCAACTTCAAAATTAATTCAACGATCGTAAACTTTTTGCAGGAAGTGTAAAAAAAAAGTATGTACGTACATAAGCATGTAAAATTACCATGAAGGAATAAATAGGTAATTCACGTGAAAGAAGAAAAAATATCAATTACCCAAAGCTTTAAATTATTGCTACACCGATGAAACCGATGATCTCTTCAATGGATTGGCTAATACATTGAATTTTATAAGTTGCTGAATGTGTAGAGGTATGTAAAATCAACCATACTATGCCTCAATTTACTCTACAACTCGCATGGTTAGTATATATAGTTGGATAGGAAGGTATTTTATGAGGTTGTATTCAGTCAGAATATGGTCACAAATTCTCTCATATTCTAACAAAATCTCAACGATCAAATACATAAGATTTTTTCACAGTGTATTAGCAACATTGTGTACATGTAAGTTTTTATGTTGCATTAGTAGAGAAGGAATACGTAGGTTTACACATTGGAACGTACCTTACCACTCACGATTCATTCAAGCGGTTTACGAATTTTCAGTCTACTTTCTCACTCGCCCCAGTGATGGAGTACTCAACTCTTTTTTCATGCAAAATTTCCCACTTTTCCACACTTGAGGACTTTTGTTGTTGTTACTTTTCCTTAAAAAAATTGTGTGTGAAGAAAGTTTATTAAAAAGAAAATTTTTAATGAAAAAAAAAGAGTTTAATGTGTTTTTTATGTGATTTTTCAAAGCTCTGCCCAAATGGCATTAAAAGTTTCTTTTGCAACTTAAAAGATTTTTTTTTAAAATAATGTGCGGAGGTGGTTTAAACAACATTGATTAGGAGAAGAGGGAGAGAGAGTGAGAGAAGAAGAAGGTTCAATCACATAAATGACATAAAAATTGAATTATTTGGTGACCACAGAGGAATCATTGTGGATAAAATGAAAGAAATGTGAATGAAGAATAAGATTGAAATGTTGAGAAGTAATTTTATTGAAAGAAAATGGTTACAGCTGTTGCGTATATTTTGTCTAACATTTTACTGTTATCTCGTGAATACTATATGTTCTGCTTTTCGTCTTATTTTGTGTGGTACGCCGATACATTAAACGATTTTATATAAAGTTTTGAGTGAGAGAGCACTGCATTCTTTTCTCTATATAAGTATATTTACATTAACCACAAAAAAGGGCGCCTCTGTAAACTTCTTTACAAATAAAACCGCATCATTGTAACCTTATTGAGGAGAGAGAGAAAACAATTTATCGTGATTAAAAAAAAAAGACTGAAAAAATTCAAAGAATAAATAAATCAGCTCAGTTTGGATCTTTAGGGAAATGGAATTTTAGAAATGAGCAAAGACCATGCCCATTTTTCTCATACAAATCTCCGTTATGTAATAAATGATAGACAGTGTGGACGACAGATATGTTGTAAGGTTTGAATGAAAGATGTTGGTCTATAGGAAAACCTTATTTGGCAAAACATAAACTGTTACTATTTTCTCTTATTCAAGAAAATCATTCTCTAAGCAATGCAATGAAGTGTCTTTTATACTAGAAAACTTGAGATAAAAAATCTTACACTAAATAAACATTAATTATTAGGGGAGAGCGGGGTTAAAAAAGTCACTTAAGGGTTTAAAAAAAGCTCAAAATATCATATTTCCCAAATGGATAAAGCGAAATGTATAGCCCATTTCTTTGGGAGATTTAGTGCCATATAACTCTTTCTCAGATCATTTTCTTCTATCTAGCTAGGAAATATGCTATTTTAAGCTTTTTCTAAACCTTTAAGTGACTTTATTAGCCCCGCCCTCCCCTATGTACAAAGTATTAGGAGCTTCTGTTCTTTCTTAATTTCTAATTGGTTAGCATTGAATGAGCTGAAATTTCGTGCAGTGACATTTAAGGCTGTTGAATATTTAATGAGGGATAGTAAATAAGCTTTTGAATTTTTAAAGGATATATTTTTGAAAAGCTCCCTTTTCAACGATTAATTTGCAAGAGTTGCAAATCTTATAACGACGGTATTTATAAATTTTTAACAATTCTCATTAGTTCTCGAAAGTTTTTACATTTTCGTTTAAAGTTCGTTGAATTTTTAAAATTAATCTGAGATAATTTTAGTTTAAAAGCTTCTGATAGTCAAAATTATGCTTTTAAACAGCCTAGAATTTTTAATTTAAGGACGCTACAAACTATTTACTGATTACTGTCTAACGGTTGCTCTTTAAAGCTCACGAGAATGATTTACGGTTGTTATTTAAAGCTCTTGAATGTCTAATGTTCGGACAACTTTTGAAGAAAAATAATATTTGAATTTGGCGCGCACTCAAAGTGGTGAAATCGAGTGGGGAAAATATAGAATGTGGGGAAAAAGGGAATGATTTGGCGGCAAAAATGACAGAACGAATTTAGAAGGCAAAGAGTATGGAAACAAACGTGCTTGCTCCGTAATAAAGTGTAATTTTTTCGCGTAAAATACGGGAATTTCGCAAACACTCAGTTTCTCAAACAATACGTAACATTACGACGTTTAGAAGTATTTTTTCCCCTCTTCTTCAGGCATTTAAAACAGTCTGAAAGCTTTGCCACTGTTGGACAAAAATTAGTCAATTTGTTAATTTGTTCTCTATTTTCACCACTTCGAGTGCGCGCCAAATTTCATATATTATTTTATTTTATAAGTTTTCCGAACACTGGTCTAATAATTGTCATTAAAAAACGTAGAATTTTTAAGGAATTCCGAATAAAACTTCCGATTTCTAAAAATTGCTTATCAAAGCTCACAACGATTATGAATGCCAGAAAAAACTTTGAATTTTCTTTGGACAATTTCCAATACAAGCGTCTTGTTTTTATTTACCGAATAGTAACTAAAAATCTCTTCAAGAATTTATGACTCGAGAATATCTCTCAATTTTCTGAAGATTGGCAAATTATATCGATTACGATTGAACGCTTGTTTATTCTCTATTAAATATTATTAAATGTTTTAAAATATTAAGGATTTTTAATCAGGTTTCTATTCGATAATCTAATATCAATAAAAGCTTATTAACAGATATTTTTATCTGTTGCCAATTTATGCTTCCAATTGGTTAATTATTCTCATTAAAAGAGCTCCTAAATGTTTATTTATTGTGATTGAAACTTCCTACTATCTATCGAATATTGTCTTACTTGAAAATTCTTGATTAGAGCTCCCAATTGTCTAATGATGTCACTGAAAAGTTACCATTTCTAATGATTTTTTAAGGCCGAAATCTTTATTATTGATTAACCATTAAGATTTTAAAAAATCAAAAGACAGATGAACCATTAAAGTTTCTAGTGCTACATTGTAAAAACGGATAAGTCGGCTCGGAACCGATTTTACAATGTAGCCCTCTAATTAGTTGGTATACCACAATCGTGGCATACCAAGTATTGTAATCGTCGGAAAAACCGACCACCTCGGATCGGGCTCAAACTTGGTATGAGCACGTTTTGGACATCCCACATTACGAAAATGGTGGTGGAAAATTTTTGATCCGGCCGGCCGGCCGGCCTGCCGGCCGGTGCGCCATACTTTGCCTTATAAGTCGAGAACGGTAAAAGATAGAGACTTCCGGTTTGAAGTTTTCTATAGAAATGTGGGTGTAAATTTTCTTTTTTTCGCATTTTCGAAATCCAAGATGGCCGCCATCCGCCATTTTGGGATATTGTCAACCACTTCCCTTATAGTTAGAGGTCTGAAATTTTAGTATGTTGTAGGGCTTAGTGAGACGTTTTCATCAACAATTCATACTTGACAATCGGTCAAGCCGTTTAGCAATTATGGCGGCCTAAAGCAAAAAGTGTTTTTTCGATATAACTTGAGAACGGCTTGACCGATTTTGATCATCTTGGTATCAAATGAAAGGTATTGAGAAGCCCTACAACTGTTTAGAACATTTAATGTTTCAAAAACATCCGCAAGAGGCGCTAAAAACAAAAACAAAAATTGCATAACTTTAAAGGGCAATATCTCCGAATCCCCATTAGGCAAATCTTTTAAATTTTGATATGTTGTAGCCTGACTCAATATCTTTCACCAGTCCGAAAATGAAGAAAATCTATGTCGCCGTTTAGGAGATATGGCCATTTGAAAAATTCTTGAATTTGAAAAGTTCTAAGAGCCATATCTCCTGAACTGCTTGTCCGATTTTGCTCAACTTGGTATCAAATTAAAGGTTTTGCAAAACTCTACAAATTTCTAGAACATCAGAAACCTCTAGAACTATTCCTTCAGGATAAAAAATGCCAAAAACTGTTTTGGTGAAACAAAAATCCGCCATTTTGTGTTCTAGTGGTGACCTTGAAATGTATCGAAATATGTCAGATTATAGCTTATTTCAATACCTTTTTCATAACTAGTCAAGAAATTTCTGTATGTGCAATAGAACTTGAGATATAACCATTTTTGTCTTTCAAATTGATGAATTTCATAAAAAAATCACCTTTGCCTACTAATACTACTTAAAAATTAAATTTCAACGCATAGACTGACCCATCCGCGTTGTGGTATACCAACTCTAATAACTGGACGCGTTATGATTGACTTTCATTTTAAAGTTCAATTGAATACACAAATAATGTTTGTACCAGAGATGAATTCTGAGTTTTCGTTGCCCAAATTCGATTAGTTATTAGCCCTTAGTGTATTGAAGAGAAAATTCATAATTTGAAAAGAAAAAAATAAATAATTATTTGAAATTCTTATAGGAGTGTGTATTCATTAACAGAGCATTATATTAATGAACTCCTTAATTATATGTATAATTGCAAAACATACAGCATTGTCGTTCCCAACACTTTCAAGTAAGAGGCATTAAATTCGTCTAAATTCTAAAGGTTACGTACATAACAGAATTAAGGGTACAACAATATACAAACAAAATGTATTGTGTTGGAGTTTTTTTTCTTCTTCTGTGAATGAAGAGATTTCTGGGCAAGTTTTGTGGGTCTTTAACCCAATTGTTTGCATTTTGCGTTCATTTCCATGTCTCGCGGATGCCCAAGAAGTGTTACTCCTTCATTTTGGCTCTCTAAGTAGATGTCTCTGCGAAAGGAAGAGAAAACAATTACAAGTTTATAATTACTTCATTTTATTTTTTATTTTATATACAAAAGCATTTACATGGAGTTGTTTGATTTGAAATTCGGCCGATTCGCCCCTAATTAGCCATTTCCCAATTTTGATCGATAAAATTGTGTTGGAAGATAAAGAAAAAATGTTAAATTCACTTCCACAGAACCTACTACAAATACACTACATTTGTCTGTCCATACGTTTGTGTAAATTATTCTTTGCTCTTTTTTAACCTTCTGAATACCAAGTGGCATTGATGTGCGTACCGTGTTTAGGTGGTAATTTTTTGTACTCACAAATTTTTAATGATTATTTCATTACCCTGAAATTTTGTACTTTTTCCTTCATTTTTTATTTCAAAAAAATATTTAAATAGTTGATTGAAAATTATATTAGAATCAATGAACAAGTTAAAAAGGATTAAAAAAGAATTAAGTTCTCGTAGAATAAAGACATTTCATAACAAACAAAAAAATGAAAAAAAATGTGAAAAAGATAAATTAGTGAAGAAAAAAAAAGAAATTGTGGAAATTTTTTGATCAAAATCGGATGTCTTCAGAGGAGAGCACGGAACATAGCTGCGGAGTTCCACTCCTTAATGACAAATTTATCGATGCTCTGCTACACCTTCAGAAAGTCTGTACAATTAATATTGGGAGTCCTGCACGATTGTCACCTTCGCTTTCATTAAGATCACCAATTCCCCGATGTTCCTGTTGTTTCCATCAGATTCTTATTAAGGTTTATTTTCTATTTTTTTTCTTATTTTTTAAATTTTTTTATTTCAGTTGAAAAACCGTATTTTCCTTTCAAATTACTTTTTTACTTTGAAAACTTCTATTAAAGACTTTCACCTAAAGTTAAATTTTTTTTTGATTTTTAACGATCATCGTTATGTTCCACATTTCTAATTATTATCGTTTTATCTTCTTTAATTTTTCATTTTTTTTAAATTTTATTTTTAAAATCTATTTATTTTTAACGTTTTTTATTAATGAATTAGCAATTCACTTAAAGAAACTTTTCCTTTTAGAAAACTTGTTAAAGCTGTTAAAGTTCCAAATTATTTTCAAGCGAAATTCCATTTTTAAAAAAAAGTGAAATGAAAAAAAAAATTCTTTTTATTTTCATTAAGAATAATAAAGAATTTAACGTTATGGTTAAGAACTTTCAAACTATCCATTGTTTTGTTAGGATTAGAGATTGTCGTTAAAGTTCCTTTTATTCATAAGATGTGCAATCATTTTTTTTGTGAATTTCTAAAGTTTCGTTAAATTTTTTGTGTTAAATTGACTTTCGTTTAAAACCTCTTGGAATTCAATATTTAACGATTTTCATTTAAATTTCTAGAATTTATTTTTATTGGGAAATATTATTTAACAATCCGAATCCCCGGGGAAATGTGAGTAATTTGGGAAATATTTTTTTAACGAAATTCGTCAAGTGTCCACTTTCTAATGATTATCGACAATTCTTACCATTTCCGTTAAGGGTTTTGAAATTCAAAATGATTCTCCTTATTGTCCTTAAATTTCTAACAATGTTTATTTTCTTATGATTTTCATTCGTTTATTTTTTTAACGAATTTCGTTAAGTTTTTTTTTTTTTTCAAATGATTTTTGCTATTTTTTTTATTCTCACGTTAGTAGGGGAGACCGGGGTTAAAAAAGTCACTTAAGGGTTTAGAACAAGCTCAATATATCATATTTCCCAAATAAATAAAGTGAAATGTAGGGAGACATGGGGCAATTTGTTAGTTTTTTGGGAGAAACATTTTCCTGATTTTCCTGAAAATATTTGAGTTTTCTCATGACGACTATCTTATAGGAAATTTTCCGGGCTACAACTTTGTCTCAGACGATTTTTCTCTATCTCAACGAGAAAATGCATTTTCAGGCCATTTTCCAAACCCTTGCACATTTGCCTGTTTCAAAAATCATGGGGCAAAATGTTAGTTTGCGTTTTTTGGCCTTAAATTTCAATTTTATGAATTTATTTCATCTAGACACTATAAAAGCAATTGATAATAAGGTATTTGTGTAACAATTAGAAATTTTTTTTAATAAAAAAATCACAAAAAATAAAAAAAATGAAAATTTTTGAAATTGCATTTTTTATTTTTTAAATAATTTTATATTAGTAATAGCGAGTAATATAATATGCTAAATTAAAAGTATTAAGTGTGCTGCCTAGAGAAAAATAAAAAAATAAATTTAAAAAAAGTTAACAGCCTTAAAAACGGTTTCTAACATTTTGCCCCAAGTGGTACTTTTTAGTGTCAGTGTTATACGGGAAAACCCGGAAAATTTTTTCGGAAAATTTAGACTAAATTCGTGTTCAGCAATAGTTACTCTATTAAAAAATGCATTTGGATCAAAAAAATTACTGAGAAATACGCCAAAATACGATATTGAAATGAAAGGTCAAAGTAACTTAGAAATTCGAAAAATTTGTTTTTTAAATAAATCCCAAAATAGTAGATCAATTATTATAAAACTTTATAGGCTTAGTTAGAGTTATAAAAGGTACCTTTTGACTAAATTAGAACAATTACGAAATAATATTTACTGACATATTGGAGATGTGTGGTCTTGATTTTCTAACATTTTGCCCCATTTCCCCCTATAGCTCATTTCTTTAGGAAATTTACTGCCCTACAACTCTTTCTCAGATCATTTTGTTCTATCTAGCTGAGAAATATGATATTTTAGGCTTTTTCCAAACCCTTAAGTGACTTTATTAGCCCCGCCCTCCCCTATTGTTATATTTTTCTGGATCTTAAACTTTCTTGAGCAATATGTGAACTTTTAAATTTTTCTGAAACCAAAAACTGTGCAAAATTACCCCAGTCTTCCCTACGTATTTCATTTGTCTCATTCCAAAAGGAGAGAGAAATTCAAAACAAATTAATTTTCATAAGAAAAATAATTTAATTATCCTCTCAAAAAATATTTTTAAAAAAATTTAATTAATTCTCATCCTTTTGCTTTTCATCTTTACACACAAACACAAACAGGAATTTGCCACCCTCACAAAAGAACTAACTCAGGCGAGGGAGACCTTACTGGAGAGAGATGAAGAGATTGCAGAACTAAAGGCCGAACGAAACAATACGCGGGTTAGTAAATAAAATTAGTTTTATTTTTTTTTCAATGCAGTTGTGAAAGTAGTTTTGAGGGGAAGAAAATTGTGAAATGGGGAAAATGTTTTTTAGCTTCTACTTGAGCATTTGGAATGTTTGGTGTCACGCCATGAGCGTTCTCTGAGGATGACGGTGGTGAAGAGACAAGCAGCAGCTCAAACGGGTGTCTCCAGTGAGGTGGAGGTACTAAAGGCACTAAAGAGTCTCTTTGAGCATCACAAGGCGTTGGATGAGAAGGTGCGGGAGCGTCTGAGGATAGCATTGGAGAAGAATACGGCGCTCGAGGAGGAATTAAATTCAACTAAAGATGAGGTGAATTTTTCACTTTTTTTATCTCTTTTTTTTTCTTGCTGAATTTATTTCTTTTTCAACATCAAAATTTACCCCAAAATGGTGGGAAAATGCTCAAAACAGATTCAACAGTATAAATCTGGAGCCATTCATGTGGGTGATGTTGGAAAGGAGAATGGTGATGGCGATAAATCGGGTATTGGGCAGTCAGTGAATGGAGATGGGAGCGGTGGGGGTGGTGATGTTCTAAGTACAGTTGATTATGTTGCAAAAACACACGAATTGCAGACAATAATTGAGAAGCAAACGGCGGAATTGTCTCAATGGCAGCGTCGTGTGTCGGATTTAAATAATAAAATAAGCGAAATGGAGGAGAATCTTACGAAAGTTCAGAAGGAATATGCCAAAGCACAGGATCAATGTGCTAAATTGCAACGTGATTTGCGGGAGAATGTAGCTCAAAAGGAAGATCAGGTATGGCCAAGTTTTTTTTTTTAATTTAATTTGATGATAAATTGAAGCAGAAAATTAATTTAAATAGAAAATTAATTTAAATAGAAAATTAATTTAAACAGAAAATTAATTTAACCTGCTGGCCGCCAAGACCTTGGAACTTCCTTAGAGCGCCAAGGTGGGGTCGTTGAACGACCCCAAGAAGGAAGTCGATTTTCTCATAAACTATACAACCGGGAACTGTCGGGTCACAACCTTTAGACTCCTTATATAGTCCTCTTGCCCTTTGCATCACAAATTCGCCACCCGGAAACACGCAGAAGAAGATATTAGGGAAAAACTTTTTTCACTCATTTTTCACAATTTCTTCGTGAGAAATTTGCCACGAAGTTGACCGCAACTGCTATTTTTTTCACTATTTCCCCACATTCCCCTCACTTCCCGCACCCTGATAAATGGCAATATTTCTCGAATATTCTTTATTGTTTTGCACATTTATATGCTTCTAACTATGTTTTATGCGATTTATGCTACTTTTTCGCGATAATTTTGACACTGAGAAGGTAGGGTGAGAAATAAAAACAACCCCACTGGCACACGGTTCATGACGTGACTAACTTCATTCTAAGAAATTTTCCGCAGCATGGCCGTTACACCAATTTTTGAATTCCCTTCTTCTACATTTTCCTTAATAACTTTTCTTGTGGTGGACGGATTGAGCTGAAATTTTTACACAACCTCCTCAGATAACCAAGGAACTTATTTCCAAAAGATGGGAACGCTAACTTTTATATTTATTAAGTTATAGCACGAAATATAGGGCTGGGGTCGTTCAACGACCCCGCTTGGCGGCCTAGAGGTTAAACAGAAAATATAAATTCAAACACTGTTTAAAATACTTCAGGGTATGAAGTTTCTAAGAGTGAAAAACTCCCGTGATAAACTCCTGAAGGCTTTAGCGTTTTAAAAGAAACGTGAAAAGCGGGAAAATCTTACGGGAGTATATCACGGATGCATTATTTTTCTTAAAGGATCGAGCTCACGTGAATTTTACCTCACTTTTTCCCTGCAAAAAGCCTTCGGGAGTTTATCACGAGAGTTTTTCACTCTAAGAGAATACAGCCTCAGTTTTTTTTAACTAAAAATTTCGGTCTCGATCTTCCACTAATTTACTTTGGTCAAAAATTTGGTTATTTTGACCAATTTATTTAGTGGATATTTGACCATTTTATTCAGTGATGGCATTTTTACTAACTTTTTTGGTCAAAGATATTTAACCATTTTTTCATCGATTTTGACTAATTCAAATGGTTAAAGCGGTCTTGTAATGTCATTTAAAGGGGGGCCTCTTGACGACTTATTATTGAAGTGTAAAAAAATCACTTTTCGCCATCTTAGGTGCAACGCCATCTTGTGATTTTCCTCAAAACACAAAGGTAGGTTTTTCTCAAGATTTACTGGATGGATTTTGATGGGATAAAAGGCGAATGAAGGAAGACATGACTGTGAAAAATGTACCGGAACAGAATTTTGAATTTCCATTCTGGGGCTGAGAAAAGTGGAAAAATGTGACTTGTTCAGATATTTTTTAACGTTCTTCCACTTTTCTCAGCCCCAGAATGGAAATTCAAAATGCTGTTCTGGTACATTTTCCACTGTCATGTCTTCCTTCATTTGACATTTATCCCATCAAAAACCATCCAGTAGATCCTGAGAAAAACCTACTTTTGTGTTTTGTGGAAAATCACAAGATGGCGTCGCACCTAAGATGACGAAAAGTGATTTTCTTACACTTCAATAGTTAGGCTACAAATGTAACCAAGATAGGAAAACCGAGTTTAAGAAAAACCCCAAGAAAAATAAAAACTTTTAACTTGACTGTTTCAATTTGCCTATAGTATTAATTCACTGAATAACTTCAACTGTCTTGACTGTTTCTTTTTGTTAATTAAACCAAATAACTTGAGTTATTTTGATCATTTATATCGGCGTTTTCATTCTTTCATTTATCAACTTCAGTCAATTTATCCTAATAAATCAGTTATAAATACTGAAATAATTTGGTTATAATGCAATATGACTGATTACATTGGTCATTTAGACCGATTTTTTTTTTCAAAGAGTGAACAGAAGACAATTTAATAAAAAATTTTTTTTTATTTCAACCAGAAGAAAAAGAAAAGTTTAATTGAAGAATATTTCATTCTCAGGAGGAGCGAATTGCCACACTGGAAAAACGCTATTTGAATGCTCAAAGGGAATCCACATCCCTTCATGATTTGAATGAAAAATTGGAGCAAGAATTGAGACATAAAGAGGCACAATTGAAGGTAAAAAAAAATGTCAAAAAAAAGAATATTTTTTAAATTAATTTAACAACAAAAATGATAAAATTAAAATTCTCAAACAGTTACACGAAGAAAAGATATCGGCTATTCAGGAAAAATTGGAACTTTCGGAACAGAAATTGCAACAAATGGCCAAATTTCCGGAAATGGAGGAACAATTGAAGGCACGTATGGAAGCGCTGACGCAGGTAGGAGCACAGGTAGGCAGGGTCAAAAGATGTTTACCCAACATCAAATATAAAAATTATTATTATTATATTTTATTCTCTATATGTGCGCGAGAAAAAAGCAAATATCTTTGTTTCACAATGTTTTTTCTTATTCGTTTTTTTTTATGTTGTGTTTCGAATAAATGAGATGATATATGAGGAATTACGGGCAAATCCTGTTTCCTGTAATGATTTTTATCTTATAATTTTTAATAGATATTAAAAAAAAAAAACAACGTCTTCTAATGACTTGCATTTTATTTTTTATTTTTTCTATCAATGGAAAATGTTTGTTCAATGTTGCACCATTTTTTTTTTAACTTCTAAATATTGTAATTACAAAATAATTTTTTTTGTGTAAAAAGAAACTGCAGAAGTTTTTAATTTTCTAGATGTTTCTTGTAATTCTTTTATAATGAAACAAATTAAAAATATTTTAAAACAAATAAATAAAAATTTAAAAATTTACAGAGAGACATATTTAAAGAAAAAAAAAAGAAAGTTTACATCTTAAGACACCTGCACTACTCTCGTTCTGATTGTTTTTTTCTTAATTTTCTCTTTTAAAAAAAACTCACTGATTTTTTTTTTCAAGCATGACAGTCTAACACACATTTTTTTGGAACTTTTGTGCAATTTACTAAAGTGATTTTTGTGGTGCTTTAATAAATTGTACTACAAGTGCATTTATACATTATTCATACAGTTCATTCATTTTGATTAAAAATAAAATAACAATAATGACCAAAATTTAATAAAAAATAATAATAACTCACATTTTTTTGTTAAATTAGTAATAATAAAAAAAAGATAATTCAGATTTTTTCATTGGATTTTTCACATTTTTTTTACTCCTGAGGGATAAATTTCAATAATTTCAGAGCTTTCGACGGTATATTTAGTTATCTTCTGAATCCGCTAGGGGACCTTATATTGCAGCGCCCAAAACGGTAATATAGCTGAATGAAAATATTCAGATGATTCGTCAAAAAATTAAAATATTCCACATTGAAACAATTTTTGAATTTTTAGACACAACTTGAGGGAAAGAGGTTTTATAAAAAGTATACTAAATTCAAGCTTGAAAAGTACTAAATTCCAGCCTGAAAATTACTAGAATCAAGACTAAAGAAGTACTAAATTAGCAAAGTTTACTGAAATAGAAAAAGTAATAGAATTTTTTTAATATCAACCTGAAAGTACTAAGCTTAAACCGAAATAGTACTAATTATTAAATCTTAAAGTACTAAATTCAACGCAAACAAAAATTAGATAGTTTTAATCTTAGTTTTAAATCCTAAAAAGGATCAGATTTAGAAGTTACTTAGAATCAAGCCTAAGAGTACTGAAAAGTCTAGAAAGTACTAAATTCAATCCTGAGAAGTACTAAATTCCAGCCTGAAAATTACTAAACTAAAGAGGAAAGAAGTATTAAATTAGCTAAAAAAAAACGTTGATCGAAATAGAAAAACTAATAAAATTCTTAATATTAGCCTGAAAGTAGAATTTTCAGGCTGGAATTTAGTACTTTTCAAGCTTGAATTTAGCTTATGCCGGAATAGTACTAATTATTAAACTTGGAAGTACTAAATTCAAGGCAAACAAAATGTATTCAGTTTTTAATCTAGAAAAAGCTCAAATGACGAGCTACTGGAATCAAGCCTAAAAGTACTAAAATCTAGCCTAGAAAGTACTAAAATGAAGATAAAAAGTACAAATTAAGATTTTCTTCAAGATGAAAGAAAAAAGCAAAAAAAAATTTCGATCTTCGGAATAATTCGAACATTTTGCCGCTGATTAAAATTGAAAGTTTTTCTTTTAGAACATTTTCTGAGGTTCCTCAAGAAAGTTCTATTGAAAGCCGAAAGCTATGAAATTATTGGTTATTTTTTTCTGGTTGTAAAAACTGAATAAGTTCTAATGAAAAAAAATCGAGAAAAAAACAATAATTTAAAATCAATCATTGTATACGTTATAGGTCATGTCTGTGATTATCTAATCATTTAATTTTGCATTATCATATTCATCTCTAATTTATTCGTTTTGCTTTGAGTTTTCTTCTTCATTATTACATGTTGTGAGTTTTTCTTTCGTTTTTCTTTTTGTATTGAAAAAAAAATGTGATTTTCAAAGGAGAAAAAATGTTTTTTGCTTGAATAAAAAGGCACAGGAACGTCATGGTTCAGCTGAGGATCGTATTCAGCGATTAGAGGCGAATTTGGAAGAGAAGAATGCGGAGGTGATGCGCCTCAATCAGCGTTTGAAGATGAATGAGGAGCACAATCAGCGCCTCTCGTCGACAGTCGATAAGCTCCTTTCGGAGTCAAATGATCGCCTTCAGGTGCATCTGAAGGAGCGTATGCATGCGCTCGATGAGAAGAATACGTTGACGCAGGAATTGGAGAAGGCACGGAAGTTGGCGGAGGAATTGCATCAGGAGAAGACGGATATTCTGAAGGAGTTGTCAAAGACACGCCTTGAGATTGAGAATTTCAAACGGCAACTCCTGCAGCAGGAGATTGCCTTTAATATACAGCAAACGGAGGCACTGACACGTAGCCTATCACCTAGCAATGTGGTTGATCCGAATTCATTCTCACGGAGTGCTTCGCACACATCCTTTGAGACACATTCCCTGCGTCGGCAGAAGGTGCGCCTGGATGATGGGGATCCATTTGCAAGGTCGCTCGTTGAGCAGGAATGGGGTAAAATGCAACAGGGTCATGTGCTGTCGAATGTGCAACAACCGTTCGATGTTCCGAGTGGGGTTGAGGGTGACGATGCAGAAAGTCTCTTCAGTACGACCGATATGATGTCACCCACTGGTCATACAGATGCTCAAACACTTGCAATGATGCTTCAGGAGCAGCTTGATGCCATAAATAATGAAATAAGGTAAGAGAAAATGCATTTTTTTTTTCATTTTATTATGTTACTTTGCAAAACCTTTTGAAATGGGGCGGAAACGTGCAAGGATTCCTCCGTAGGAAAAAAATATTAATAGCATTGCAGTTAATTATGTAGTCAATTCAGGTCAAAGGGGAGAATATTTAATGGTTTTTCAGGACTCTTAAATCCTACTCTCAGTTCATCCTTTATTTGAAGGATTCTGAATTGAATTATGGGTAAAACCGGCTAGAGTTTCTTAAATCTAACCTAATTTTTCCTAAACCAGGCTTCAATATTTTAAACTTGATTTAAGTGTTCTTGAAGTTAGGCTTAAGTTACTTGAGACAACTCAGAGTTTTTTTTTTAAAGCTAAAACTTAAGGTTTATAGGTTTCTAAAAAGTTTTCTTAAATCAGGCCTTAGTTTTTGAAGCTAGGCTTGAATTTCTTAGTCAGCCCATTTTTTTACGGCTTCTAACAAGTTTTCTTGAATCAGGACTTAGTTTTTGAAGCTAGGCTTGAATTTCTTAAGCTTCTAACAAGTTTTCTTGAATCAGGCCTTAGTTTTTGAAGCTAGGCTTGATTTTCTTAGTCGGCCCATTTTTTTTAAGGCTTCTAACAAGTTTTCTTAAATCAGGCCTTAGTTTTTGAAGCTAGGCTTGAATTTCTTAGTCAGCCCATTTTTTTACGGCTTCTAACAAGTTTTCTTGAATCAGGACTTAGTTTTTGAAGCTAGGCTTGAATTTCTTAGGCTTCTAACAAGTTTTCTTAAATCAGACCTTAGTTTTTGAAGCTAGGCTTGAATTTCTTAGTCAGCCCATTTATTTAAGGCTTCTAACAAGTTTTCTTAAATCAGGCCTTAGTTTTTGAAGCTAGGCTTGAATTTCTTAGTCAGCCCATTTATTTAAGGCTTCTAACAAGTTTTCTTAAATCAGGCCTTAGTTTTTGAAGCTAGGCTTGAATTTCTTAGTCAGCCCATTTTTTTACGGCTTCTAACAAGTTTTCTTGAATCAGGACTTAGTTTTTGAAGCTAGGCTTGAATTTCTTAAGCTTCTAACAAGTTTTCTTGAATCAGGCCTTAGTTTTTGAAGCTAGGCTTGATTTTCTTAGTCGGCCCATTTTTTTTAAGGCTTCTAACAAGTTTTCTTAAATCAGGCCTTAGTTTTTGAAGCTAGGCTTGAATTTCTTAGTCAGCCCATTTTTTTACGGCTTCTAACAAGTTTTCTTGAATCAGGACTTAGTTTTTGAAGCTAGGCTTGAATTTCTTAGGCTTCTAACAAGTTTTCTTAAATCAGACCTTAGTTTTTGAAGCTAGGCTTGAATTTCTTAGTCAGCCCATTTATTTAAGGCTTCTAACAAGTTTTCTTAAATCAGGCCTTAGTTTTTGAAGCTAGGCTTGAATTTCTTAGTCAGCCCATTTATTTAAGGCTTCTAACAAGTTTTCTTAAATCAGGCCTTAGTTTTTGAAGCTAGGCTTGAATTTCTTAGTCAGCCCATTTTTTTACGGCTTCTAACAAGTTTTCTTGAATCAGGACTTAGTTTTTGAAGCTAGGCTTGAATTTCTTAGGCTTCTAACAAGTTTTCTTGAATCAGACCTTAGTTTTTGAAGCTAGGCTTGACTTTCTTAGTCGGCCCATTTTTTTTAAGGCTTCTAACAAGTTTTCTTAAATCAGGACTTAGTTTTTGAAGCTAGGCTTGAATTTCTTAGTCAGCCCATTTTTTTACGGCTTCTAACAAGTTTTCTTGAATCAGGACTTAGTTTTTGAAGCTAGGCTTGAATTTCTTAGGCTTCTAACAAGTTTTCTTAAATCAGACCTTAGTTTTTGAAGCTAGGCTTGAATTTCTTAGTCAGCCCATTTATTTAAGGCTTCTAACAAGTTTTCTTAAATCAGGCCTTAGTTTTTGAAGCTAGGCTTGAATTTCTTAGTCAGCCCATTTATTTAAGGCTTCTAACAAGTTTTCTTAAATCAGGCCTTAGTTTTTGAAGCTAGGCTTGAATTTCTTAGTCAGCCCATTTTTTTACGGCTTCTAACAAGTTTTCTTGAATCAGGACTTAGTTTTTGAAGCTAGGCTTGAATTTCTTAGGCTTCTAACAAGTTTTCTTGAATCAGACCTTAGTTTTTGAAGCTAGGCTTGACTTTCTTAGTCAGCCCATTTATTTAAGGCTTCTAACAAGTTTTCTTAAATCAGGACTTAGTTTTTGAAGCTAGGCTTGATTTTCTTAGTCGGCCCATTTTTTTTAAGGCTTCTAACAAGTTTTCTTAAATCAGGCCTTAGTTTTTGAAGCTAGGCTTGAATTTCTTAGTCAGCCCATTTATTTAAGGCTTCTAACAAGTTTTCTTAAATCAGGCCTTAGTTTTTGAAGCTAGGCTTGAATTTCTTAGTCAGCCCATTTTTTTACGGCTTCTAACAAGTTTTCTTGAATCAGACCTTAGTTTTTTAAGCTGGGCTTGAATTTCTTAGTCAGCCCATTTATTTAAGGCTTCTAACAAGTTTTCTTAAATCAGGCCTTAGTTTTTGAAGCTAGGCTTGAATTTCTTAGTCAGCCCATTTTTTTACGGCTTCTAACAAGTTTTCTTGAATCAGACCTTAGTTTTTGAAGCTAGGCTTGAATTTCTTAGTCAGCCCATTTATTTAAGGCTTCTAACAAGTTTTCTTAAATCAGGCCTTAGTTTTTGAAGCTAGGCTTGAATTTCTTAGTCAGCCCATTTATTTAAGGCTTCTAACAAGTTTTCTTAAATCAGGCCTTAGTTTTTGAAGCTAGGCTTGAATTTCTTAGTCAGCCCATTTTTTTACGGCTTCTAACAAGTTTTCTTGAATCAGGACTTAGTTTTTGAAGCTAGGCTTGAATTTCTTAGGCTTCTAACAAGTTTTCTTGAATCAGACCTTAGTTTTTGAAGCTAGGCTTGACTTTCTTAGTCAGCCCATTTATTTAAGGCTTCTAACAAGTTTTCTTAAATCAGGACTTAGTTTTTGAAGCTAGGCTTGATTTTCTTAGTCGGCCCATTTTTTTTAAGGCTTCTAACAAGTTTTCTTGAATCAGGCCTTAGTTTTTGAAGCTAGGCTTGATTTTCTTAGTCGGCCCATTTTTTTTAAGGCTTCTAACAAGTTTTCTTAAATCAGGCCTTAGTTTTTGAAGCTAGGCTTGAATTTCTTAGTCAGCCCATTTTTTTACGGCTTCTAACAAGTTTTCTTGAATCAGGACTTAGTTTTTGAAGCTAGGCTTGAATTTCTTAGGCTTCTAACAAGTTTTCTTAAATCAGACCTTAGTTTTTGAAGCTAGGCTTGAATTTCTTAGTCAGCCCATTTATTTAAGGCTTCTAACAAGTTTTCTTAAATCAGGCCTTAGTTTTTGAAGCTAGGCTTGAATTTCTTAGTCAGCCCATTTATTTAAGGCTTCTAACAAGTTTTCTTAAATCAGGCCTTAGTTTTTGAAGCTAGGCTTGAATTTCTTAGTCAGCCCATTTTTTTACGGCTTCTAACAAGTTTTCTTGAATCAGGACTTAGTTTTTGAAGCTAGGCTTGAATTTCTTAGGCTTCTAACAAGTTTTCTTGAATCAGACCTTAGTTTTTGAAGCTAGGCTTGACTTTCTTAGTCGGCCCATTTTTTTTAAGGCTTCTAACAAGTTTTCTTAAATCAGGACTTAGTTTTTGAAGCTAGGCTTGAATTTCTTAGTCAGCCCATTTTTTTACGGCTTCTAACAAGTTTTCTTGAATCAGGACTTAGTTTTTGAAGCTAGGCTTGAATTTCTTAGGCTTCTAACAAGTTTTCTTAAATCAGACCTTAGTTTTTGAAGCTAGGCTTGAATTTCTTAGTCAGCCCATTTATTTAAGGCTTCTAACAAGTTTTCTTGAATCAGACCTTAGTTTTTGAAGCTAGGCTTGACTTTCTTAGTCGGCCCATTTTTTTTAAGGCTTCTAACAAGTTTTCTTAAATCAGGACTTAGTTTTTGAAGCTAGGCTTGAATTTCTTAGTCAGCCCATTTTTTTACGGCTTCTAACAAGTTTTCTTGAATCAGGACTTAGTTTTTGAAGCTAGGCTTGAATTTCTTAGGCTTCTAACAAGTTTTCTTAAATCAGACCTTAGTTTTTGAAGCTAGGCTTGAATTTCTTAGTCAGCCCATTTATTTAAGGCTTCTAACAAGTTTTCTTAAATCAGGCCTTAGTTTTTGAAGCTAGGCTTGAATTTCTTAGTCAGCCCATTTATTTAAGGCTTCTAACAAGTTTTCTTAAATCAGGCCTTAGTTTTTGAAGCTAGGCTTGAATTTCTTAGTCAGCCCATTTTTTTACGGCTTCTAACAAGTTTTCTTGAATCAGGACTTAGTTTTTGAAGCTAGGCTTGAATTTCTTAGGCTTCTAACAAGTTTTCTTAAATCAGACCTTAGTTTTTGAAGCTAGGCTTGAATTTCTTAGTCAGCCCATTTATTTAAGGCTTCTAACAAGTTTTCTTAAATCAGGCCTTAGTTTTTGAAGCTAGGCTTGAATTTCTTAGTCAGCCCATTTATTTAAGGCTTCTAACAAGTTTTCTTAAATCAGGCCTTAGTTTTTGAAGCTAGGCTTGAATTTCTTAGTCAGCCCATTTTTTTACGGCTTCTAACAAGTTTTCTTGAATCAGGACTTAGTTTTTGAAGCTAGGCTTGAATTTCTTAGGCTTCTAACAAGTTTTCTTGAATCAGGCCTTAGTTTTTGAAGCTAGGCTTGATTTTCTTAGTCGGCCCATTTTTTTTAAGGCTTCTAACAAGTTTTCTTAAATCAGGCCTTAGTTTTTGAAGCTAGGCTTGAATTTCTTAGTCAGCCCATTTTTTTACGGCTTCTAACAAGTTTTCTTGAATCAGGACTTAGTTTTTGAAGCTAGGCTTGAATTTCTTAGGCTTCTAACAAGTTTTCTTAAATCAGACCTTAGTTTTTGAAGCTAGGCTTGAATTTCTTAGTCAGCCCATTTATTTAAGGCTTCTAACAAGTTTTCTTAAATCAGGCCTTAGTTTTTGAAGCTAGGCTTGAATTTCTTAGTCAGCCCATTTTTTTACGGCTTCTAACAAGTTTTCTTGAATCAGGACTTAGTTTTTGAAGCTAGGCTTGAATTTCTTAGGCTTCTAACAAGTTTTCTTGAATCAGACCTTAGTTTTTGAAGCTAGGCTTGACTTTCTTAGTCAGCCCATTTATTTAAGGCTTCTAACAAGTTTTCTTAAATCAGGACTTAGTTTTTGAAGCTAGGCTTGATTTTCTTAGTCGGCCCATTTTTTTTAAGGCTTCTAACAAGTTTTCTTAAATCAGGCCTTAGTTTTTGAAGCTAGGCTTGAATTTCTTAGTCAGCCCATTTATTTAAGGCTTCTAACAAGTTTTCTTAAATCAGGCCTTAGTTTTTGAAGCTAGGCTTGAATTTCTTAGTCAGCCCATTTTTTTACGGCTTCTAACAAGTTTTCTTGAATCAGGACTTAGTTTTTGAAGCTAGGCTTGAATTTCTTAAGCTTCTAACAAGTTTTCTTGAATCAGGCCTTAGTTTTTGAAGCTAGGCTTGAATTTCTTAGTCAGCCCATTTATTTAAGGCTTCTAACAAGTTTTCTTGAATCAGGACTTAGTTTTTGAAGCTAGGCTTGAATTTCTTAGTCAGCCCATTTATTTAAGGCTTCTAACAAGTTTTCTTAAATCAGACCTTAGTTTTTGAAGCTAGGCTTGAATTTCTTAGTCGGCCCATTTTTTTAAGGCTTCTAACAAGTTTTCTTAAATCAGGCCTAAGTTTTTGAAGCTAGGCTTGAATTTCTTAGTCGGCCCATTTTTTTTAAGGCTTCTAAAAAGTTTTCTTGAATCAGACCTTAGTTTTTTAAGCTGGGCTTGAATTTCTTAGTCAGCCCATTTTTTTAAGGCTAAGTTTAAGGAGATTTAATTAAGAGCTGTAATTCCTTAATTTTAAGTTTCTTCGGGTAGGGTTTTAAATTATTAAGATTAAGTGAGATTGAATTTTAGTCTTAAGGGCCTAGCTTAAAATTAAATCTGACTTTAAAAACTAAACTTTTGCATAGGAGAAATAAACTGATCCAGACTAAAAGACTGAAGCGTAGTCTTAATAAAACTTTAGTCCAATTCAACAGATCCTAGCATAGAAAAAGCTATAATCTAGCCTAAGTAACTCCAGCCTAGTTTAGGAAAACTTAGGTCTGAATTGAGAATGAGGAAAGTCGGACTTTGAAGGGAATTTCCTTCTTAATTTTTATTTTTTTTTAGTGAATGCAGGGCCTGAAGAAGACGAAAGCCCCTTCGAAATGTCATTGGAGACATCCTATAAAATTTACTATAAAATTTAAAAATTGAATATTTTTCTTTCCTTACAACGTTTACAGGCTTATTCAGGAAGAAAAACAATCAACAGAGGCACGTGCTGAGGAGCTTGAGTCTCGTGTTGGTAGTTTAGAACATATGAATTTATTAGCACGGGGACGTTCAATGGATCGCCAGAGTCCCCCATTGAGTGGTCGTAGCACACCAAATAGCCCCAATAGAGATTATCTTCATAAATATCATACGGTAAGTGAAATATTTTATTTTATTTTGTCTCAATTTTGGATTCCTTTCTAGCTGTCGTTTTTTTTTGTCTATTCAAATTGGTGAAATTTCTTTATTTTATTTCCCACAAAGTCTTATGCAAAAAAAAATCATGTTGTATTATATATTGAAATCTGTATCATATAGAACACTGTGAAAAGATAAACATAATAATTATTTATGTGTCTGGTATTTTAATTTTTGTTTTTCTAATAATATTCAAACTTAAGTGGATGTTCCGTGTTTTTTCTTTCTTTTAAATTCTTTACATATTCTTTTCACGTTTTGAATGAAGAGAAAATCCTTTATTTTTTCCTATAAAATTTGTGTTTTAATTTTTGACAAAAAAAGGGAGGTTAGGTTTATTTGATGGTTTTGAAAAAATGACCGTTAGGAAGCCATTTTTGTAAAAGAAAAAGCTCTCGTGAAAGAAATGAGGAAAAGGAAAGAAACACAAAAAATGTTTGTGTTCCACGTGAAATTGCAGGCACCCGCCTCAATGTCACCGGCACATCTGCATCAGTATGCGGCATCTTCCATAAGTCCTGGCCAGCTTTCTGAATCTCTTCCATCGAGCCAGGTGATTTCAAACTCTCTTCAAAGGCACTGTCGCATCAGTCTTTTTTTTCTTCTTCAGTTTACTGTCGCTCTTTTTTATTTATTTTCTAATTCATTTCCTTTTTGATTTTCTAAAATTGAATTCAAAGCGAAATTTTGAAAAAAAAAAAACTGTGTGAGAAAAATCGAGTGTAAATGCAAAGCAAAAAATTGCTTATTGGGGCTTCATTTTTAATTTTCAAATTATTCTATAATTTTTGTATGAAGAAAAATGCGATTTTTGTTTTTTTTTTTACCTCAAATTACACTAAAAAATATATTTAATCAAATAAAGCGCATGATATATTATTCTTAAATCACAGACACAATTTTACAACACAAACACACACATAAATGTATTGCTCTAGTAAATTTTCAAAGCATTATGTTTACATGTAAAGAACAAACAAATAAAATTTTGTGAGAAGTTTATGAGGTGAAAATAATAAAAGACAAAAAGAGGTACGATGAGTTGTATGAAGAAGTGTTCATTTTTGATAAAAGTTTTGAAAAGGGGAAACGCGGGTGGGATAAGGGAAATTGGGGTGGTTTGTAAGTAAATATAAATTGGAAAAAATCCAATAAAATGACAGATATTCCAGATTTGGGGATAAAACACAATTTGACAGGTCTTCAACGAAATAATAGAAATAATGTTAAACATTTGATTTTGTTGGATAAAATGACGAACATTTGAAATTTTTGAGATAAAATGTCAAATATTTTTTGGATAAAGTTTCAAAAGTTTAAAATTTTTGGGATAAATGTCAAGGGTGGATAATTTTTCTAACATGTAAAAAATTACTAATTCTGATAAGAGACTGTCTAAGGTTGAGAATTTTTGGATAAAAGGGATAAAAAATTAAATATTATAAATTCTGACGTAAAATTTCAAAGTTTAAAAATCTGGGATAAAGAAAATGTCAAATTTTTTTTAGAGAAAACGTCAAACGTTTTAAATTTTTATGATAAAGAGTACGAATTCTAATAAATAACTGTCAAATGTTAGGAATTCCGTGATAAAAAAAAACTTTACTTTAAAATTATGGATAAAATACCAAGCAACAGTAAACGTTAGAAATTGTCGGATAGAAATGACAAATTTTAGGAATTCTGGGATAAATTGTGAAATGTAACAAAATGTAGGATAAAAGGTTAAACGTTAGATATTCCGGGAAAAAATGTCAAATGTTTAAAATTCTGGAATAAGATGTTATACATTAGGAACTCTGGAATAAAATGTAAAATGTCAGAATGTCTGGGATAATCTGTCAAACATTGGAAGTATTATTGATAAAACATTAAGCATGAGAAATTTTATTGATAAAACATCAAACTTTTATTGAGTTAGGTTAAGATAAGATAAAAGTTCCTCTGAAAAAAAAAAAAAACGTCACAGGCTGTAAATTCCAGGATAAAATATTTGAGGTTAGGAAGTTCTTATTAGAAACTATTTAAGAGCTTCGAGGTAATATAGTATTCAGTTTTCAATTTTATTATTGAAATTCAAACGTTAAAAATTCTTGGATATCAGGGATAAAATGTTTTGATAAAATGTCAATTGTTTGAAATTCTGGGATAAAATATTTAAGGTTAGGAATTTTTTTTGACATAAACTGTCAGACTCCAGAAATTCTGGGATAAGATATCAAAAGTTAGAAATTCAAAGTAAATCAAATGTCAAAATATTTTCTTGCATGATGTACAAAATTAAAATTAATAATAAAATCTAATTCAAATGTTGTAATAAACACAATGTAATTGAAAACACTGTAAATTGTTTTACACACACAAAAAAAAGAAAAATAAACAAAACACACAAAATTGTACAAATTCAAAACAAATTATGTATAAACATAAATTACATAATACTACACACATATAATAATATTTTGCATAAAGGCAAGCTTTTTCTTTATTACAATATATAAATTGAACTTTTGATTGAGAAGCAATTTAATTTAATTGAATTAAGTTAAAAAGAAAAAAAATCTTCTTGCAGCTTAATCTTCCTGCATTGTCGTCTGATGTGTCACGAGATGAGTTGCATGGGATGAGTATGGGTGGTGATTCGAGTTCCGGGGGTGCAGCTTCACCTCTAACAGCGAGATCCCTTCGCCTAGAGCGTGTGGCTCAGGCTCTAGCTCATAGTCAAGAAGAGTTGAGAAGGTAAATTTTTAATAAATTATTTGTTTGTTTTTTTTTGCGAAAAATGTCGGTTTTTATGCAATTCGTTCCTTGCTAACTCTTGACTCTCTCAATGCACACATTCAATGCTAACCACAGACGGTCAATGGGACTATCAGCCGGCGGTTTTGTCGGACAGAATAATATAAGGTTAAAAAAAATGTTGAAGAGAAAGAATGAGAATTTGTCATTAAGACACAACAAGCAACCAATAAATGTGCTTTCATATAAATTACCAACAAAACAGCATGATGTTGGTGTGAAAGATGCTTTGCATGATGTTTGTAATAAAAATGCACGCCCGCAAACGCTGTGTCGCTATCGCAATAGAATAAATCTGCATAAAATTCGTACGGAGAAATTGTCAAAATATCTGGATCGCGTTGGATTGAAGAATAGTGTGCCCATTGTATCGAATATGCCAATGATTAATATTAATTCGTCAATTATTCTCATGACACACTCACCTTTTGCACTCAGTGATCGTCGCTTTGGTATACTTCATCATCATTCACCATCAGCGTCTTATATTTAACAAAATATATATTAACATATTTGTAATATTATTTGTACATAAAAACATTTCTTTTTGCTGAAGATTTTTTTTTACAAAAGAAAGAGAAAAATGTGATGAAAAATATTGAAAGAAAATAACGAAAAAGTTAATTTCGATTAATAATTTAGGGGGCTCAATTTTTTGTTGCTAATTTTTTGTCATTAAAAATATTTATGGGGCTGAAGAAAATTTCATTATCTTAAGAATAATTTCGGAACGTGAATAAAAAATTTAGAGGCGCTCAATTTTATTGTCAAAATTTAAAATTCTTTTACTGGACAAACATTTGTGGTCCAAAAGAAGGTCCCAATCAACATTTTTTAGTCTTTAAAATTTCATTAGGTACTTAAAAGAAATCTGAGAATTCTAAATTAAAAAAAAACTGATAATAAGATTTTCTAAGGTCTCAAATTTTTATTTCCTAAAATTTTATTATTGAAAAAAAAAATCTGAGAATTCTAGCTTTTGAAAACGGATAATGAGATTTTCTAAGGTCTCAAATTTTTATTTCCTAAAATTTTATTTTTGAAAAAAAATCTGAGAATTCTAGCTTTTGAAAACTGATAATGAGATTTTCTAAGGTCTCAAATTTTTATTTCCTAAAATTTTATTATTGAAAAAAAAATCTGAGAATTCTAGCTTTTGAAAACGGATAATGAGATTTTCTACGGTCTCAAATTTTTATTTCCTAAAATTTTATTTTTGAAAAAAAATCTGAGAATTCTAGCTTTTGAAAACGGATAATGAGATTTTCTAAGGTCTCAAATTTTTATTTCCTAAAATTTTATTTTTGAAAAAAAATCTGAGAATTCTAGCTTTTGAAAACGGATAATGAGATTTTCTAAGGTCTCAAATTTTTATTTCCTAAAATTTTATTTTTGAAAAAAAATCTGAGAATTCTAGCTTTTGAAAACTGATAATGAGATTTTCTAAGGTCTCAAATTTTTATTTCCTAAAATTTTATTATTGAAAAAAAATTCTGAGAATTCTAGCTTTTGAAAACGGAATAATGAGAAATTTTAGGGTCTCAAATTTTTATTTCCTAAAATTTTATTTTTGAAAAAAAATCTGAGAATTCTAGTTCTTGAAAATGGATAATGAGATTTTCTAAGGTCTCAAATTTTTATTTCCTAAAATTTTATTTTTGAAAAAAAATCTGAGAATTATAGTTCTTGAAAATGGATAATGAGAAATTTTAGGGTCTGAAATTTTTATTTCCTAAAATTTTATTATTTAAAAAAAATCTGAGAATTCTAACTTTTGAAAATTAATAATTAGATTTTTTAGTATCTAAAATTTTTATTTTCTAAAGATTTTTTTATTAATATTTATGAAGAAACATTTGTGGTCCAAAGATTCCAATAAATAATTTTTATTCTCTAAGATTTTATTATTTAAAGGAAATTTTTGGGTTTTAAATGAAATTGGAATCATACAAAAAACAAAAAATTAAATTTAAACTCACATTTTTCTTTTTTATCAAATTGCACGAAGGTTTTTCTTATTTTCAGATTAATCTGTGTTTTATAAAATGCTTTCTGAATGTTTAATTTTTATATATTAACTTGTAAGTTTTTTTTTTGAATTTATAATATTTTTTTGTTAAAATTTATTAAACATAAAGTAGAGAATAAAGTTCTGTGTGAGTGCAGTGATTTTTTTTAGTCTTGAAAGTTTTTTTTGTATTTAAAAAAAAAATGTTTTAACAGTTTTTTTTTAAAGAAATAAATAAGTCAATGCATTTTTTTTAATCGTTCGTCTTTGAACACAATAAAATGTTTTCTTATTTTAATTTGTTGTTTTGCATGAAATAATTGATTAAAAGAAAATCATTTTTAATGGTTTTTTTTTGGAAGAATTCCTTTTGAAAAAGTTGTTTTTTTTTTCAAAAATATAATTTAGGGTGGGAACATCAAATTTCGGCCCATCGCCACTGAGTTCGAGGCATGGAAGTCAGGAATCTCTGCGACATTTGAGTACAATGGGCTCCATGAGTATGTTGCAGACACCAACATCGGGCTCCAGGGATGCCGTGGCGGCGGCTCAGAAGAAGAAAGGCATCAAATCGAGCCTTGGACGATTTTTCAGCAAAAAAGAAAAGGTTAAAAAATTACTTTTTTTTTCTAAATTGAAATTATCCGTTTAGAGTGAATTAAATGTTTTTCCTTCTTGGGCACAGGTGAAAGGTGTAAAGGACTCTATGCCTGATGGGTCCACGAGTATGATGTCAATGAGTGGACTATCTGTGGCTATGAGCGATATTGATTCAAATTACGACGTAATGAGCATATCAGGTGGGAAAATTGGTGGAAAATCATCCGCAGTTGACTACGGGAGGCAGAAGAAGAAGTAAGTTAAAAAAAAAACTTTTAAAAGAAGTTAAATAAAATTTGAAATTAAAAAAAATAAATAAATTTCGAAGGGAACATGACTATCGTCACGATTTGCTGGGTGAAGCAATGAAAGCCGGTACGCCATTTGCTCTCTGGAATGGACCAACAATTGTGGCCTGGCTGGAGTTGTGGGTTGGTATGCCAGCGTGGTATGTGGCTGCGTGTAGGGCAAATGTAAAATCAGGAGCCATCATGAGTGCACTCAGTGACACAGAAATTCAAAGGGAAATAGGTATTTTGCAAATTTTACTCTCTCTCTCAGGAATTTTGCAGAATAATTAAATTTTGTGGGTTTTTCTCTCCGTGCGAAGGTATAAGCAATCCACTCCATAGGCTGAAACTCCGTCTTGCCATTCAGGAGATGGTCTCACTAACTTCACCATCAGCACCACAAACAACACGCACAACATTGGCCTTTGGTGAGTGGAATATTTTTTTTTTCTTTTTAATGTTTCATTTTTAACCTGCTGGCCGCCAAGACCTTGGAGCTTCCTTAGAGCGCCAAGGTGGGGTCGTTGAACGACCCCAAGAAGGAAGTCGATTTTCTCATAAACTATAAAACCGGGAACTGTCGGGTCACTACCTTTAGACTCCTTATATAGTCCTCTTGCCCCTTGCATCACAAATTCGCTACCCGGAAAGACGCAGAAGAAGATATTAGGGAAAAACATTTTTCACTCATTTTTCACACTTTCTTCGTGAGAAATTTGCCACGAAGTTGACTGCAACCACTATTTTTTTCACCATTTCCCCACATTCCCCTCACTTCCCGCACCGTAATAAATGACAATATTTCTCGAATATTCTTTATTGTTTTGCACATTTATATGCTTCTAATTATGTTTTATGTTGTTTATGTTACTTATTCGCGATAATTCTGACACTGAGATGGTAAAGTGAGAAAGTAAACACAACCCTTCAACCCCCTTCAACCATATGATTTATGATGTGACTAACTTCATTCTAAGAAATTTTCCGCAGCATGGCCGTTACACCAATTTTTGAATTCCCTTCTTCTACATTTTCCTTAATAACTTTTCTTGTGGTGGACGGATTGAGCTGAAATTTTTACACAACCTCCTCAGATAACCAAGGAACTTATTTCCAAAAGAGGGGAACGCTAACTTTTATATTTATTAAGTTATAGCACGAAATATAGGGCTGGGGTCGTTCAACGACCCCGCTTGGCGGCCTAGAGGTTAAAGAATTTTTCAATTTTTTTCTTTTGCATTTTATAATTAAATTGTTTTAGAGAAATCTTTTTGTTTTATCTTATACAAATCAAAATAAAAACGGAGGATAAAAGAGTTGAATCAATTCACTTGTTTTGGGGACTTTATCCAAGTTATCTAAATGATTTTATCCAAATAATTCTTTGAAATATTTGAAACAAATAAGATTTTATTCTAAAAAGAATGATTTCTGGATTTTATCCAAGATTTTCACTGACTATGAATGTTATCCAAATTATTGAGAGAGTTTTTTTTAGGTATCCAAATGGGTTTAGCCAGACTACTATTCACTGAACTCTTCTCCTAAAGTTTATCCAGAATATTCACTGAATTTTATCCAATATATTCACTGAATTTTATCCAGAATATTCAGTGAATTTTATCCAAAATATTCACTGAATTTTATCTAAAATATTAACTGAAGTTTATCCGGAATATTCACTGAATTTTATCCAAAATATTCGCTGAATTTCATCTAGAATATTCAGTGAATTTTATCCAAAATATTCACTGAATTTTATCTAAAATATTAACTGAAGTTTATCCGGAATATTCACTGAATTTCATCTAGAATATTCACTGAATTTTATCCAAATTATTCGCTGGTTATCAGTTAGAATATTTACTAAATTTCATTTACAATATTCATAGAATTTTATCTAGAATATTAAGTGAAGTTTATCCAGAATATTCACTGAATTTTATCCAAAATATTCGCTAAATTTTATCTAGAATATTAATTGAAGTTTATCCAGAATATTCACTGAATTTTATCCAAAATATTCACTGAATTTTATCTAAAATATTAACTGAAGTTTATCCGGAATATTCACTGAATTTTAACCAAAATATTCGCTGAATTTCATCTAGAATATTCACTGAATTTTATCCAAATTATTCGCTGATTATCAGTTAGAATATTTACTAAATTTCATTTAAAATATTCACTGAATTTTATCTAGAATATTAAGTGAAGTTTATCCAGAATATTCACTGAATTTTATCCAAAATATTCGCTGAATTTTATCTAGAATATTAACTGAAGTTTATCCAGAATATTCACTGAATTTTATCCAAAATATTCACTGAATTTTATCTAAAATATTAACTGAAGTTTATCCGGAATATTCACTGAATTTTATCCAAAATATTCGCTGAATTTCATCCAAAATATTCGCTGAATTTCATCTAGAATATTCACTGAATTTTATCCAAAATATTCGCTGATTATCAGTCAAAATATTTACTGAATATTATACACAATATATTCACTTTGAATTTTTATCCGAGAATTTTATATTTAATTTTATCCAAAATGTTCACTGAATTTTATCCTAAATACATAACTGATTATTATCCACAATTGCTACATATTTTTATCCAAGGTAGACATTCAATTTTATCCAGTATATCTACTCATGTTTATCCAAAGGAAGAAACATTTTTTGAGAATACTCAAGTTCATCCTACTGAGTTTTCTCTTTAATGCAAAAGATTTTCTTTTACTTATTTGGCCCCTGTCTCCCTGAAATTTCTTCAAATTTTTACTCATTTTAAAACTTTTTTTTTAAAGGTTTTTAAGCAATTTTAATGAGATTTTTTTGTGTGTAGGTGATATGAATCATGAATGGATTGGAAATTATTGGTTACCAAGTTTGGGTTTGCCGCAGTATCGTACGACGTATATGGAATGTTTGGTTGATGCGCGAATGTTGGATCATTTGACGAAGAAAGATTTGCGCGGGCAACTGAAGATGGTGGATAGTTTTCACAGGACAAGCCTACAGTACGGGATTTCGTGTCTGAAAAGGCTAAACTATGATCGGAATCAACTTGAGGAGAGGCGAAAAGCATCGGAGAATAACTTGTCGGACGTTCTTGTGTGGAGCAATGACAAAGTTATTCGTTGGGTGTCGAATATTGGATTGAAGGTGAGTCTTTCTTTTTTTTTTTTTTGGAAATTATTATTTTTTTATTAATTTATTTTTGCGTGGCAGGAATATGGCAATAATTTGTTAGAATCTGGCGTTCATGGGGCTCTCATTGCTCTAGATGAGAGCTTTGATGCCAATGCAATGGCTCTAGCTCTGCAGATTCCCACACAAAATACCCAAGTAAGTTTTTTTTTCAATTTTTTTTTATTAATTTTTAAAGTTTCTTTTATGAAAAGAAAATTAATAAAAAAATAATTATTTGTTTAAAAAAATTAAATTAGGCCCGACAAACATTAGAAATGGAATTCAATAATCTACTGCAAATGTCGACGGAGAGAAGGCCTGAGACTGAACAACTCAATAAATCCTGATCCAACGTCAGTCTTTCTAGTCTTAGTGATGAATGAAAAGAAGTATTTAACTAAAAAACAAAAAGAAAAAAAGAATATTAAATGAGAAAAAGGTAGGTTTTGTCATGTATTTATATGTTCTTTAATTTTTTCTACCAATTTAAATGTAAAAAAAAAATCTACATAACTTGTCAAGTCATTTGGAACCTATACTTTTGTTTATAATAAACTAATCTATATTAAAAAAAAAAACTTATTATATATATGTATTAAAAACTATGTGTAAACAAAGATGAGAAAAAAACCAAAAGATGAAAGTGGGAAAGTATTTTACTAGGATATTTTCCAAACTTATATTAATATATACAGTAAAACAAAATGATTAAAAAAAAATATGAAATTTTTCATATAAAAAATAAATAACAAAAAAATGCTAAAAGTAATTTATAAAGGAAATATACACCGTGGGTCATTCAGATTAAATATAAAAGGCTTTTTCATCCGTTTTTTTTTTTAACTTTTATTTTCTATTTCATTTTTTTATTATTATTGTTGGTTTTTTTTTAAGGAACTACAAGAATATATACAAAAGTCTGATTAAACAATACGTTTTTACTGTAAAATAGAAAACAAAGAAAAACATTGCATAGATAATAAATTTTTCTTAAATTTTTTGTAATTTTTACACAAAGTTTTTAAAAAAGAAAAGTAAATGAGAAGAAAAACCAGAGATAAATATTCTTTATGAAAAAGCTTTCTATTGGGCACTGCTGACTTCCACTTACTACAGGTTTGTATTTAATGAGGAGGAAAGTATATAGAATAAAAATGAGATAATATTATTAGAATAAAAAAAAAGTGAAAGAAAAACTTTAGGTACCATCACGGTCCAGGTATTACCTAGTCCTATACAAACGGCTAAATGTCGCCTCTTATCCGCAATGGCGTGGTGGCGCTAGTGTCGATTTCCATTCGGTGCTCTTCGTATCTCTCGTCAGGGGCGGACGCACGCCGTGCACATGAATTCTTTTTATTTATTTATTTATTTTCTTTTTTCCCTTTTAATATTTTTTCTTCTTTCTTAAATTTCTTGTTTTTTTTTAATTTTTTCTCTTATTTACTAAATTTTAGTGATTATTGAAGTGTAAAAAAATCACTTTTCACCAAAAATGTCAACAAAAATGTGATTTTTTATGTTATCCACTTTTTTTTAAAATAATTATTATTGTTTTTATGCCCCAGAATGTGCCAATTCCATCTGTTTTTCTTCCAGTGAGAGAAAATCTTTGGTGCTCAACGAAATTTCTCCCCATTATTGTTAAAAAATTTGAAGTAACAATAATTGTAAAAATTAAAATTAATATTTTTATAATTTAATTCGCGCAAAAATAATCTTCTGCATGGTTCATTTATTCATTCATTTATTTAAACAAAAATCATAAAATTATGGGGTCCACCCCTCTTACAATAATTAGAAAATAAGAGAAAACATTAAAGAAAAAAAACAGAAGGAAAAAAATAACAGAATTTTTTTACACGTTAATAATTAGAAAAACAAGTTTAAGAAAGAAGAAAAAATATTAAAAGGGAAAAAAGAAAGTAAATAAATAAGAAAAAGAATTCATGTGCACGGCGTGCGTCCGCCCCTGACGAGAGATACGAAGAGCACCGAATGGAAATCGATACTAGCGCCACCACGCCATTGCGGATAAGAGGCGACATTTAGCCGTTTGTATAGGACTAGGTAATACCTGGACCGTGGTACCATCTCATTTTTTCTTTCTTAAAGAGTTTGGGCGAAGGGAAATAAAATGGAAACTGATATTTTTACTTTTCAAACGGGAAATGTGGAGATGGGGATTAAGAGATTGTTAAATGAGAGGAATATTTGTAATTTTTACCTAAATAGTTAGATTTTGTTATATTAATAGTAAAAGGAAAAAAAAAAGAAAATTAATGATAGTAACGTGAAAAAAATAAAATGAAAAAAATTACTGAGCATTGAATAAATAATTAACTGTAATTGCATAAGAATAAAAGTAAAAAAAAAAGAATTTGTTACAATAAAAGCATAAAGTCAACACGTAATGTTTTGGTGCTGACGAGGAGGGTTTGTTTAATTACCAAATAAAAAAATGAGATGATTAAGAATGAACAGAATGAGCCAATAGTTTAATAAAAGTCGCGCAAGGTTTCGTTTTATTTATTTATTTTTTTGTTTAGATCGTGGGGAGAATTCTTTTTAGAAATTCTTGAAATTTATGCGCAAGAAAGAAGAAAACTTGTTAAGAAAATTACTCAAATTAATTTAATTTTTCTCGAGAGAAATATGCATTAAATTGATTGAATTAAAAAAAAATTGACCAACTGATTGATAACTTAGGAAGTCAATATTCGGTCAATATTTGATCAATTAATGATGAAAAATTGATTGAGCAAAAATTGACTCAATATCGATTGAATCATCCGTCTGATAAAAAAATTTAAAGAACAATTTTCTGTCAGTTGCTGATTAATCCATGATCAAAAGTTGATTGATCGAAAATTGATTGTTCAAAAATTGACTCAATATTGATTGATCAAAGATTGAGCATAAATTGACAAACCGATTGTCGAAGAAATTAAAAACAATATTTGATCAATTAATGATTGAAAATTGAATGTGTTAAAATTGACTCAATTTTGATTGATCATTAATTGAATCAACCAACTGATGAAAAATTAAAGAACAGTATTTTTTGGACTGGTCCATGATCATTAAAAAATTGATTGATTCAAAATTGACCTAATATTGAGTGATCAGTAATTGAGTATAAATTGACGCACAGATTGTTGAAGAATTTAAAATCAATATTTTATCAATAATTGATCAATTAATGATCAAAAATTGACTCAATATTGTTTGATCAATAATTGAATCAAGCAAAATTGAAAAAGAATATTTTGTCAATTGCTGATTAGTCCAAGATCAAAAATTGATTGATTGTAAATTGACTTAATATTCATTGATCAGTGATTGAATATAAATTGTCCAATTGATCAATTAAAGATCAAAAATTGACTCAATACTGAAAGTGTCAACATTGAGTCAATCTAGGTTGGTATAATGCACAATTATTGAGCAATCTTTGACCTCAATAATTGTTTAATCTGATTTAATCATGATCTGGTTTATCAACTTGTGATCAATTACTTATCAATCTGATTGACTCAATCATGATTGAGTATTCTTTGACTCAATCAATTTGTTTTCTGGCGAATTGTTTCCTTCATTTCCGATTAAAAAAAAAGAAGTGAGAATTTAGTAAAATAGTCGTTTTATACTAACTTTGCATTGATCTAACCTATAAATACTCTACTTGAGTTTATCAACCAATCAGGAAGTTTTCCATATGTCGATGAATAAACTCCTTTTACATTCATTTCAATTAAAATTTTGCATTTTTTTTTCACGTGTATTTTCTGTATTGAAATTTTGAAAAATGAATTAAAGTAACAGACAAGTAAGGACTTAAATATCCTCTGTACCATAGAACGTAAGTATACCAAGGGGAGAAATAATATAGATAGAGAGTCCGAAATATTTCGCCATCAATTTTCTGTTATTTTTATTCCTTCAAAGCTTCCCAAAATTCGTTGGATTTTTTTTTTATTTCTCTATCAAACCTTAACTACTTGAAAAAATGGGCTCATCCTGTTGGAACAGAAGACAGCAGCATGTTGAGCAGAATTTCGCAATGCTTTAATGACAAAGAAGAAAAAATATAAAAAATAAACTAATAAATTGAATTTAGTAAATAGTAGAGAGAGAAGAAAAATTCCCAACTTCCTGATGTAGAAAAAAAATGTAATTTTATCACTGAAAGACAAGAACTGATGAAGAAAATATCAACCATAGAAATTACCTACATAGTTGTATGTGTACAGTATATTAGATAAATTTAATGTACAGATGTTTGGGCGATAGAAATCCATTTCCGTTTTTGACTCTATATCAATTTCTAATTTTCCTTACATCATGAAGTTTTTCTTTTATTTTCTCTTCTACATCTCACACTATCCATATCACAAAAAAAACGTTATCACATTTAAAGAAAAAAAGACGGGATAGGGGGTGGTTGTAAAACATTTAATAATAAAAAAAAAGTCATATAGAGAAGGAAGAAAAAATAATGCATTTAACATTTTGAATGGAAAAACAGGAAAAATGTCGGAAAATTAAAAAAAAATACGGAAGGGTTGGTATTGGGCTTATGAGAAAATTCTTGCATAGACATAACCATTCTTAATATGTAAACTACATTCAAAGATTTTTTGGATTTTTCGCGCGAAAAAAAAGGGAAAGAGAAGGAATATAGATACAAAAAAAACATAATAGTTATGTAGTTAGATGATTAACATTATTTATAAAAGAAATTGATTAAATTGATGAGAAAAAAATAATATAAATGTGAAATAAATAAATTAATAGATAACTTCTGAAGAAAAAAGAAAAAGAAATGAAACAAGGGCTTTGAGGGGTGAAAAACAAACACACAAGAAAATTTTGAAAAATATAGATTTTTTATTTCAATTTTCTAAACGAAATAACCTGAAATTAATTTAATAATAATTAATAAAAAAAACCTACATTGCTGTATTAAAAAAATGTAATTATTATAGGTTATTTTCAATTGTTATTATTATCAACATGAGTGCTGATAAAGTATATTATTATACATAAATTTCTAATAAAGTGAATGGGAAGTAATGTATACTACTTATTAAAAAAAAAGAAAGAAAAAAAACAAACAAACGTGTATGCTGAAAGGGCTGAAAGGATGAAAATGAGAAAGGAAAACTTACTTATAAATATATTTAAAGAAGAATAAAGAAAAGAGAAGGAATAGCAAGAAAAAAATTTTGTATTTATAGCGGTGAGACACTAAGAAAAAAAAATAGAAAAGAAAAAATTGTATTTTTTAATACAAGAAGAAATAAGAGTGAGAAAAGAATTTCAAGAATTTGGTATAAATGTAATAGGCTTTTTAATATCTCGAGTCATTATTAGTCAAGATAAAGATAAATTGATGAAGAAATTGTATAATTACCATTTTATAATTAATTAATTAATTCTTGTTAAACTGCCATATATAACTTTTTCTTTGTAAAGAAAATTAATAATTTTCCTGTTCAACCAAAATGTCCAACAATAGGTGAAGAAAACCCCGCGAAAATAGCATGAAAAGCATTATTTTCTCTCAGAAATCTTTGCTAAATTAGCCCATGAAGAGTTTAAAGTTTTTTTTTTAATTTATTCTTTGTGTTGAATTTATTTTTTATTCTCAAAGGGTTATTTTTTTTGTAAAGAAAATCTTTAATTTTTCCCTAAAATTTACGCATTGAAATAATTTTTAGTTATTCTGTGTGAAAGAATTGAAAAATTTGACAGGTCTAAAAAATTAGTACATGATTTTAGAACCTATTAGTGAAGACACATTTTAATTCTGTAGATAATCTTTTATTTTTCTCACAATCTGGGAATTTAAAACATTATTTAAAAGTATTTTATGGAACAAAATTGAAAGGCTTAACATGATTGACAGATCTAAAAAATTAGAACACATTTTAGAACTCATTTATAGTCAAGTCATTTCAGTTTTGTAGAAAATCTTTCCCTTTTCACTGAGAAATTTCAAATAGCTTTTTTGGTGGGAGCTGAGGTGCTCTCTCCGGGGGCGTCAAGGCGTCAAGGGAGAGAGCACCTCAGCTCCCATCAAAAAAGCTAAATTAACCACGTCAAGAAAACAACCATCAGGATCAAATTTCAAATAGTTTCGAAGTCTTCTTTGGGTTAAAATTGAAAGAATTGTCAGATCTAAAAATATTAGAACATATTTTAGTACCCATTTATATCTAAGGTACTTCAATATTGTAGAAAATCACTAATTTTTATCAATTACGCATTGAAACTTGTAGTATTCTGTAAAATAAATGGTAAAGATTTAACAGGTCTAAAAATTTAGTACATACATATTTTTTTTTAGACTTTGCAGTCATGAAACATTCAGTTCGATTCAAAAAAATTTTATTTATTTTTTGTGGCAAAACAGAATATTATATTTTTTTTTAATATTCTTGTTAATAAAATTTAAACGGAAAAATCTCCTGTTCTAAAAAAGCTTCTGTGTGGCTCAAATTAGGGTAAAAGAACAAATAAATTTTATTACCTACTTATTTAATTATTTTTTGAATAAACTTGTTCTAAATTTTTCGTCTGGCTTCTTTAGAACACGAGATATGTATGTACTAAACTTTTTAAAGGTGATTTTTTATTATTTCTTTTTTTTTAAATATTTTTTATTTAAAAAATAATCAACTGGGCTAATTTTTCAAAGCTTTCGAATTTGTATGAAAACATTATTCCTGCGCATTCAAGACGTTCCAAAAAAAAACTTTTCCTTCTGCAATGAACATTTCTTTTTAATTTATTTTACAATTTGTTTTATGCAAAAATATTCGGATTGTGCTAAATTATTAAGTCAAAACATATTGCGAAGAAAAAGCGAGAGATGAAGAAGAAATATAAGAAAAAAAAGGAGACAAGTTATACATTACATTAAAAAAAAATGCTAAATAAACATGTAAAGATAACAAAAAAATGATTAAAAACATTACAGAAAAAGGAGGGAGCTTCTGTTAAAGCTCCAACAAGGACCATTTATTGCTGGAAATGAGAAAAAAATTAGGCAAGAGCAAAAGGATTTCAAAGAATGAGAAAAGAAACAAAAAGAAGGAATAAAAGAGGTCGAGAACAAAAAGAAAAAAGAATGAAATTGAAAGGAAGAAAAGCTGAGAGTGGAAAGTAAATTGTTATAAAGACAGTATTGCAATATAGTACACAATGTGAACAAAAAATATTTATAATGATGAAAAAGGATACTAAAGAAAAGTCGAAATGCAAAGAATATTAATCTTGTCGAAACGCTTACAATGGAATACAGAATACACAGCAATTAATAACATTTGTTTGTCTTTTATTATCTTGTTTGTGAATCAGAATTATTTTTTTAGTTACCTGATGAATTGTGAGAAAATACTCGAAACGTCATTAACGGAATTTGTCTTTGAAATTTTTAACACTTGGAGGACTTTACTGGTACTTGCTACCAATTTGAACCTAAAAATCGTTACAGAATAAAATCTATTGGGCCTATCTCGATGAATTTAGCATCTATGTGTAGGGAATTTTAATTACTTTAAGATAGCAGAAAGAAAATCCCGAGAAAAATCTTTTCTTTGGAAGATAATTGAGGTCAAAGTCAGAATCCAACGCGGAGGATCAAATTGGTAATAACTATCAGTCAAAATCCCATACATTTTAGTCATGGTTTTGAGGTTATGTTTCCCCATATTTCCCAAATAAAGTACTCTTCTACACTTTTCCTCTGTGAAAATAATTAATGTTGACTAATTTTATTACCGGAAGTGACTAACAAGTTACTTTAAGAATCTAAGTTTGTGATAATTTAGGCGCAATAATAAATTAAGGAAAATTGTAGCTAAAAAAGTCGTTTGAATTGGCAATTTTGCATCGATTCGACGTAATTTTTTTTAGTGACGATTTTCTCAATTAAATATTTAGTAATTAGGTGAAGGAATGCATGAAGAAGATCAAGAATTAGTGAAACTTTCGATCCTTGCTCAATAAACTGATTAATAATTAATTATTGAACATATTTTTTCAGCTGGTAGTTATTACCAATCTGATCCTCCGCGTTGTGCCAAATGTTGGGTCCTCCAAGTGTTAACGGAATTTGTCTTTGAAATTTTTAACACTGCATCGAGTATTTTAACCTCAAAAGTTTGACCTCTGAAAAGAAAATATTTTTTCCAAATTTTCTTTCGACGATCTTGAAGTAAGATGGAAGAAAACTGGAATAAAGACCGTTACACCAATTTTTGAATTCTCCCTTCTTACATTTTTATTAATAATTTTTTTTCCAGTGAACGGATTTACCTCAAATTTTGACCAGATAACCAAGGAACCTATTTCCGAAAGCTTGGTTCTATACCTCTAAGAACTAAGGCACAATTAATCAAAATCTAGCTCTGGGGTCGGTCACCTAACCCTCATAGTAAACGAAGGGTTAATTCTGAGACGAATTGAAAAAAGTCGAATTGGGCACTTCGGCCAGCAAAATCCACCGGGTTAATCAAGTTTTTTTTTAAAGTAATTTACAATCTTTTTTATTCTTTAATCTATTACAGAGCTAATTCTTTAATTATTTTACAACATAAGATGACCTTTCTCCTTTAATTTGCTCTCCTGGATGCTCTTCTGCTGAAGCTCCTTCTCTCGTAGGATACGTGCATGTCGTTCCTTTGCAAATGCAATTTCCTTGTTGAGGTTCACAATTTTCTCTGCAATTACTCTCTGCTCTTCCATCCGCTTCTTTTGATGAGCCTGGAAGGAAGGAAATCACATTGTTATTTCAATGCCAAATTACGATTTAATGCTGATTTATCTCACCCCAAGAGGTGTTGGTCGTCCATCCATGAATGTGTAGTCCGGGAAATTGGTGAGGGGCCCGAATTTTGTAGGGTTCACCTTGAATAGCTTGCACATGTGACTCGTCTTGGGGGGCTTCAGGACTGATTTATCGTGCAAATCATACTTTTTTCCCCGGATTTGGGCTACGAAATCAAGAATTTCCAAGTTAATTATTTTCACCTCATTTTCAATGATTTTGTGGGAAATTTTCACAAAGAAGGAAAGCTGGGAACTTACTTGTGAGGGGAGCTTGCAAACTTAATCGAAATAATTGAATTTTATTCATTTTATTTAGATTTCTTTTTTGGTAAATAAAGTTTCTTATGTGTTTTGAGGTTGTGTTTTGATTGTCATTGAGGTTATGTTGAAGATTTCTCACTCGGTGTGGTGAATTCACGGAGAAAGGTAAATTCACCACGCGAATTTATAGAAAACACTCGGGAAAAAAATCTTTTGTTTGAATTTTTATTAACATTTCAGATTGTTTATGAAGAAATTCTGAGATTAATGGGAAATTCCTTGCTGAGAATTTTCCTCATGCAAAATTAACTTTTCCGCAGAAAATCGCAAAAAAGTTTTGAAAGAGAGTTGCCATAAATGGTGAATTTTTGCACGTACCGCAGCGCCACCACACAGCACAAACTCCGCGAATTTCATCAGACTTTGCGCACCTTTTTTTTGTGCATGGCTATCAAAAACACGCACTATTTCCACTGTTTGCAGTAAAATAGTAAATATTTCACATAAAAGTGCATTGAGTGTGATTAAAAGATCTCTCCGTGGAGCATAGATGGTGGATTAGGTGAGCCAACCTGTGGGCTTCCTCCTGAATGGACATTTTAAAAGGTAAAAAAAGCTCTTTAGGGCAAATTGCCAAAACCCCAAAAACTATGGCTGGCTGCCTGTCAAAGTTGAGGAAGAACATTTTTATCCTTTTGCCCCCTTTTTGTACAATTTTCCTTGTTCTGGGCAATTTTTCTAATAAATTCCTTTTCGTCCTTTCAGGTAAATAAGTTCACACGAAAAATTTGTGCAAAGGGCTGATAATTTGGCATCCTAGAGTGGCGTGAGTAGAAAAAAAAATCTTTTCCTTTCCTCCCCGTCTCGGTCGTAAAAATGCAAAAATTACTCAAATAAAGCTCCGCATAGACAACAAGCTTAAACCTTCTTGAAGATTTAAATACGTTTAGGGATTTTTCTTCATTTATTTTGCTCCTGATTTAACCTTTTTGTGTTTTTTATTTTATGTTTGCAAAGTCACAGATTTAAGTATAAAAATAATTTTAAAAAAAAATAATTTTTGTTATTGATTTTTTAATGAGAAATTTTTTAAATGGTCTGTATTCTGAAATAAAGTTTTCAAGAAAAAGTTTTTAGACAAACATTCATCCACAAAAATAAGTAGAAAATTGGTAATTTTATCTAAGATGTTAACCCGTTACTGTATGGAAAACCTTTTCATTTGATAAAAAAAATTGTCTTTGATTATAAAAAATATTAAGAAAAAAATGAAAATATATAAATAGCAGCTAAATACCTAAAAATTTACTCTAAAGTTCATCTGAATGATCAAAATAAATTCCAAGATTAAAAAAAAAGGTTGAGCAAATCCTCAAAATGTTTGGAATAATTCTTTCTAATACTAAAGATTCTTTAAAAATATTTCTAATCAAATTGAAAAAATCTACTTAAAAAGTATAGAAAATCAGAAACGAATCTTTCATTTTTATTTTATAGATTTTTAACGTAAAAATCCTTAAAATAATCTTTTATCATAACATTAATTTTAATACAGAATAGCGATTTTTATATAAAAAAATTTTTTAGCTGTGTTTTTTAGATTCATTTAAGACAAAGAAATAAAAAGAATTTCGGGTCAGATTCAGGGTAAAAGATCTTTTATTTTTATTTTATGAATTTTAATCGTAAAAGTCATCAAAAGAATCTTTTATAAGATAAAAAATATTTTACACAGAATATCGATTTTTTTATAATAAAATTAAAAAAAAAATTTCAGTATGGGTAAAACCTTTGAAATGGGCATTGAAAATTATTCCACAAAATTGTGAAGAATTTAGCGAATGCATGATGGGCAGAATTGATTAAATTTTTATTAATTATTAATAATCAGCAAAAACTAGACAAAAACATGATTTTGCCTTCATAATTTTAGTTTGAGATCAATTTCTGTCAGATTCATAATTTTTCATATCATCAACAAACGATATAAAATAGCTTAAAACACTCATAGAAGGACCACCAAAACTCACTTTGATCAGAAAAGAAAAAACTCGATAAAAACTTTTATCCTGAATGCCAATTCTTTTTTATTTTTTATTTTTGGAGACTTTATAAAAGTTTGGAGACTAGTTTTTTTTATGGTGAATACCAAAATTCTTTTATTTTTTTACGCTGAATACCTAAATGAGTCTAATTTATGATTTTTACTGATCCTACAAGGGTTAACACGGCAAAATTATTTTAATCTTGCCTTGCAAAAATCTGAAAAAAGTATTTTTTTAATAGAAAAAAAAATCGGTATTCTATTATAAAGATTTTAGGATAATTGGCTATAAAATAAAATTAGAAGAAGAAAAGACAAAAATTGATCAAACTTTTATCCTGAATACCTAATCTTTTTTCGTCTTCTGCCTCCTTTTAGCCTTGTGCGACTATGGTTTTTGAACACTTTAAAAATTCTAGGGAAAGGACATTTATGGTAAATAATTATAATTCTTCTATCCCTTCCAATGAACAACAAATTGACCCTTTTCCTCTAAAATTTTCTTTTTTACATTAAATCTGTCCCTTGATTTGTCAAAAAAAAAATCATTTAATCATTTAAACCTATGAGAAAATGACAAAATAATTAAATTTTGTAATAGTTCAGTAAATTCAGATAATTTACCACCAATCAAAAATTAAGTACCACCGTTTGATGAATTTGCAAGCAATTAATTGTATAATAACTATGTAATGAGAAGTGGGGTAAATGATTTTGTGATCCCTCATATTATATTCTCTCTGTACACGCTTCAGGTTACTTCTTGGTAAATTTATCCATGTGGAAGGATAATGTAATGAAACAAGAGGCTCTCACAATACTCACAGAGAGTGTGCAAATTTCAACCACTACATACTACTTAATATTGCAGGCAGGTAGAATATACAGACAAAAGACTCTTTAAAGGGATGAGGGAAAAATTTTACCTTGAAGAATGTTCAAAAGAACAAAAAAAAAGTTGAGAAGGTTTTACTTTTCAGCATAATATTTGGTTGTATTTGCTTAAGAAATTTTGGTATATTTTTGTAGAGATTCCTTGAAATTTGTATAAAATCCTTTATTATTTTTCTGAGTGATTTTTAATGAAATTTGATGATTATTTTGTGTTTTGAAGCTTCTGGAGATTTTTTTTTGATTAAAATGAGGATAACTGAAAGCTCTGCCACGAGGCAAAGTCAAGGAAAATTCAATCAAAGAGAAAACAAGAAAGTTTACTTGACTACAATGATGTTAACCACACTGTGTTTGTCCAAGGCTTAGTGGTTGGAGGGATGATCTTTTTGTAAACTGTTGCTTATGTATTTGTGAAGGTAATTTTGCTGCAAATATATAGTTGGAAGATGTTTAAAAAAAATGGAGGGCTGACAAAACCTTTATTTTAATAAATTTTTCTTCTTTTTGTTTTCTTTGAGAAAAAATGGGTAACTGGGGTAAAAAGGTGAATCGGAAAAAAATTAAAATTAATATCTCAAAAAATAGTGGCTACTAATCTGTCTAATTTTGGGTGAAATTAACTAGTCTTAAAATTTCTTAAGATTCTTTTAATTTCCTTAAGAACTTCTCAATTTTTCTTAATCAAAATTAAAGGTTTCTTAAGATTTTTTAAATTTTCTTTATGATCTCTGAAATTTTCTTAATCGAAAGTTAGGATTTCTTAAGTCAAGCTAAATGGGGCTAAATGAATATTTTCTAAGATTTTTTCTGATCGACTTTGGGCTTCTAAATTAAAAATCTTTCGAAAAATATGCATTTAGCCTGACTTAAGAAATTTCAAGTTTCTCTTAAATAAATTGTAAAAAATTTACGTTTTTCTTAAGAAAACCTAAAAAATCTTATGAAAATTTAAAGGAATTTTTAAAAACTATTTTCAAAAACCATAAGAACTCTTTACTTTCACTTAAAAAACTTAAGAAATTCTAACTTTAAAAAATTAAAGTAATCTTATGTTTCTTTTAAGAAAACTTACAACATGTTAAAAATACCTCAGTTTGCTTAAGATTTCTGAAGTTTCCTTAAGATTGTCTTATAACTTCCTAAAGAATATCTCAAGTTTTCTTTAAAAAAAAAAGCCGTTAATTTCTAAAGATATTTTAAACAATTCTTCAGATTTCTTAAGTCAGGCTGAATCGGGCTAAATTAATCTTTTTCGAAGATTTTTCCTAATTGTGTTCCAGAATCAGAATCGTTTTTCAGATTTTCGTAACTTTCTTTTTTTAGCTAAAATTTTTTGGTATAAATTGTTTATAATCATAAATAAATCATTAAAAGGCACAACCATAGTGAATATCATGAACATGCGTCGGAAAATAGTGCCGGAAAAACTCAAGTGGCCAAATTACCCCACTCCAATTTTCCGGATAAAACCATTTCCACAGGAAAATCTGTTTGAGATATCGGAAAATGGATGTCACTATCGTGTTTATGGGGAATCAATGGCCCTTAGTGACGTATAAACTAATTTTTAAGCATTAAAAAATTAACGGAAGAGTCGAATTTCCAAAATGCCAAAAGCACTTGAAAATGGAAAAAATGATTTTTATCAAATAAAAGAAAATCTAATGATCGGATTTTCCCCAAACTTGGTACAATTGGTTATCCCTATAGGGAGTATAAACTGTGAAGAAATGGATTTTCTAGCATTAGCGGTAATACCATTTTTAGAAATCGAAAGTGGCCAAATTACCCCGTCCTCCCCTACATTTAGTCCGATTTTACATAACTTAAGAAATCTTAAGACTGTCTGACTAGTGAATTTCACCCTTAAGAATCAAATTTTTATTTTTTTTTCCTTAGAAATTGACTCAAAAATCGCTTTAAACGTAACTCAAATTTCCAAAAATTATATAAATATCCCTTATTTCAGGGTACAAAATTTTTGCATTAGGCTAAACGTCTTAAGGGTTGAAAAGAAGCCCAAAAGGAATCTTTCTTTATTTCCCAAAGGCTTTAAAATTGATTCCTTAGAAAAAAAAAAGAAAACTTCTCGACTTTTTAAACAGACTTTCAACATATTTTTCTCGTGAATTTTCCTTTTTTTTCTGGGAAATGTTGAATAACACGTCTCATGGGAAATATATATATATAAAAAAAATAACTTTCCTAGAGCTAATCCAAGTTAAAGTCCTCACAAAGTATCAAAGCAAAAGGTTTTTTTTTACGATGACAAATCATTCAAGGATAACATTGTGGTTTATTCCTCGTCGTTATTATCACTGTTTGGTATCACAGAGAATAACCTCATGGGGCACAAATACATATAAATAAAACAAATATATATGGTAGGTAATAAGGATGTAACCGGGGTAACCGACTAATTTTCGGACACTCTGTTACGCCCTCTGTTGTACCCACCTCACTATGTAAAACATTAACATACCTATTAATGCTACAAAATGCAGGTATGTTATGTGATTAAGTGGAAGCAAAATCTAAAATTCCAATCAAAAGGGGTGGGGGTTAAAGGACATTCCATATAAAAGGATTCAGTTGACAAAATCAGATTGAGACTCATGTGGAGGAGGAGAAGGGAAGGAAAAGAAGAGAATTTGTATGTATGTAATTAATTTGTGGCAACAAATTCAGCCAACATACAAAGGCCGCCACCCCATTCATGTTAAAGAGAAAATCCATAATTTTTCGTGCTTCTATTTTCCTCGGCCGAGGTCAAGTTTACATGAGAATTTTTTCTTCAATATCTTTTCAGGGTATATAGGCATTGGTGAAGATCGATACACAAAGTAATTTTATCCTTTATGACTGTGTCGCGTTCAACGCGAAGACAGGAAAAGAGTGAAAATTTGATTGAGACAAACTATGACGTGTTTCTCCTGATTTAAGTGATTAATGGATATTAATTAAAAGCAAAAAAAAAAAATAAGCAGAACTGTGTAAATAAGATGTTTTAAAAAAGAAGAAGATTTAATGACATTCGGAAAATTGTGAAAAGTGTTAAAATCATTTTAATTTGAAGAGATTAATAGAGAACATTTGATTCATCTACAGGACAAAATTCATGCCAGGTATGTTGAAAGCTATTTTCTTTATATCTAAATACAGTGAGGAGAAAAATAATAGCTGAAAGATTTACTGGAGGTTAACATAATTTTTTACATTATTTTTTTCTCAATCTATTTCTTAGTCTTTTTCTGTTTATTTATTATTTTTTTAAATAGGACAAGTTGTAAAAAAAACCTTCAACTTCTATAAGAAAAACAGTTGAGTGAAGTTTGAAGGTTTAACCTTCAAAAGTTTGACATTTATTTTCTAACTTATGACATTTCTATATGTATAATTGACATTTGACGTTCTTCAATGGTTTTACATTATTTTTACTCTTCTAATATTTGACGTTCCTTTGTTTTCAAAAGTTTGAAGTTTCTGTTTGTAATATGTAGAAGTTTTTTTCCCGACGTGTGGCGATAATAATAATTTTCCGGGTTTTTCGTCGGTAAAGTGGGGGTCTCACCCAGAAAAACTCACGTTTTTCAGAGCTTTCGGCTGCGTTCGAAGCCTTCTTCAGTGGTTAAGCGTGGGGAAATTTTCCCTATCTCTGAGCGCGTCACTACGTCAATAATTTTCATCACAAAGAAGAAAAACCCGGAAAATTATGATTCTGTTTGTAATTATTTGACGTTCCTTTTCCTTACATTTGACGTTTTCTTTTCTGAAGTTGGAAGTTTATGATTTGATGTTTCTGTTTCGAATATTTCACTTTCCCTTTTCTTACGTTTGACGTTCCTTCTTTTGACGTTTGACATTCATTCTTTTATTGATTGACGTTCTTTTTTCTTACGTTTGACAATTTTGTTTTTAATATTTTACAATTTTTTTCGATTAAATACTATCCAGACAAAAACCAGTAATGTCTTTATTAACCCAACATAAAAAATATTAAAATTAACAACGAAAATATAATCAAAAATTCGTTAGAATTACGAACAAAAATAATATACAAATTATGTTCTATTGGACGTTAAAGTTTTAATGCTATTATTTTTCACATCACTGTGTTTTGTATATTTAAATGTATTTCTTTGTCTAGTAAAATCCACATTCCGAAGAAACTTTTTATGCTCTTTAGAAAACAAATTTTTCCCGAAGTAAAAGATTCTTGAAAATTTTTTATTGATTTTTTTTCAAAATAAATTAAAGAAAAAACTCTGAATGAATTAATTAAAATTTTAAAAGGTTTCATTCAAAGAATTCTCCAATAACGGTGTGAGAATATAATCCACCAATGCTGTGGTTATTTGGGAGTTAATCAGAATTGTTCAATGTAATGAAAATCCAATAAATGAAAATTATAGAATTTATTGGTTTTCCCCAAATGGCGAGATTATATCACATAGTCTCAACCATTTTCACATATGTGTATTTAATACATAATATACAAATTACTAAAAGCTCTTACTCTGCTCTCCGCATCCTGAACTGGATTATGCAGAGGATGACAGAGCGGGAGATGCAGAGGGAGTGAATGAGAGAGAATGTGGCTGTATGGCCTATTTAATTCTATTGATTTTCCCGTGGTTTGTTCACACGGAGACACACAGATTGCTCATTTTGGGGGATGTTGTCAAACACAACGAAACTATAACATTAAAATGTATGTCTGCATTTGAAATTTGATACATTGTGCACAATTTATTAAAAAATAAAAATTAATAATTAATAATTAAAATGTAAAGTGGAAAATTCAAAAGAAAAATTAATGTGAATTTTATGTAAAAGTTTATTAGATTTTGGTGTAAGTGATTATGGGTTTTGTTAAGGGTATTTTGTGTCTTAAATCATCAACAGATTAAAGCCTTAACTTGTGACAATGCTTTAGTTCCTGAACCTTCATTCTGTTATATTACTTCCTGTCTTTGTTTGGGAAATTATCTCTTGAGGAAAATTCGTGAATTTAGATAATACAAAATTGGAATACAATTGAGCTATAAATTAATCAAGAGAAAATCCCTCTACAACAGCTAAAATAGACTTGATAAGTTTCTTTGCGGGATTAATTTCAGAGTCTCAGAGAATGGGAAGGATCAATCTTAACTTTTTGAATTTATATATAAGGATAATGAATCGTTATTTAAGGAAATTTCTTGTAAATTTGAAGTATTAGGAATGGTTTAAAAGTATATTACGAGAGAGTAAAAAATTGATGAAGATTGATCTTTTCAAAATCGAAAGTTTTTTATTACTTCAATGTGAATAAATTAAAGGTTTTTGAAATTATTCGTTAATCAATTTTGATCAAAAGAGTATTTTTCTGAATGTAAATTACCTTTTAGTTCTGAGGTAGATAGTTGTAAGGAAAAAGAAAGGTTTAACGTTTTTTAATTCAGTTCATATCAAGAATACATTTAAGCTTAACCAGATAAGAAAAGAAAGGGTCTTCCGCCAATCACAATGAATGGTAATTTTGGTACTTTTTAGGTTTCGTGTCCATTCGTTTCTCTTCGTTCATTTTCGTTTTTTTTTATTTTTCTTCATATTCCTTTGATCTCTTTCGTTTTTCTCCGTTTTTCTTCGTTTTATTTATACTTCTTCGTGTTTCTTCGATGATTTCTTTCACCCCATGTGTCCAACTCATATAACCCCGTAAAAAATAATTTATTTTAAAAGTTTATTTCACAACAACTAATAAAAAAATTTAAATACAAAAATTAATCGATTTCATGGATAAACTTGAGCAATTTCACAAGAACTTTCACAGAACTTTTAATAAACGTTGAATTTCGTGTGTTGAGATTAAAATTTTGGGCATTTGAAAGGCTGAAAAAATGAGGTTGAGGACAATGTTTCTGTCGTCTCCTTATGATATTGTTTCACGACAGAAAATCAATAATTACATGAACTTCCCATGGCTTAACATAATAAACGGTTATAAATGAAACTCATCCTCACAGTTAGAATTTTATGAATTTCTTTTTTGACTCCTTTGCCTATGTTATATACGTACAATTCTCCAACTAAATCACATTCCATACTTTGCGTGCATGCTTTCGGAAGTTTTGGACCTTTAATAGTACCTATGTATACATATGTATATCGTCAATTACATATGCGCAAACTATACATAATACTTTACCCTTTATTCTTTTCTATAGTCAAGGTTGCTATGCGGAAACTTTTATTCATCTACTTAATTCTATTCATATACGTATTAATGTTCTTTTTTTTATTAGACTTTTGTGTGGAAATTATTAGGTCACTGTTGACCTAATTTTCATCCATTGATTTTATTTATTTTTTAATTTAAGAATTATTCTTTTAATTTTTTTTTAATAATGGAAAAAAAAACTTCTAGCTGCCGAATGTGTTAGAATGATTTTTGTTCTAAACCACAGCAATGTAAATAAAATATGAGAAAAATGTACATAACGTTTGAAAGAATTAAATTGTTGCCAATGGTAATTAATGACGCCAAAAATACGCCACGAAATAGCAGAGGCATCATTCTGCTGATCTGGCGTATTTTCCCTTGCCTTGCCAAAGCAATAGAAGCTTGAGAAATGTTGTGGACTGTTCAAAAAGTTTCTTTCAAAGTTTCCTTTTTAATTTAAAAGACTAAATTATTTTTATTAATATTTTAATAATTAAGAACTTTGTCTAGAATATGTAAGACCTTTCTCAAGAGCTTTACGCAGCAAAAAGCCATGAAAATTGAGAGAAAAAAGAACAAAAGTTTCGGTAGACTTTGAATGAAATTCATGAACTTTTCGAACGATCCATCTTCTTCATCTACATACATACAAATTGCAGATACTTCGTCTACATAGCTAAAATTTAACAATTAACCAACTGGTACTATATTGTAGGACGATATTCCTACATGGGCTAATAACTACCCTTATTTGAAGAGCTAACGGGTCCCGAACTGAATCGGACGAGCAACAGTGGGCTACTGATACCTATGAGTGCCTGATGAGCGGCATAGAGCTAACGACTCATCTCACTCTTTCACCCAGAGCAGTCCAACCCTTGACACACATAGTGCCACAGCTCAACATATAATACGGTAGAAGGGTTTCTCTACCGGGGCACATAGCATTGTTCTACAATATGTAAATACTTGAGTTTGGGTCTATTATCTCAACAATTTTGTTCTCTGGTCGTTTTTTTTGTTTTACTCTTCAACGCATTTTATATACATTTTGGTGTGCGATGATGCCAATTCCGATACTAAAGAACAACTGTTGGTGGCTTAGATAAAAGCAGGAAATTCTGAATGGCAAAGTTATAATGTAAATATAGCGTAAGGAGGTATTTTATAGGGCGCCATTCAAATTGGACTTTTTCTTTAAATACTTAAAATAGAAATTCCTTATTATGTTGAACAGTTGTTGTATTATTTTCTTTAAGAACATCTCCAACATTCACCTCAATTAGTTATTATATTGAATGTTTCAACAGTTAACTATCTGTGAAAACTTTTTAAGGATTATTAAAAAAAAAGAGGTTTTTCTTGATTCTAAGTTTGTTCTTTAACATTATTAAAAAAATTTTTAATAAGGATTTATTTTGAGATAGAATATGTAGTTAGAACTTTTTTCTTGTGGTACACAAATAAAAAGAATTGTGGCTTCTTATTAAAAAGAAATAATAGGAGGCCTATGGGATGTTCAATATTGCAAGGATCTTTATTAGTAGTTTCACAAAAGAAACTGTTCCTGTCTATCGAGAAATTTTTTTTCACCTTTTTTCAATCGTAAAACGTCGAATAAATCACAAAAATAGAATGAGGAGACTTTTCTCTCAAAGTTTTCATCTGTATTCGAACCGAAGACTTTTAAGTTACGAACCAAGAGCGTTATCAATTACGCTATGTTCCTTAATTAATTAAAATTGAAATTAATTAAGCTGACTTTTATGATTCTTCACTTTTTAATTTATATTTTATTTTTTGAAATATTTTTTAAACATAAAAATTCATTAATTTGTTCTTTGCAAATGTCGATTATTCGTTATGTAATCAAGACAAATGTTATCAATTCAATTGAATTTGAAGCAGTTCTTTCCAGAATACAAGGTACAAGTTGACAGAAACCTAGCTTCTACATAATTCCTTAATATTTTATGATATATCCCAAGATTTTAATTGTTTTAAGAGCTTAAAAGATAATTTTTAAGCAGAATTAAATTTCATTCGAATAATTACATTGCACATTGAGCATAAAATTCGCACGTCGTCTCTATCTGATACTTCTTTTTTTTTTTGCTCTTGTCCTATATCCTCATATTTCTCCTTTTTGATGAAAACAAGGATACAGCGCAGGGATAGAGAGAGAGAGATGTGTATAGACTTTGAAAAGGTATTTCCCCATGACACACAGACATGAGCAAATTGGCAATTGTACAGCGCAAAAGAAGGCAAATACAAGAAGTTTCTAGATCCCTCTACGTACATTTTATCCCTGGAGGAATATTGTTTACAAACAAGGATACTTGCAAGAGTAATTAAAATTTTAATGTAATGAAATAAAATGAATTTCTTTAAGCAAACTTTGGAAGAAAGTGCTTTAAAATGAAAGAAATATATAATCAGGGCATTCCTATAGATGAGAGTCCTGAATCCTGAAATTCCGCATGAATAGAATCCCAATATTCTCTTCCGAATATTCCAGAGAGATGAGAATTTCGGGGGATTTCCTCTAAAAGTTGTTTCCAAATGAATTTTGCTAGTTTTGTTTGCTTTTTCCTCTGTGCGATTGCGTAGAAGCACATGCCAAAAGGGAGAATATATGTATTGGTTGGTAGATGAAGAGAAAAAAAATGGAGGGAAAGTGTTGCGATGTTGCCATCTTTCTCATCAAGTTGATCTTCTTTTTTAAAAGTTTTCTTTTCGTTGCAAAGCAAAGACTCCTTCATTCGCCAGCTATATTGATTCTATGGACTTCTCTGTGGCCCATATTTTGCTCCTTTTGCTCCAAATATGTCTCACCAATACATTAAATTTTAGCACATTATGTATCATGCTAATGAAAAAGAGATACAGGGATGGTGTACTAAATAAGTATTCTCTTAAAAAGGGGAAATGTAGAAGTTTATTTAAAATTGTAAAAGGATGGAATTTGCGTTTGTTTTCTTGGTGAAAGAAAAAAACGAGTAATTAACATTGAGATGGATTCTTTGGTACATTCATAGATATTTTTCTTTTACAAATCTTTGTTTAGAATTTTCAAACAACAAAAGATTAAAGGGATATAACTCACAAGGTATAAAGTTTCAATTTATATTCAAATTTCGGGGTTCTGGGTGAAAAACGCCGTAAGGAACTTACTTTGAAATTGTTGGAAAATTTGTGTAAATATTGCCAATACTTTGATATTTTGTTAATGTTTTTGGGGGGGAGTAAAATAGAAGAGTTTAACCTTTGGAAGTTCTCGATTTATGTAAAATTAGGAGAAATTTATTTTAAATAATTGTCTTTAAGAAATAGTTTAATTTTTAATTAGCAAAACGTATTAATTCAACTGAGATTATCTATAAAGTAATTGCAGACCTAGGGAAAGAGGCATACTACGCTTCTGTTAGTTAGGTTGGTAGTTTAACTACGTTGATAATTCGGTAATGTGTCCAAGAATAGGTATTTTTCTAATAAAACTTTGAAAAAAATCGATTTACTTCTGTTAGTATTTTTAATAATTTGTTAGTAACTTTGGTAATTTTACCAACACAGTAATAGTCTTTAGGTTAGATTAGGCTAGGTTTTAGGTTATGGATTAACCAATATATTTTAAAAACATCGTACCTATCAATGGAATACCAAAAATTAGGTAATATTAGTTTTTTTTATAATCAAGTTTTTCCATTCTTCCAATTTACTAATCAATCATTTTACCAAAATCAAAAATTTTCTAAATACGGAAGCTCTTAAAATTTTCTTTTCTGCATTAAATATTTACAATAAAATACGGCTTATAACACCTACTCTTAAACAATGAAAGAAAAGTTATAATGCTGATAAAAATCTAATGTTTTACGAACATAAACTTAAATAGAGTGCGGAAATTCTAAGTCCTCGGGTTGATACTGACGGAAATTTTAATGTTTTGATGATTTAGGATAAATCCTTCCGAATTGCGTCAGCCATTCTAAGTCCATTATGACGTGGTGAGGATTTAAAATTATACTACCTACTATTGAATTTTCTGTTTGTGTATTTTCGCCATTCCTCTGCGTCTGTGTGTAACGGGAGAGAGAAAAAAGAAAGAAAATTTTGTGAAAATGTGTGAGGAAACTTGATTTTCAATTCGGACTGAGAGAATTCAAATGGGGGTAAAAACGCATGCGTTAACCTAATCGTTCTCAATCTTTTGTGATTTATGTGCTTGGCATTGTGTGTCAAAATGTGTGTTATATATACTGTATAGTGCTTTTCTTTTTCCCAATGAGATAAACATTAATACTTTGAGATGCTTTTTCTTCGTGTTTTTTTACCTCTTTCCTCGAAAACATATTTCATTTTCACACATTATACAGGTATTTTATCTTATTTCTTTTCATTAATCATATCATTCTTTTATGATTCCTTTTTCCTTTTTAGAATCCTCTCATTTTTTTTAGAGTATTTTATTGAAATTGTTTCATTGATGAATTACTTAAAAAAAAAAGATTTAGGTGTGACACCTTAAATGTTCTAAAGTGATATTGTTGATGTTTAATGACAGATAAAACGTCTAATCTTAATTATGTGTTAATAATTACCTACGTACTGTGGTGTGTAATTAATTTTTGGGAACGTTCAAAATATAAACGTGCGGAAGAAGAACAACGCGTAGATATTAGGGGATAAATTGGCGAGAAGCTCTGAGTGTGTGGTGTGTTGTAAATGGATAGAAGGCACGTAACAAAGGAGGTTTCGTATCTTCGCATATATAGTAGATTGTATGTAGAGAATATAATAATGTTTAAAACGAGAATGACCACTTTAATGTGGAAATTTACACAAATGCAAAGGACATTCATGCTTTTTATGCTTTTTTATGGTTTTTCATCACACGACTATACGGGAAAAAAGGGGGACGTTTTTTCTTCTCTCTTCCTTTCTTATAACTGTTAGTTATATTTTTGCATTGTTCACAATTCGCGCTACGCGAATCGCTTTTCAAGACGATGTGTATAGTCGATGATGAGGAAAAGGAAGATCCAATCTTTGAAATGCAAGACAAAGAATAAAAAAATCATCCCCTATCTCAAATTCACAAACACAAAGAAAGGGAATTGTTCTTTTTTTTTTAAATTTGAAATGGATTTCTAGAATGGATTTTTGATAGAGAAATACTTGAGGAAAATGTAGGTACAGGCACCTACTGAAAATAGTGGAATTAAGGAGCTTTAAGTAATATTAAGTAAAGAAATTTAACAGTTAAGTCAGTACCTAAATAACAAAAAATAAATCATAGAAAAAATTTATACGAAATATCTAGGCCCACAGTAGTCTAAATTCTAAATATTAAGATCTAAAAAATAATATTATTGTTTCAAATGAAAAAAAAACTTAGGTTCTAAAAAAAACTTTCTTAACCTTCTTAACTTCAATTTATCCTATTTAGAGAAAATTTAGAGTTCTAACTTTAAATTTAACGTTTAACTTTGCAATTTAAAGATCTTAAGAAAATGATATTGATTCTAATTGAAGAACTTAGGGCCAAAAGAAAAATCTGGATCTGAATACAACATTTGAGTTTTTGGATTAAAAATTTTTCTTATTTACAAAAATTTTAGGGGCCTGTCTTTGATTTATTGATCTAAAGAAAATATTACAGTTCTAATTAAAAAACTTACAGATTAATTGATTCTTTTTGAATAATATTTTCTTTAGATCCCAAAACATAAAACAGGACTCTGATTTTTTTGTAAATAAGAAAAAATTGTTGATCCAGAAACTCAAATGTTGTATTCAGATCCAGAATTTTCTTTTGGCCCCTAAGTTTTTCAATTAGAATCAATATTATTTTCTTAAGATCGTAAAATTTCAAAGTTAGACGTTAAATTTAAAGTTAGAACTCTAAATTTTCTCTAAATAAGAAAATCAAAATTTCATTTCTATGAAATTTCAGAATTTTATTTTATTTTTTTTCTCTGATTATCCTTTTGCTCATAGTGAGAGAACGTCCTAAAGAAAAATTGAATTTCCCAACATTTTCACATACATAGTGTACCCCAATGAGATGTGAGAAAATGGAATACTTTCGATTGTGAGGAATTGGCAAATGTTCCTGAAAAATATTTATACATAGATTGTATTTGTATATACATAGTTCTCTCAGTGAATTATGTATATTTGTCTACATAATACACACATCACTGCCTACTGAATTGATAAAATTATTTGGGTTTTCCGTCTTGATTGTTTTTGTATGTATTAGTTTTGATTTGAGAATCTACTCTACATAGAGAATATCCTACATTGTGATTCTCTAGGGCTAAATGGTAAAATTTTCGTGTGTGCTGATTTTCCTGGTGATCTGATTTTTCTTCTTTTCTCTCTCTATCTATTCTGATGTGTGCAAATTTGATGGGTCATAATGTTGTTGTGTATGTTTCGTTCATCTCATGTGTATGTGCACCGTGAAAAGCGGGGGAAAATGTATGTTTCGCGGAAAATTCTATGAGACTTTCTCTTTCTTCACCTCTGTGTTTTCTTCTGCTGTGTGTGTGTGTGTGGTACTGGGCAATGGGATGTTGAATTTTCATCTACAAATACAACTTTGCTGCTCAAAAGAAGAATTTTCCCTCTTTTCCCACCTCGTATTGGGGATGAGCTCTCTCTCTTGCTCTCGTGAAGTTCTTCTCTTGCAATTCTCGCAAAACAAAAGTGTGTCAGACAGAATTTTCCCCTCCTTGATGATGGTGACAGCCTGGCAGGCAGTTTAAGTCACATAGAGTGAGCATACATACATAGAGCATTACGTACACGGCATAAAGCATAGAGTTCTCGCCTATAGAGCGAGAGGAAGTTACGTTTGAGAGAACAGGAGATTTGTTCGGGCCAAAAAGGAGAGAAAATCAGATTTTCCTCGCTATGTGCCCGAGACCAGCCAGTTCGATCGGCGCCTTCATGAAGGCATCATCATACTCTGATGTGAAGACATTTTGCAACTAAAATATTATATTGTGTTATAAATCCATACAACGGGAAGCTTTTTATTTCAACCTTTTCACCTGCTGTACAATCATGTTCTAAAAAAAAAAGGAAATTAAGGAAAATTCAAGAAGAAAAACAAAGCAAAATTTCAAAAGGGAAAAAAGTAGTGCATAAGAGAAAAAATTTAAAATATCATTTTGTGCAAAGGAAAATCACCCGCGTGTGTGTATGTGTGTGGAAAGGATATCGAAAAGAAAAGAGTGTGTGTGTGCGAGGAATAAGTAAAAAAAGCGAGTTATATTGGAAGTTTTACCTTACACCGTGAAAAGGAGGACACACGCAGATGTGAGAAAATCCATACTTGTGACACCATACTGTGTTTTCAGGCCCTCTGTGTAGCTATATACCAAACATATATTGAAACGTATATATAACATACATTTCTATGTGGAATAATACAACAAAAGAAAGTGCTCCCAAATGAATTTCACAGCAGGAAATGACCTAATCTGCAAAATTGAATATCTATCCTAGAGACTGTTTTGAGAGGGAGAAAAAAGAGTTCTTGTGGATGAAAGAACAAGGAAAATAATTAAATTTTGCACAAATCTCATGAATTATGAGACAAAGAGGAAAATGTGAGATGCAGGATATGTCTTTTTGGGAAGAATTTTCACATTAGAAAGAAAAAAAGGATTTCTCTTGCACGTCGTAGAAAAAATCTTCTTCAACAGCAGTGGTGTGAATGTGTTGCAAAAAAAAAACGAGTAATTCAATAAATTCCATCAGTGTTTGTTCTTTCTCTCACTGAATTTTGTGTGTAGAACACTGTGAGATGGGAAAATAAAAAAGAAGAAAAAAATGAAGGAGATTCTAGAGGAGAAAAACTGAATAAGAAAAAAATGAGAAGAACATCTATAAGCAAGTTGTTGTGTAAAAAGTGTTGAATGAATTTCATTCTTACTGTTGACGAAAAAAGTGTCTATTTTTAAAACAAAGATTTTACTCAACACACCATGTTGGCAATTTTGACAATTGCCCAATAGTGGATGATTTCTAAATGAAATAAAAAAAATAAAAGTTAAAAAAAAAGTGAATTTTGGGGTGAATTATAAAACTTATATCTACATTATACAATATTATTAACATTATAAAATAAAAATCTAATATACTGAAATTATATATATAGAATTAATCACAATAAAAAAAGGTGGAAAAAAAGAAGGAATATATACTTAAAAATAGCTTTAAAAACTTGTTATATTGCGTAATATAGATGATGAAAAAAGACTATATATTTACAATATTAATATTTTACCCAAATTAAGATCGTATTGAATGATAATATTCTTGAAACACAAAGGCTATTTAAACTCTTAATTTATATATATATAACTATATATTAAACATATAAGAAAGAATATCAATAAAATGATTACACTAAAAAGTCTAAGAAAAATATGTGATAGAAGTATGTGATTAGTGCTTACTAAAAAAAAAAATATTAAGCTAATATATGAGTTGTGAACGGAAAGAAAGAAAAGCGTGAAAGTGAGGAAAAATAAATTTAAAAAAAATTTTGAGGAAAATATTATACAATTAAGATGATGTGATTATCCTGCTCTATCCATTTAAATCAATACGGAAGAAGCTATAACCTGAAGAGATCATTTCAATTAAATTAAAATCCATTGAAAAGGAAGTGAACCCAAGTGAACGGAAATGAATTTAAATTCTCCTATCTGGTTAAATAAAAATGTGTAATAAAGGAATGTAAAAAATTCGTGTAAATTATATGCAAAAATTGCTCCACTGCCAATTTTGTATTAACTTTATTTTTAATACTATAAATTAACAATAAATAAATAAAATATAAATTCTAAGACATAAGTGCGTAGGTATGAAGTGAAATATCGATTAAATACATTTTCTTTATCCCTTTTCTAGTGCAGAGAAAATGTGAAGAGAATTTTCCAATATTTTTTTCATTCATATTCCAAATGTACTTTTTGGGTGAAGAAAAATCAGTGTATGTGCGCGTGAATGGTTGAGTTAAAGAGATCCAAAAGACGATTAAGGAGAATATAGAATTTACTGATCTACTCGTACGATTAAAAAGTAAAATATATACCTATCTTCTAAAAAGGAAACTAAGGGAATATTCAGTGTTAATAACAATCTACGATTCTTCCGCTTTGTATACAAGAAATCGCCTAAAAATGTAAGTTTGTTCTCTGTTTTCACATCTACATTTAATAGGGCTATTCACTGTTAAAAAAAATCTTAGAGAATGCGTAAGCGTAAGAAGTGATTTCGAATTTTTTTTTTCAAATTTACGTAATTTTGTTGCATAAATAAAACTTATTGTTTACTTTTTTACGCATTCTCTTCCGTTGTAAATGAACAGTTTGCTTTTCTTTAATAAAACATCGACTGAAGGGATTCCTTTTTATTTTCTAAACTCGATAACTCTTAAACGGAAACTTGTAAAATATTTCGAAATTAAGCGCCCACCCCTTGTCAAACGTATTATGGTTTAAACTACGATCAAATTTTTGTTGCTGTCAAATTTTCTTTCCTGGCTTTTATTGTCATAAATGTTTTTAATCCGATTATGTCCAAAATTTTTATTAATATGCTTCTATTAATAAACATAGAATAGAACATTTGTAAATAAAAAGCTTCAAGAACTTCATATAAATTTCCAAATAAATTCCTGAAAAAATCAGCGGTCATACAGAAAACATAGAAATCAATTCATAGAACATAGAATTACAGAAAGTAAAAAAAAAAACAGTTGTAATGATTTCTGGTTTTAATTTTCGATTTCGGGGGAAGTTAATTTTGCTTCTGATGTGGTTCTAGTGTCTTCTGATTTATCTATGTTTTCTGCGTTTGGTGTGTTCTAGTTTCTATGCATGTGTGGCCCTGCTATATTTAGGGCTCTATTAATTTATTTTTACCAGAAATGATGAAGAGTCAATAAAGGCTTACACTGGCTTTAAACAAAACCGATCAAACACGGTTTAAGCGAATTACGCTGAAACATAGGTTTTGATAAAATGACACGTTATTATTTTTAATAGAATTTAGTAAATTTCAACGAATAAAGAAATATTTCTTAATTTCTTTCAACAAAGGGTTAACAATTCTCAAAATGAAAAGTAGATATTTTTGTTGTAATTTGGCTTCAATCTGTAGAATAGTAAATTTTATTAAATGAAACAAAAAACCGAAACAAACACAAAACTTTTATTCAATTAAACTAAAATTGAAAAAAGGAAATTGCTTTGAAAGTTAAAAGAAAAAAATATTTTTTTTTAATGTTTGTAAGCAAGCTTCCAATGATTCATAAAGGAATTTTCAAAATTTGTTGGGCAAATTGACGAAGAGCAAAGGAATTCGGATGTGGATTGAATGAAAAAAAAAAACTCTAAATTAAATGTGATTTTTTGTTTCATAATCTATTTTCAGATTTCATATATACTACATACATACAGTTATTATTGTATATATATAAAAAAACACACACAACAGTGAAAAAAATATTGTAAAAGCAGCGTGTGAGCAAGGGACGAAGAAGAAAAAAAATAGTTAGGGGGCGTAAGAGGCGAAATAAAATGAATTCTGCTTCAACGCAAATTGCCGTAGCACCAACGACACAAACTACGTCCCCAGCATTACCATCACCATCACCTGGACCCATATCGCACAAAGATTTCCACGAGGAGCCATTGCCGAGACAAAATAGTTTGGGTGCAAGTGGCAATAGACACAGAGTGAGTAAAATTAATATTCTCTGCTTAATTATTCATTTTTAATTTTTTTTAACTCAATCTGATTTCTACGATATGAATCTGAAAATATTTATTTTTTAAATGAAAATATATTGAGAAGATTTTCAAGGGTTGGGCGCTTTTATCCTTTGAAATGATTTCCGTTGTTGTATGATTGTGTTGTGAGAATTGTGAATGAGTCAATGTTGTTGGGATGTTGGTTTTTTGTTTTCTACTGTTGGTTACATTTGAAGCCTAATTATTGAAGAGTAAGAAAATCACTTTTCGCCATCTTAGGTGCGACGCCATCTTGTGATTTTCCGAGTTTTCCACGGAACTGCCCTAAAACACAAAGGTAGGTTTTTCTCAGAATCTACTGGATGGATTTTGATGGGGTAAAAAGAAAATGGAAGAAGACATGTCAGTGGAAAATGTACCGGAACAGAATTTTGGATTTCTATTTTGGGGCTGAGAAAAATGTGATTTTTGTGCACAATTTTTTTTGACGTTTTTTCACTTTTCTCAGCTCCAAACTGGAAATTCAAAATTCTGTTCCGGTACATTTTCCACTGATATGTCTTCTTTCATTTTCTTTTTACCCCATCAAAATCCATCTAGTAGATCCTGAGAAAAACCTACCTTTGTGTTTTGAAGAAAATCTCAAGATGTCGTCGCTCCTAAGATTGCAGAAAGTGATTTTCTTACTCTTCAAAAATAAAAACATTTAATTTCACCAGCTCAAAAGAGACCCCCCTTAATGCAATTTCTTTTAATGTAAAACAATTTCAAAATGAAAACAAATTAAAATATAATATTTAGACATTTTTTGTGTGGTTTCCTGTTTTAACTTTCTCAGAGGGTTAAAAAAAAGTCATTTTTTTTCCACTAATCCCATTCACCCCACTGGAAAATTGTCTTTTTTAAATCTAAAATAACATAATCCAAATTGAACTAGAAAAAAAAAACAAAGCTCTTTATACAGAAATATAGTATTTTAAATCCTCTTTGTGGATGGATACTCTCCCTCTCATTGGTTTTTCCTTTTTTCCACTTTTGAACAATATAATGCACTACCTACCTACCTACATATATAGTACAAATATAGGTAACACTGCATGCAATTTGTTTGGAATTTGAGTGATGGATAAAAATGGGTATAGAATTACATGATTATGTATATTGTTTTCAATGTATTTCAATGTTTTATATGTATGTGTGTGTAGCGTAATGAATCAATTTAGGGTCACGTCACGGAATCATTTCCTTGACTTTGACATAAATACCTTCACCTTTTTGTTCTCAATACCCCAGAGTGGTAACATATTATATATGTTTTGCTTTTGTCGTTCCAAACGATAAATTCACAACCAACATGTTATGAAGAAAAAAAAAGAAAGCTCCCAACTTTTATTCAAATTATATTCACAACTCACTTCTTGCTTGACTTTTCATGCTTTTTCATTGATTTTTATTATTCCATTTTCTCTCTCTCTCCGAAAAGCTTTTATCAAGGCTCTTGCTATTTTTTTTTTGTTTACTCGTCTTCCTGAATTATATAATTTAACTTTTCTTCAACAAAAAAAAGCTCCAGAGGATTTATTTATTTTTAATTAATTTAGATTTTAATTGTTATTAGAAAATTCCTAAAAATTGTCTCATTTTTGGTCCATTAATCTCTCTCTTTCGATGGGAAAATGAAATTCTCCTAAAAATCCTTTTTCATCTCTCACCTGGAGAATGTTTTTCTTTTTTTTTTTTTGTTGAAAATAGAGAGAAAGAGAACATATTTTTCCTTCTCTTTAAATACATACTGACCCCAAAAACAAACTATTTTGATGCTCTCTCTGCACCATTTATGGGGGAAAAAGGATTGCAAAGAGGTGGCAGAGAGAGAGAGCTGGTGCCTGGGATGATAGGGTTGAAAAAATCAATAAAACTCAAACCCATTGAATAAAGGCTAAATACATATAGTTGTTATTTTCCTTGTTGGCTACATCAAGCACATTATACAGAGAGACTGAATGTTACCCCTTAAATGAAATTATTTTAGTTTGAATAAACAGCAAAATTGCACAGAAAAGGTTACAAAGAGGAATCAGGTGTTATTTTTTTTTATTGTTTGTTTTAAATTCAAAAATTTAGCATTTGTTGGATCTAAAAATTGTCCTTTAAATGTGAAATAAAGAATTAAAAACAATTTCAATTGGAAACTACCAATAGTTCAATTTTTCTTTAAAAAATAAAAAGATTTATGAGAGTTTTTAAGGAGAAGAAATTGAGAAAAATGCTCTAGAGTAAATACTCTAAACTAGAGCACACATAATCCCTTTCCTTGTACATCATTTTCTGCTATATTTTACGTCCACGTGGAATTTGCTTATAAAACTTTGCACCCACGCGGACTTATGTAATTCACAGTGTGAAATATTCTGCGTGAATTTATTGAAATCCACAGGGATGCACAGAAAATGTCTTCACGGCTCTATCTTTATTTTATTCTCGCGTAATAAGGGATGGTCACGTTATTTTGGAAACTCTACAGGAACAAAATGGCCAAAATGTGAGAATTTCAAATAATTTTTTTGAGCACAAAAATTTATTTTCTAAATTGAAAATACTGAATTCTTATCAGTTTTTGGCCATTTAACAAGAGTGCAAGCAAATTTCGAATTTTTGGTTTCAAAATTGGCTTGAAAATCGCTTTTCAAAGTCCCCGAGTTTCCAAAATAACGTGACCATCCCTTAGATGGAATTTTCTTTATCTAAAAAAATTATTTAATTAATTTTTTTATTCTTCTAACTTAGCAGGATAGTTAGTGTCCTGATAAATTTATTTGTTCAAAGCTTGTAGAAGTTTGTTATTTGTTTATCCATTAATAGTGAAGCCAAATTCGTGATTGACTCTTGTCTAGCATTTTAAAGCTTCGCCTCTTCATCCCCCAAGGAGATTTTTAAATTTATCTAAACTCCTATAGTAGCTAAGAGGTTTATATATTTTAGTTGCCATAAATTAATAACTCTTCGAGCTGTTCTCGAATTTAAATCGAATCGGCCCCAAAAATAATCCCTTAGAAAGCTCTACGGATGTTAAGAGAACATTTTAAACTTAAAGAAATGTCCACATGCAGTGCTATTATATCAAAAAGATTTAAAAAAATACAACTTTGAGTATTTCAAAAATGAATAATTATTTATTTATCAGTTTTTGAACAGGGATCGAAAATTTCACTAATTCTTGATTTCCTTCAAGCATTCCTGCACCTAATTACTAAATATTTAATTGAGAAAATCGTCACTGAAAAAAAATTGCGTCAAATTGATGCAAAATTGCCAATTCAAACGACTTTTTTAGCTGCAGATTTGCTTAATTTATTATTGCGCCTAAATAATCACAAACTTTGATCCTTCAAATAACTTTTTAGTCACTTCCGGCAATAAAATCCATAGTAATGATTTGCACCCGAGAAAAGTGAACAAGAGTACTTTATTTGGGAAATAAGGGGTAAAATAACCTCAAAACATACGTGTTTTTTACGCTTAACCACTGAGGAAGGCTCCGAACGGAGCCGAAAGCTCTGGAAAACGTGAGTTTTTCTGGGTGAGAAACCCCACTTTGCCGACGAAAAACCCGGAAAATCATTATTAACCTCAAAACAATGGTTAAAATGTATGAGATTTTGACAGGTACTTACTACCAATTTAATCCTCCACATTAGATTCTGAGTTTGACTTGAATTATCTTCCAAAGAAAAGACTTTTCTCGAGATTTTCTTTCTGCTATCTAAAAGTAATTAAAATTCCCTACACATAGATGCTAAATTCATCGAGATAAGTCCAATAAATATTCTGCGACGATTTTAAGGTTCAAATTGGTAGCAAGTTCCAGTAAAGTCCTCCAAGTGTTAAATGAGTGATAATCAGCCTACTAGTTCATTCTGACTTTGAGTAAATTTTTGACAAAAATTAACAAACTTTTTACTAAAAACTTTTTTTTTAAATATGTTTTTTTTTGTGTTACAGAAAATACAAAGAGCATAAAAATGTATTTTATATTAAAAAAAAATGTTTGGGAAAATAAATTATTTAGAAAACCCTAGGGGAGACCGGGGTAAAAATAGTCATTTTCGAATTTTCAAATGCCAATTTCTCCCAAAAAATAAATCGGAAAAATCGGAAAAAATTAGGGTGCAAAGCCTTACCAACCTATAATTTTTGACAGTAATTTGGAGGTTATCCGATCAGTACTTTAGGAGTTAAAAATAAAAATAGATTTTTGGCCCATTCCCCAAACTTTTGCGTATTGAGAAAAACGCGTTTTCCGAAGTTTTCCTTCAGCAATTTTCCAATCTGATAATTTTTCTCACTAGCTGGGTTACTTTAGAAAACGTTGCCAAGGTGTATTTTTCATTAACTTTTAATGATTTTTCTCTACAATTTATTGAATCAAAACATACCCCTTGGGGTAGATCTAGTCATCCCATGTAAATCATATGGGAGTTCGAAATTTTCGACATATTTTCTATTCATTTGGTGCAAAATGGCGTGTTTGAGAAAATCGCAAAATTCTCTGTTTTAGTGCGTATAAAAGTGAAATTCCTTGTCGTGAATCAAAAGGTGAGAAGTTTAGCTATCAACTACTATCAATCTCTCAGGCGGAAAATCTTTGGAAATGTCGGAAAATTCGACCGACTTTATTTAGCCAACTGGTGACTATATTTACCCGCCGCGTTTAAAAAAAGTCACAAGCGGAAGGGTTCAGAAAAACCTCGAAAACTCATATTTTCCGTGGAGATAGAAAAAAGTGGCCTGAGACGAAGTTGTAGGCCAGAAAATTTCCTATAAGAATGACCTATCGAGGAAATTTTCTTGCCCTTGGGGAATCCTGCAGATAAGGATTTATGCAAATTGACTATTTTTACCCCGGTCTCCCCTAATGGTCATAAAAATAGAGCCCACACTGTACTAATATCATCATTTTATACCCATTTTGCACCTTTTTTACGCGTGATTGGTGGCAAAATTGACATGAAGGAAGAGAAAAGAAAAGCGATATGATGGGAAATATATTATTAATATGTGTATAATAATAATGTGGTGTGGATGGGTGAAGAAAGAGAGTGAGCGTGTGTGAGAGAGAGGAAGAGGGAGGGAAGGCGTAATAAAAAATTTAACGTTGTCGCATTTTTCTTGTTACACGTTGGTGCGCGGGCTATTTTTAGGGCGGCGGTGCCAAGGGTAAACATTTAACACGGAGCCATGCAATGCGTGAATCAACGTCACCACCACGTACGCCAACGCCACGATCTGATTTGCTGACAAGCACCGCGTCCTCGCCAATGACTTCATGTGGTGTACCAGTGAATACGGTGAGTGTGTCGCAAGCGTATGCGGACACAACTCCTGCCACATCGAGTGATAGTCGCCTTCAAGTACAATCATCGGCAACATCGACATCACCCACATCGGGGAGTCCGTCCTCCCCCAATGTTCTCGATACGCCATCCGTTATTGTAACGCAGCAATCGCAGCAGCAGCAGCAGCAGCAATCGCAAACATCACCGCCGATCATCTTTTCCACGGATGACGGTGGTAGGAGCCAATTGGATGTGGATTTCCCCAAATTGACACCACCAAAGTCCAAATCACCACGCAATACGGGTGGTGGTGGTGATAAGTCCAATGTGGGGCAACAGACAAGCCCCAAAGTGCCCCAGAGTAATCATGCGACGAGCAATAGTGGGACGAATACGGAGACAATTGCAATTCCCAATCATCACCATCACCATCACCGGCATCAGCATCAGAACACATCACCGGGGAATGTGTCACCGTGCTCACAGCATTCCTCCAATGGGGGTACAGTGATCAATGTGGTGGACACGAGTCCAATACCATCGCCACAGGGTGGGCAGCATGGGTATGAGAAGGAGGGCAGAATGCGCGAGGGGCATTGCAATTATGACGGGGAAAGCGGTGAGAGTCCATCGGATGGGCCGACGAGTGGACGTGGGATGAACGATCGTGGTGGGAAGAAGCATAGAAATGGCCCAGGTGCCAAAGGTACGAAGCCACGACTCAAGGCAATGGGCTCATCGTCCAGTGCAGAAGGCAGTGGTGCAAGTGGAAATGGAGGCTGTGCTGGTGGTAAACCCTCCGTCTTCACACTCCATACAATTTCTTCTTTGATTTGTTGTTTTTAATCAATCTCCTTTTTTTTTATTTCAAACAAAACAATTTAGGTGACAATTTGGCCGAACAATATACGGACCAAAGTGGAGTGGATCTGATTCAATTCTTCAAGGAAACCCTCAATAAGAATATAAAAGACAGAACAATGTTGCTTCGGATTGAAAAGGAATTACTTGCCTTAGTGTATGACAGAACGTAAGTTTTTTCTCATTTTTTTGTTTCGTTGCTTTTTAGAACATTTCAAAGATTTTTTTTTTAAATGTTTTTGTCGTGTAGTCGCAGTCAGACAAAATTCCCTCCAACATCGTCGTACAATAGGATGCTAATTCACCGAACAGCCGCCTATTTTGGCATGGACCACAATGTTGATGCAACACAAACGTGTGTTATAGCAGAAGTTTCAAAGAATACAAGAGTTCCAGAAGTAAGTACATAAAATTTTACATTTTTCCTGGGCATGAATTCTCTTAGAGGGAAAAACTCCCGTGATAAACTCCTGAAGGCTTTAGCGCTTTAAGAGAAATGTGAAAACTGGGAAAATCTTACGGGAGTTTGTTACAGATGCATTATTTTACTTAGAAGATCAAGCCCACGTGAAGTTTACTTCACTTTTTCCCTTCGGGAGTTTATCACGAGAGTTTTTCACTGTAAGAGAATACAGCCCCTGGGCAAATAAATGAATTTTCTAGCTACTAAATGTAATTTATTACTGATAAAATAATGAGCGTTGTTGGGAATTTCCTGTAAGAAAAGGGGCAAATAATTGAGAAAATTTAGTGTTTCAAAAGGAAAATTTTAAAGCAAAAAAAAATGTCGATTTGGATAAAAATCTTTCTAAGAAAAAAATGTAAGATTTTGACAGTTTAATTGCATTTTTTTCTGTGTTTTGGGGTGTTTATCTGGCGAATATTTTGGCTTTTTAAGTGAATCATCCGAATATTTCTGAAGATCTGAAAAATTATTTGACCATTCCTTAGTTAGGGAAATTGGGCCCAATTTTGACTTCTTTAACTTTAACTATTAGTTAAAATTATTAAGACATTAAATGTGAAAAATTATGGAAAAATAAGGGCTTAATATTGACTTAAAAATGGTATCAGATTAATGAGAATTGATTTCTATTTAATATAATATTGAATATTTGATTTCACATGAACATCTTTTGCTAAAAATCGATAAACTTAAAGATAAAAAAAACTTCAAAACGTATTTAGGAATTTTTCGTTTGAATTTAGTCTCTTTTGGGTTAAATTTACTACTTTTTAGCATTAATTTACTACTTTTCGGTTTGAATCTAGTCCTTTTTTTTAGACTTTTATATATATTTTTTTAAATTCTTCCTCAATCTAAGCTGTATTGGGACTGAAAACCAAATTGGCTTGAATTTTTTTTTTGGGGTTGATTTTACAACTTTTTGGCTTGAATTTAGAACTCTCTCGATTTGATTTAAGCGTTTTTATGTCTGAATTTAACATTTTTAGGCTTAGACCTATATTTGAATTTACTTGGCGAATCATCCGAATATTAGTGAATAAACCGAATACTTCCGAAAATCCGAATAATTTTGTCCAGATAAACACCCCTTGACCGAATCACAACGATTTATCCAAATCTTGACGAATAGTCTGAATTCCTTTAATAAATAATCTGAATCTTGACGAATTATTCGATTCTTCTTTATGAATAAAATGAATATCCTTAACGAACAATGCGAATCTCAACGAAAAATCCAAACTTTGTCGGAAAATCTGAATCTCGACGAATATCGAAATCTTCTTACTGCTACTACTATAGAGGCTTTTTTCATATCGCCTTAGTGTTTTTGTAAATGTTTTTGAATATTCTTAGAGAAAAATCAGAATTTCAACGAATAATCCGAACCTTGACGAATAATTCAAATTTCGACAAATAATTCGAATCTTCTATACGAATAATATAAATATTCTTGACGAATAATCCGAACTTCAACGAAAAATTCTAATTATGAAAAATAATTCAAATCTCCAAATCACGACGAATAATCTGATTCGCGACGAATAATTTGATTCTTTTTGGCGAATAATCATAATCTTTCCCGAAAAATCCTATTCTTGACGAATAATTCGAAGATTTTCATTCAGATAAACATCCCTTGAAAAATATTCATCAATTTTAAGAATTTCGTAATTTTGCTTCTGAAAAGAACCTTTCAAAAGCTTATTTTTGTCTTTTTTAATTTTTAAGACCTTTTCCTGCTTCGAAATCACTCGAAATAAAAAATAAAAATTTAGTCGTACCATGATCGAAAATCTTTAACACTTTGCCCAGTGGTTAGCGTTCTCATTTTCCCATGCAAATGTCCCAGGTTCAAGTCAAGGTGAAACATATTTTTTTCTTCGATATTTCTTTTTTTAAATTTATTTTAGAACTATAATTCCCACGAAGATTTTTAATTTTTGAGAAGAATTTTAACAAAAAGAAAAGCATAAAAATAATAAATAAAGAATAACAGGAAATTGAGTGAGAAATTCCCCATTTAATTACCCCAGACTGTGTTCAATGGAAACATCTACTTCCATTGAATACAGCGCCTCAGCTGTTTGCCCTTTGTCCTTGGGTAAAATTTACACAGAATTGCATGTTTGCAAAGCCACTGTATTCCCATTAATCACCAGATAGTGTGGTGCAGGAACATTTTTGGCATTGTTTTTGTCAAAAGTGGGAAAACGGAAGTCCTTCTACGAGGACGACCTAAATAAAATAAGTTTTAACATCTATATTGCATAAAATTTGTCACTTTTTTGGGGAATTGAAATGATTTTTTTTTCTTTCTCTTTTTGTGTGAATTTTCTTTCAAAAAAAAAAAGATTCGCTTTGAGACATTGATACGTGAAATGGATGAACCGCGAAAGTCAATACTAAAGCGTGATTCACATAGTTTCGATGAGTACCGTCAGGGGCTTTTGCCGTGCCCGGATCGTGGGATGTTGGATAGGAAATCAAAGAGTTTCGAGGAGCGCGAGGAAGAGTACGAAAGGGCACGGAGGAGAATCTTCAAGGATAGAGATTGCGGTGGGGCTGATTGTTCGGTGGAGGAACAACATTGGCCATGGTCGAGTTCGGAGAGTTCCGAAAATTCCGGGAGGCACAAAATGGCTCAAAATAATCGTCTCCTTAAAGTTCAATCTCTCGTAAGTTTTCTAAATTAGTTTATTTTTTTTCTGCGGGAATTTTCAAATAAATTTTTGGGAATGTTTCTTTGGTGGTTAAAATAGTCTGTGGATACACGAGGCGATGGACGTCCGTGTGTGTCGAAATCTCACAGTTTTGGTGGCTATGGGGGCCCAATGCAGTCCTCCGGGCCACCAGGGCATCAACTATCGCGTGGTGATTCAGTGACATCCACAAAGAGTGCAGGACCACGACTCTTCCCCAAACAGGATTCAGTTGGCAGCACAAATACCCCATGGAGATGTTCTCCATCCAGCAGTGGGTAAGTTCAAATTCAAAAGCTTTTACTTAATACTCTCCTCCCTATAATAACGCGACACATTTTTGCTCGTCAATCAAAAAGGATTGAATAAAGAAGAGCAAAAGAAATGATTAAAAGAATTCTGAGAAGATCAAAAGGAATGTTCAAATGAAAGAATCACAGCTAAAAGGATCAAAAGGATCAGAATTTTAGAGAAATTACGGCAGCTTTGACAAAATCAGAGCTATTCAGTATTCTTATGATCCCAATTTTATTGGAAATTTCAATTTAATAAATTACTACCCTGATAAACGTTCGTTAAAGTTGACGTGAAAAGAAATTAAAATTTTAAGTAAATCCCAGGCGGAGATTCAATGTTAAGTGTCTGAGTTTTAAATTTCAGAATCAGAGAAGAATTTTGAAGTAAAAATGAATATTTCATGAGTCTGAATATTTGATTTGAATGATTTGGAAGTTTAAATTTTTAATTTTTAGAAATAACATTTTAAAAAGACTTTTAAGTGAAAATAAAAAAAAAATTAAGGTCAAAAGTTTTAGTGTCTAAATATTTAATATTAAGTTTTAAAAAATTTGAAAAGTATAATTTGAAAAAGAATTTAAAGGTGAAAAGAAAGAAATTCAGCAAACAAATATTGCTATTTCAGGCTAAAAGTTTCAAGTTTCAGGACCTGAATGTTAAATTTTTTTAAGTTAAAATTTCAATATTTGAAAATAAAAAAAAATTTAAAAGGATTTTAAAATTAAAAGAAAAATTCATAAAATAAATTGATATTTTCATTTGTTGAAAATATGAACAGTATTCTAAATTTTTATTTATTTTTTTTTTAATTTTATGAACTAAACAAATGAGAATCTAAAGGAAAGTTCTTTGAATAGATTATTTTATTAATAAAGTTAGGAGTTTTAGTGTCTGAATTTTAAAATTTTATCTCATTAATTGTAATTGTATTTTACATGCTGAAAATTGCTTTCAGGATATTTTCAGTTTCAATTTTTTTACATTTCAGTAATTTAATTGTTTTTTATGACTAAAATTTTAATTTAATGAGAATGAATTTTACATTTTAAGGTCTGAATTTAAATGAGGGAAAACTAGTGGGTGAATTTTTGATTTTAAAACTTATTTGAAATCTTTTTTCAACCACTGAAATTTAAAATTCAGAAATTGAAATTTTACTTTTTTTTTTGTTGAAATTTTCAAATTCAACCTCTGAAATTTTAAATAAAAACACTTTTTAGTGAATTTCCGCCAATTTTTTTTTAAATTAAGATTTGTAAAGCAATTACTCTTGCTAGTTGAATTAAAAAAAATGTAAAATTTCTTAAAAATTTAAAAATTGTGTGTTTGTAGATATAAAACACAAACACAATCTCTTCGCTCTGATTCCATTACACCGTCTCCAACTGGTTACGGTAGCGGCGATCACACGCCGGAGCCCCAATCAGTGCTCCCCTCACCAGCTGCCCGTGGTGTTGTGTGGGCCGTGACTGATATGGCCAGTGTGCCGCGCGGTAGTGTACTCATTGATCCGCAAACACTGCAGCCCATTGTCAATCAGGACGGGTAATTATTGTCTCGTCTCTCGTGTTTTGTTCTCCTTTTTTTTTAAATTAAAAGAAAAAAACTTAATTTTTATTTAATTGATTTTCCTAATTATTTTTTTTTGTTTAAAAACTAAATTTGATCTCTTTTCTGCTGCCTAATTTTTTGCATCATCAGTTTTTTGTTTCTCTCTCTCTAAAACTTAATTATTGTTGCAAGCCTTGCGGAGCACTTTTATCTCTATTTTCTTCTCATTTGATTTTGAGTTTTTTTTTTTTGTATTAAACTGGCAGAAAATTTGCTTTATTTGTTTCTATTGCAACACGACAATAAAAATAAAAACATTTATACATAAAAACACGCAATTTTCATTGCAAACAAAAGTATTCAGAATTAGGGAAAAAACATTTAAATTTTTCAAAAGTTGAATAACAATAAAGAGGAGAATAGGAGATCTAAGGCGGAATTCACTACTCAGTCGGGCTTAACAATTAAAGTCGGTCTTATGGATCTAAGTCAGTTTTTTATGTCTGACTTAAAAATTTTAAGTTTTAAGTTCCAAAAAGTGCATCTGACAATTTCTAACCATCAAAATTTGTAAAATGTTAATCTGACTTAGAAATTTCAAGATCGACTTACAAATTTTAGGACCGACTTTAAATTTAAGGTCAGTCTTAAAAAAACTGACTTAAAACCTTAAGACCAACTTATAAAACGATTTAAATTTTTAAGCCCAGCTTAGTGAATTCCACCCTTAGTTTTATTTTTCAGTACATTAAGCAAAAATTAAAAGGAATTTAAAAATGTTTTTTTTAAAGGATTCTATTCATTTTTTTTAAATTCTTTTGTAAAATGTTATTTATAGATGAATAAAAAAAAAACTTTTTATTGGGTCAAAAAACATCCTGGAAAATATAAAAATGATTTTTAAATTCAGCTTCAAATTCCCTCACAAATAATATCTAAAATGAAATGAAAAAATAAAAAGAAAATGCAACAGAGAAAATTTAAAAAAAAAAATAGATTAACCTATTAAAAATGTTTGTAAAAATTGTCAAATAATTGCGGTTTCTTTTACAACTTTTACGGAATTTGGTGATGACAAAAAAAGTGTAAAATAAGCCTTAAATAATTATCTTCAATGGGGCTTCGATGCATTTGCTTCATGCAAAAATAAAGAAATATAGGGGGACATGGACATGACGACTATCTTATAGGAAATTTTCCGGGCTACAACTTTGTCTCAGACGATTTTTCTCTATCTCAACGGGAAAATGCATTTTCAGGCCATTTTCCAAACCCTTGCACATTTGCCTGTTTCAAAAATTATGGGGCAAAATGTTAGTTTGTGTTTTTTGGCCTTAAATTTCAATTTTATGAATTTATTTCATCTAGACACTATAAAAGCAATTGATAATAAGGTATTTGTGTAACAATTAGAATTTTTTTTTTAATAAAAAAAAATAAGAAAAATGAAAAATTTATGAAATTGCACTTTTTATTTTTTAAATAATTTTATATTTGTAATAGAGAGTAATATAACATGCTAAATTATAAGTATTATTTGTGCCGACTGGAAAAAAATAAAATAAATATGTAGTGCCCCCCCCCCCCCTTCGATGGCCTGGTGGGGCCATCCCCTCTTGTTCATTAGCCCCACCAGAGCCATCCAAACATATATAAAAGAATTGTTGTAAGGAGAATTGGATGATTATTAAAGAAGTTTTATTAAAAGAATATGTTTATTAAATTGATAAAAAAAAGCATTACAAATAAACAAAAAAAAAGTTAACAGCCTTAAAAACAGTTTCTAACATTTTGCCCCAAGTGGTACTTTTTAGTGTCAGTGTTCTACGGGAAAACCCGGAAAATTTAGACTAAATTCGTGTTCAGCAATAGTTACTCTATCAAAAAATGCATTTGGATCAAAAAAAATACACAGAAATACGCCAAAATACGATATTGAAATGAAAGGTCAAAGTAACTATGAAATTCGAAAAATTTATTTTTTAAATAAATCCCAAAATATTAGATCAATTATTATAAAACTTTATAGGCTTAGTTAGAGTTATAAAAGGTACCTTTTGACTAAATTAGAACAATTACGAAATAATATTTACTGAGATATTGGAGATGTGTGGTCTTGATTTTCTAACATTTTGCCCCATTTCCCCCTATCAGTGCGGTAGAATAGGGGCGTGACCTATTTATTTTTCTAATAGGTACTACATTTCAAATGAGATTTTTCAATAATTCTCAGTGAAAATTAAAAAGTTAATTTTTGTTAATTTTCTTGAATGTTTTTTGGACATCTACAGGAGTTTCTACAAAGGATTTTACAAGTGAACAAAAATGAATAGAGTCCTTTTAACTGCAAACAAATGACGGGAAAAATTTATTTTAAAATATGTTTTCAATAATTTGCGAAAAAAAAATAGATTTTTAATGGAAAAAAGGATCAAAACAAACCATGAAAAAAATCCAATATACAGGGTGGCCAGGAAATTAGGGCATGATTTTAACCGCGAATAACTTTTGATTGGATTGAGATATCTGAAAACTTCTGCCACCAAAAGGTGCGTAAACTCAAAAAGTTTTATTTGCTTTTTATTTCAAATCGATATCTTAAAAATTGTAGCCGCAAGAGCAAAAAACGTGAAAAAAAGCGTTTTGTCGATGTCAAATATACTGCTTTTCATGTCAAATTAACGCTGAATTGCCACATGATGACAATATCTGATTTAACTCAAAAATATTCTTAAAATGTTTGAATATTTAGTCGCATAAAGTCAGGAAAGGCTTCTTTAATTCAAATTTAGTCAAATATTCAATTGTTTAATGATCTTTGGAACTTTTTAATGGATTTTGAGAAAATCAACAGACATGAAATCCAGAATATTTCATCGTTTTCCATACAAATGGTAACTTTTACATTTTTTGCTCTTCCGGCTACAATTTTTAAGATATCGACTTGAAATAAAAAAGCAAAAAAAAACTTTTTGAGTTTACGCATCTTTTGGCGGCAGAAGTTTTCAGATATCTCAATCCAATCAAAAGTTATTTGCGGTTAAAATCATGCCCTAATTTCCTGGCCACCCTGTAGATATTTTAAAAGGAGTTTGGATTTTGTGTGAAAGTGTAGATCAATGAGGAAAACACGATACATTATAAAATGAAGAAAAAAAAAAACATTTCACGAGCTATTTATTTATTTACTTTAATATTTCTATCTTTAATGTATTGAAAACTTTTTTTTTCGTTCAATGTAATATAAAGAATTTTTATTTCTAAAAAAAATGTTTATTTCCTTCAATTCAGTGTGTGTTTGTGGAGAGAGGAAATTAATACATTGAAGGATGTTTTTCCTATTTTATTTCGTGTACTTTCAGTTCGCTGTACTTATTTGACCCGTCAAATTTGCCACCAGGAAATCTTCACAATAACAATAACAATAATATAATGATAAAACCCCCAACACATGTGCCACGGAATAAGAAATATGACAAGACAAAGTCATCAATGAGGAATAATGACATTTGCGATGGGAATGAAAATAATAATAGCTTAACGCACAGCGTTATAATGGAAAATCAAACAGCCAGTTCATCCACAGAAGGTGGGAGGAAATTCTTTTATTTTTTTTTGGAGGGAAATAAATTGTTAAAAAAATCGTTTTTTTTATGGGGATGGTATTTTTGTAGATTTAACTAGTCCCCAAATTGATGAGGAGGAAGCTCATGGGAGGCAGTCGGAATCTCCAATGCAACTCCACCATCAGGCAGCTGAAAATACAAAGATTTCCCCGCAGAAGATGCAAAAGAGTCAGGCAACTAGTCCAAATATTCCCACGCAAGAGATTATTCTACAATCTGGTGGATTAAATGAAATTGTAAGTTTTGTGCTTTCTTCTCTTCTTTTTCTGTTCATCTCATGTAGAATTTTCTTAGTTTTTGTGTGGCAAAATCAATCACAATTTAATCACTAAAAAAATATATTAGTTGGTGTTCCACTTCGTGGCCAACACCAAGTATTGTAATCGTCGGAAAAACCGACCACCTCAGATCGGGCTCAAACTTGGTATGAGCACGTTTTAGACATCCCACATTACGAAAATGGTGGTGGAAAATTTTTGATCCGGCCGTCCTTCCGGTCGTCCAAACTTTGCCTTATATCTCAAGAACGGTAACAAATAGAGACTTCCGGTTTGAAGTTTTCTATAGAAATGTGGGTGTAAAATTTCATTTTTTCGTATTTTCAAAATCCAAGATGGCCGCCGTCCGCCATTTTGAACTACTGTCAACCACTTCCCTTATAGCTAGAGATCTGAAATTTTAGTATGTTGTAGAGCTCAGTGAGACGTTTTCATCGATAATTCATACTTGAAAATCGGTCAAGCCGTTTAGCAAATATGGCGGTCTAAAGCAAAAAGTGTTTTTTTCGATATAACTCGAGAACGTCTTGACTGATTTTGACCATCTTGGTATCAAATGAAAGGTATTGAGAAGCCCTACAACTGTCTAAAACATTCCAAGTTCCAAAAACATCCGCAAGAGGCGCTAAAAACAAAAACAAAAATTGCCTAACTTTAAGGGGCAATATCTCCGAATATCTGTTATCGTTTTCCTTTAAATTTTGATATGTTGTGGCCTGACTCAATAGCTATCACCAGTCCGAAAATGAAGAAAATCTATGTCGCCGTTTAGAAGATATCGTCATTTGAAAAATTCTTGATTTTGAAAAGTTCTAAGAATCATATCTCCTGTACTGCTTGACCGATTTTGCTCATCTTAGTATCAAATTAAAGGTTTTGCAAAACTCTACAACTTTCTAGAACATCAGAAACCTCTAGAATCATTCCTTCGGGACAAAAATGCGAAAAACTCTTTTTGTGAAACAAAAATCCGCCATTTTGTGTTCTAGAGGTGACCTTGAAAATCATTGTGATATATATCAAATTTTAGCTTATTTCTAGACCTTTCCAAAAATAGTCAAGAAATTTCTGTAGGTCTTATAGAACCAGAGTTATGACCATTTTTATCCATCAAATTACTGAATTTTACAAAAAAAAATCAACTTTGCCTACTTATACTGCTCACAAATCGCATTACAACGTATAAACAAATTTCTACACGTTGTGGGACACCAACTCTTATAACTGGACGCGTTATGATTGACTTTTTTTTGTAATATATCTCCAACACATTTTTAAAATAAAAAATCTTTCCTTAATATTTGTGCGTAAATTCTTCTATAACAATTTCTGTATACTTGTCTTTCCACCCACAACACAAACACACAACACACACACGAACTAAACCTCTGTGTTGCTGTCTAAAAATCAATGTCAATCGCATTTGTGTGCCGCCACATGGGTTGTGATAAAAAATAAAAAATGTTATTAAAAAAAAATCAGCCATCAATTGCAACTAATCAAAGCACAAGTGCAACACCGGCAAGCACAGCAGTTGCAGTTAATTGCGAAGGTGCTTATCTAACAACAAATGCTTCCTCCACCACAACAAATGCCGTGACAACATCCCCCGCCGCGGAATCCGCCGTGATTCCCAGCACAACAGTCACGAATGCAATCATAACCACCACATTCACAACCACATCCGGCACCCAAAGCGCCACTAATCATCCACATCAACCATCGTCGACGTCACAAACTAATGCCACTCACAGCAGCAATAATGTACAGGATACGACGGCTAAGGTGCACCATCAGCATCCACGGCAGGAGGACGGTGCACAGCTGGCCAAGTCGTCTGTGATGCCGTCTGTGATACCCGTTATGGGCTATACCACCACAACGGGGTATCCAGCCATGGAGAATGGTGCCATATTTCCAGCCCCAAATGCCCCATATCCAACATATCAACAAGGGGTGAGTTATACTTACTTAATTACTTACTTTTCTACCACAAAGGGGTTCATGCAGCTTACAAGGGCCAAGTAACCTAATTGAAATAAACGGAGGAAACAATTTTGACCAACACAGTCTTGAAGGGAATCAAAAAAGGATAAAGAATCGCCAAAAATATTCACCATTTTCCACTGGGGTCATAAAGAAAAATGCTATTAAAGTTAAAATTGGCCCCCATTTGCCATTTTGTCCCTTTCAATGCAAAAATTTTCGAGAAAATTTTTAAAAGGTCTTCTGAAAGATTGCTAGAACAGTAATTTTATTGTTATCCATTTGTACATGAATGAGCCTTTAATTTAAGGACAGTCTCTTAGGAGAGTCTTTGGTATGGACATATTTTAAATATTTTCATTTATCTTCAAGTTCTTAGACTTTAGTTATCCAGTTATGGCCATATTTAAAGTCTAATTATTGAAGTGTAAGAAAATCAATTTTTGCAATTTTAGGTGAGATGCCATTTTGTGATTTTCCGAGTTTTTCAGAGAACTGCCCTAAAACACAAATGTAGGTTTTTCTTAGGATCTACTGGATGAATTTTGATGAAATAAAAGGTAAATGAAAGAAGACATGACAGTGGAAAATGTACCGGAACAGAATTTTGAATTTCCATTCTGGAGCTGAGAAAAGTGATAAAACGTGAAAAAAAATTGTGCACAAATATCACATTTTTCTCAGCCCCAGAATAGAAATTTAAAATTCTGTTCCGGTACATTTTCCACTGGTATCTCTTCTTTCATTTGCCTTTTACTTCATCAAAATCCATCCAGTAGATCCTGAGAAAAACCTACCTTTGTGTTTTAGGGCAGTTCTGTGGAAAAGTAGAAAATCACAAAATGGCGACGCACCTAAGATGGGGAAAAGTTATTTTGTTACTCTTCAATAATTAGGCTACAAATGTAAACAACATCGGAAAACTAGGTTTAAAAAAAATCCCAGGAAAAATAAAAGCATTAAAAGTGTGTCAATTCCAACAATTTGCACAAGAGACCCTCCCTTAAGAAACATTTTCTTTATCGTAAAATATAAATCTATTGGACCGATTTGGATGAAAATTTGTGAAATGTTTGAAAAAAAAAAGAAAAGTAAGAAATTGTGTTTATTCGAATTGATTTAATTTAACTTCACTTTCATATTATTTTACAAATTGCATAACCTAAAAAATTCTACTTAGTTTCCTAGGATTCCTTTGGTCAAGATTTGTCATTTTGTTAAAGTTTAATTCCAGTCGAACAAGAATTCCTAGAATTCGGTAGAAATGGGCTAAAAGAGACAAGAAAAATGAAAATGAATGACGTATTTTTGCATTTTTGAAGAAAAAAATCTTCCAGGTAATTTTAGCCTAACTTTCTAAGTCAGTTAGGCTGTTTTTCGATTTTCGTGTAATAGTTTTCTACAATTTTTACGGATATCCTGATCAAATTCCCAAAATAAGGGGATTTTCTTACACAAAACGAATAAAATCCTTTTCCTGCAAATCTGTTTTATCCTTTTTAGGCTGAATATTCAAAAGGAATAATCAGCCTTATTTTAAAATCAAGTTTCTTGATTTATCTTCAAAAATCGAAGGATTCTTTAATTTATTTATTTTAATAATTTTTTTCTCCTCTTCAGCCGGATGGAAGTGTGTACGCTGTCCCCCCAATGGTTTATGCTTATCCGCCTCCCATGGAGTCCGAGATGTCGGGATATTTCCTCCCGATGTACGATCAGGCAGGTACACCGCGCGATAGTGGCCTAATGCCGGCACCAACCCCCACGGCAGCTCTCTACCAACCCGCTGCAGCTGCAGCTGCTGCAACGGTGGTCCCCATGACACCGTACGCCCCGACGGCGTACTCAAGTGGGCCCCTCTACACGCAGGGTCAGGTGGTCTATACGGCGGCCACGGATCAATTTGGGAGTCCCGCAGCGGCCGCCGCGGCGACACCGCAGTACCCAATCCCGGCGTATCCAACCATGACGTATCCGTATCCAACGTACAACGGCACCACGACATATCAGGGGTACTGGGGTCAACCGATGGCCACCACATACTACGTGCCACAGCCGCAATTGCTGCCGCATCCCGCATCAACGGCCAATGGGACAGCTGGTGGGGGTAGCAAGAGGGGGAGTCCGCCGCAGAATGTGCAGCAGCAGCAGACGCACGGATCGAATCCATCTACGCCGCAGACGACGACATTCAATAACCCCTTCGGGTCGACGGGGGTACCAATTGCCGCTGCGGCTGGTGATCCGGGAACTATGTACGCTTTACCTCAACCTGTCTACCCAAATATGCTTCCATACGCCTCCCCGGCAACTGTACCCGTTTCCGCAACTGCAGCCGTTTCGCATCTCCCGCATCATCCGCATTCACATCATGCTGCTACGGATGGTGTTAAAATAAGGTTTGTTTTCATTCAATTTAATTGTTTGTTTGTCTTTTTGTTTGTTTGTCTGTTTGCTTGTTTGTGGGTTTGCTTTTCTGTTTGTTTGTTATACTTTTTCTTTGTTTATCTGTTTCTCTTTTTATTTGATGAACTGTTTCTCTTTCTGCTCGTTTGAGTCTTTTTCTATTTGCTTGTTTGTTTGTTTGTTTCTCATTATGTTTGTTTTAATTTTTGGTTGTTGGTCTGTTTTTCTTTCGGTTTATTCGTTTGTTTGTTTATTCCTTCTTCTGTATGTCTGTTTCTCTTTCTATTTTATTTTGTTTATTTCTATAATTGTTTGTGTGTCTCTGTTTGTCTGTTTGTTTGTTTCTTTTCCAGTTTGTTTGTCATTATGCGTGGTGGTCTGTTCCTATTTCTGTTTATTATGCTTCTCTTTTAATTTGTCTGTTTTTTCTTCTGATTGTTCCTTTTTCCATTATTTGTTTCTCTTTTTGTTTGTTTGTTTTTTCAGTTTGTTTTTCTTTCTGTTTAATTGTTTGTTTGTTACTCTGATTCTTTGTCTGTTTTTACTCTTTTTTTTATTGGTTTGTTTCTCTTTCTGTTTGTTTGAGTCTCTCTCTGTTTGTCTGTTTGTTTGTTTCTATTTCAGTTTGTTTGTCTGTTTTTCTTTCGGTTTAATTGTTTGTTTGTTTGTTTGTTTCTCTGCTTTTTTGTTTTTTTTTCCTCTCTGTTTCTTGTTTTGTTTCTCTTTTTGTTAGTATGCTTATTTCTCTCTCCCTGTTTGTTTGTATGTTTGTCTGTCTCTCCTCTCTTTTGTATTTTATTCAATTTAGTATCTCAGAAAAAAAAAAACGTTTAAAATACAAAATAAATAAAAAATCTTTCAACAGATATGGCGTAATGTCCACGACGCAGCAGCAACAACCAACGCAACAGACTCATTCAAATCAAATGCACAACAACACAACGGATCCCGCGCAAAGCTCCTACAATGCTCAGACATCGGGGACGCCACAGTCAACCCCGAGTACGCCCCTTTCACTCCCACTACCCCTCCCGACGGGGCATATGGCGGCAAAGGGGGGACCACCAATCTTCCCCACACCGCCCATCATGACAAATGGTTTTGGGCCCCAATTCCCGGGGGGAGGAGGAGCTCCCACCACGGCCGGGGAGAATGGCTACGGCGGTGCTGGGGGTCAGTATGAGCGGAAGAATCATACAAATGGCAGCGGTGGGCCGCAGCAGCAGCAGCAGCAGCATTCATCGCAGCCAAATCGTAATCGCAATGGTGCTCTTGGTCCGAGGCAGCAGCAGACAAGCTACAGTGGTGGTGTCGTTGGGATGACGCAATCCGCCGGCGGGGCGTCTGGTCATCCCGTGAAGAAGAATCTCTCGCATGACAATACACCAAATGTGGGACGTCCCACAAATCCCGGTGGGGCCTTCCAGAAGGGACGTTCCGATGGTGGTGGGGCGTCGGTGGGAGGGAAGCCAATGGGTGGCGGTGGTGGGCATATGGGGCCACCGGGGGGGAATGTTGTAGCACAGCCCGGTGATAAGGGCCCAGCGGCACGTGGACCGCGCCCAAAGCCGGCAAATCTCGATCTCCGTCGTAGCAATAGTCAGCGCAATACGCCGAGCACAAATTCAACGGAGAGCAACAATTCACCAAATAGTATTGCATCGAGTGAGCAACAGCCCGTCTATATGGCGCGCGGGACGCACAATCCACCGCTGGCGCATCATCATCCAGCCACGGCCATGGGGATCGATCCAGCGGCATGCCATCAGCCCCTAATTGGGGCCGCCTACAATCCAGCTGCGGGGATGTATGTTAAATTCGGTCAGACATACTTCACGCATGTAAGTCCATTGATTTTCTTTTTTTAGCTGTGTTTCTTTCAGACACAGCTTTTGTGTACCGAGCAAAATCGAAAGTCGTCAGATCGGGCTCAAACTTGGGATGAGCACGAATTAGGGTCCCCACATTCCAAAAAACGTATGCGCCAAAAATTTTTTTTTCCGGCCGGCCGGATTATAAACTTAAATTGCAAGAGAACGGTGATAGATAGAGACTTGCGGTAAACGGCAAAGTTTAAATATCGACCTGAAGAAATCCGATTATGAGGTCAAATCCACCCCCCACCCCTCCGTCCGCCATTTTGAATAACCTCAAAATTTTGTTTTCGCTATATCTCAGCCCTTGTAATAGCTAAAAATCTGAAATTTTGATATGTTGTAGGGGCCATCAAGACCTTTCCAACGATACTTCATTTTCGAAAATCGGTCAAGCCGTTTAGTTAATATGGCCGCCACAATTTTTTATCGAAAATCGATCATAACTCGAAAACAGCTTGACCGATTTCGATCAACCCAGGCTCAAATGAAAGCTCTCAACAAGCCCTACAACTTTCTAGAACATCCGAAGTTTCAAAAGTGACCGCTAGGGGGCCAAAAATCAAAAACAAAATTTTCGATGAGTTTTCGATGAATATCTCGAAAACGGCAACATAATTTTTTTTATTTTTTGATATGTTATAGCTGACTATATTATCTACCTTCATGCCAAAAATGAAGAAAATCTATCGATCCGTTCTCGAGATATAGCCTTCCAAAGTTGGCATGTCATATCTCGGGTTCTACAAGTCCGATCTTGATCAACTCAAGCGCAAATGAAAGGTTTCGTGAAGCCCTACAAATGTCTAGAACATTGCAATTTCGAGAAATGACCACAAGAGGCGCTACAATCAAAAACAAAGTTTTCGAAAATTTCGAACTAGAATTTTTCGAAAATGGCGACAAATTTTTTTTTCATTTTTCGATATGTTATAGCTGACTTCAAGACCTTTCAAACAAAAAAAAATTATGAAAATCTATGGATCCGTTCTCGAGATATGGCCTTCTAAAGATTTCTTAGGGTATGACTTTTTACTTTTCCCGACTTTGAGCGTATTTAAACAAATTCGCGTTCTAGTTTGCTCTCACAAAATTGGTACCTACATTGAAAGAAACACAGCTCTCGTAAGCTTGGTCAGCTTACCAGTACATTTTTACCCTTCAATCTCATCCATTTTGTTGTGCAAATTGCCCTTTTGAAAGGTCACACAAAAAGCTATTTTTGCACCCCCCCCAAAAAGGGGTGGTGGGATGTATTTTTATCGCGTGTTTATTTATTAAAGAGAAAGACCTTTTTGAATTTAAATTAGAAGGTTAATCGGTGATGCCAGAAAAAGAATTCTCCTTAATTTTTCTTTCTCAATTTTTCAATTTAATTGGATGTGAGAGAAACGTTGGAAAATTTATTGCTAAATACAAGAGAAGCTGCACAGAGTAAGATGGGGCAGTAAATAAACAAAGATCAATGGCACGGAAGGGAGGAAAATTCAGCAAAATATGTTACCTTTATCACAATTAGTGGGGAAACAAATTGATTTATTATTCTTCCACAAGGACAAATAAATGGGAGAGAAAAACTCGGGAAATGTTAAAGAAGGAAATATAATGTAATGAGAAAAATAATTTTAATTGAATGTTGAAAGGAAATAATCGAAAATATTAATTTCTTTTTAATTGACTGACCTAATTATTAAATTTAGAAAAGTCGAAGAAATATTTCTTTTTTTTTGCCCTATTTTTGTGAGATAAATTGAGGGAATATTTGAAAATTAAAAAGGAAGTTATTGTAAATTTGAATGAAAATTAACCCTTTCGCGTAGACAGAATAAAAAATACTCAATTATTGATATTTTTAACAGGGACGTAGTTGGGTATCTATTTAAGGGGATGTTTCGACGTTGTTGTTTCTAACGTTTTGACACTGTTTTAACGCTGAAAAAAACATTCGATCAGAAAAACATTAAAAAAAAGAAGAAAAAGTTTCCAAAGTTTGACGTATTTTCCAAAGTCTTTTGATCTTTTAAATAGACGTTCTTCATTTTCTAACGTTTAACATTTATGTTTTTATCGTTTGACATATCGTGTTTAACGTTCTAAGTTTTTGCTTTTAAACATTTGATTTTTTTTATACTTTGATATTTCTTTGTATTTTCATATTTAGATATATATATTTTTAAATTTGTTTGACGTTCTTTAACCCTTTCGCGTCTATTAATCCTTTCACGTCCAACGTGAAACATAAGAAACATTGAAACATGCCCTCTTTTATCACGATATTTATTCTATGAATACTCTCAGAGGACATTATTTAGGCAAAACATTTTCTTCGACTTCCTTAAACAATTGAATTTTTATAAAATATTGGGGAAATAAAATGTTTCATATTTGGGTCTACGTACGACAAAAAAAAACGTGAAGGGAAAACGTGAAACATTTTATTTTCCCGAATTTTACGTACATATTTTAATTGTTTTTCCAACTTAGAAATGCCAAAGAAGATGTTTTAATTGAGGAATATTTTCTGAAAGCATACATAGAGTAAATAATAGCGTATGTTTCAATGATTCAACGTTTCTCACTCACTGCAATTTTTATCATTTAGCAAACATATTTTTGACGTTTAACATTACTTCATTAAATTTTCATATTTCTATTTCTAACGTTTGACGTGATTTGTTGGTGTACCGACGTCATTTTTTCTGTTTATATGACATTTCTTTAATGTTTAACACTTTTGATGTTTATTAAAACATTTTTTTCGTTCATGTAAAACGTGTGAAACTTAGAAACATCGAAACATTCCATCTTACCAATATAATTTTTATTTATTCTAGTGATTACTTCTTAATAGACATTTCTCAGTTAGAATGTCTTCTTTTCCCTAATTTACGTAAATTTAACGTTTTTCTAGCTTGCAAAAAACGATTAAATTAATTAAAATTCTGAAAAATAAAATGTTTCATGTTTGGATCAACATATGACACAACGAAACGTCAAAGGATTAGCTGTTTTTCATTCTTTTTTTTGACATTTGTGACGTTTGCGTATCGAACTTTTAACGAAAGTTTTACGTAATTTTTCTATGTTTAAAAATTCTTTTTTTTTTGTTTTTTTTCAAATCTTACCGTAACCTTCAAAGTTTACCTGAACTGCCTAAATTTTTTAGATATTTAATGTTTAGACTTCAAAACTCCCTCCTGGTCTATACACAAAAAAAGAGGATACTTGAGTGTCTTATAATGCGATTTAAAAAATAAAAAATTACCAGCAAACAATAGTCCTTAAAGGGTTAATATTTTCTTTTAATTTTAATTTGTTTTTTTTTTTTAATCAATTTTCTTACAAATTCCTTTTGAATTTTCTTTTCCTTCCGGGGTGGTTTAGCCAACAATGGGATTAGCATCAAGTCGTCGATCGCCACCATCGGATGTTCGTCCACCACCCCTAACACCCATTGCTCCAGGAATGTATCCGATGAATATGATGCTGCCAGGTGAGAAAAATTCTTTTTCTTTTTGTGCAAAAAGAAAATCTTTCAGGGAAAATTTTATTTTTAAATCCATAAATAGCACCACGTCATTTGGGGCCACGTCCAGCGCATTCAGGTGGCTATAAAGGCAACAAGGGTGGTCATCCACCGTCCGGGGTGGCGGCATCTGGGGGACCTAGATAAGGTGTGTGAGTGTGTGTGTTATGTATTGCCAAGTTAAGAGGGAGCTGAAGGGGAAAAAACTGAATTAGTGGCAAAAATGAATAAAAAATAAAAGAAATATTTCCATGCTCCAGGTTCTTCCGCACGGGTGGAAAGAAGAAGAAGAAGAAGAAGAAGGTATATAGTGTGGGGTGGGGTGGGTGGTTCGATGGGTAACTGGGTGGGGGGGATTTGGGGGATGAATGGGGGGTGGGGTGAATGTAATGGTGGGACAGTGTGGGCGTACATGAGAGTGAATTAGAATATTTTTAATATTAAACAAAATAAAAATTATTATTGCATTATGAAGTAAAAGAAATAATGAAAAAAAAATGAAATACATGAAAATATACACCTATTATAAAATAAATTTAAAAATCTACAAAAAAACAGTTATTAAAACATATAAGAGAAGAGAAAATATATTAAGATGAATTAAATGAAAATAAAAAAAATAAAACAACCGCCCGACGAGACCACGAATTAAGCGACAAAGATTGAGGAGATTTGCCAAGCGGAGGGTGGAATGCATGAGTGGGTGGGGTGGTGTGTGTGGAGAGCAAAGGAGCGACGTAGGTGCGTGTAGGGGTGCAACGGAGAGAGAGAGAGGGTGTGTGCGAGAGAGAAAGTATGAGAATATACCGAAACTGTGAGAATTTGCCATATTTACTTACATTTAATGAAAAAAAAGGGAAAGAAAGAAAAGGAAAATGGATAGAAAAGTAAAGTAATAAAAAAAAGATATTGAAAAGAAAAAAATAAAGGGATAAATAAAGAAAAAAAAATAAATAAATGAATAATTTCATCAAGTTATGTTTGAAAACTCCTAATCTATTCATTATAACTGATTAAATAAAAGAAAAAGAAAAAAAATAATAATGGTATAAAAAAAATGACGAAGCAGGTAAATTTAATAATTAAATTTATTATTATTACAACTATTATATTATTAAAGAAGAAAAAAGGAAGAAGGAAAAAAAAGGAAAATGATCTCGTTTTACTCCCCCATTTTTTCCCTTGATTGGACGATTTTTTGAAAGCTATGGATGGATGTGTGAATGCGTGAATAAAAAAAAAATACATGAAACTCAGATAAAAAAAAAACAACTCGAAATAATTTTTTGAATTTCTTTTTTTTTATACAAAAAAAATCATGCAAAGTCAAACACAAAAAAAATCATTATTTAATTTCTAAGCTATTTTTCTCGTCTTATGTATTATATTTAAGAAATATATTTTGTTTTTCTTTTTGTATGTTTTTTTCTTTCTTTCAAATTAAAATGAAAAAAAGTAAGTGAAAAAAAACGAAATCTATCAATAAACTATTGATGAAAAAAAAGTGAAATTAAAAAAGTTGAAAGAAATTTTTTTGTTGCCTATTCTATATACTATATACAAGAGAAGATGAAGGAAAAAAAAAACAAGTTGAATAAATGTGTTACTCTAAGATGAATATATTACGAAAATGTATTTATTTTAATTTATATACAAGAAATATATATATAAAGAATCCTACAAATATTAGTTTTCTTTATTCCTTTCCCCTTGATAAAGTGTTTTTCTTGCAATAGATTTCAAGGAAGACGATAAGATTGATAATTAAGATTGGGAGAATTTTTTTCCTTCGTGAAATTAGGCAAGTTTTGTTTTGTTTTTTATATTTTAGCGCCTCTTGTGGCAATTTCTGGAATTTGCAATGAGTCAGACATTTTTTTAGGGCTCATTGTAACGTTTCATTTGAGTTTTATTCGATGAAATCCGGTCAAGCCGTTCTAGAGTTATCCCGAAAAAAAAAAACAACTTTTTGCTTTAGGCCGCCATATTTGCTAAACAGCTTGACCAATTGATTGAATTTTAACGCCCTCTTGCTGCTTTCTTATGCAGTTTAGGATGTACAGAAAGTTTATTAAAATATTTTTTTTAAGTTAGAGCCTTGAAAATTCAAACAAATATTCTTTAGAATAGGTTATTTGTAAACAGAATAGTTGCCAGCATTTTTTAGTTATGAGACAAGTTTCTCCGACGAAAAATGATAACAAATGAGACTTTATAGGAGCACAGAACTCCTTCCTGAAGCGTCGGCAGAGAACCCGCGTCTTAATCCAGCCGAATTCAAACAACTACTTAATAGATAGTTGTTATAGACGCGGGTTCCCTGCCGACGCTTCCGGAAGTACTTCTGTGCTCTTAAAGTACAAAAAAAAAAGATTAATAAAATTTATCTATTAAATTTAAAAAATTTAGGTTAGAAATTCATTGGCGACTATTCTTTTTAGGAGTCATTTTTTTTTGTAATAAATCTATTTAATTTGAAAAAACCTCCGCGGAAAATGCGCGACAATTTTTCAAAAACTTTTTAACACTTAGAGGATTTATGTGGACACCGTGTCCATTTCGAGTTTTTAAATCGTCATAGATTAAAATGTATTGAACCTATCGTGATAAATACCACGTCTATGTGTAGGGAATTTCAATTACTTTAAGTTAGGCTAAAGAAAATCCGGAAAATATTTTGCTTTTTAAAAGATAATTAAGGTCAAAGTCGAAAATATACGCGGAGGATGAAAATGGTCACCGTGACCAACGGTTTTTTTTTCGAAAAAAATCGACGCGCCCGAAGATTATGAACCATACTCCTGTGTTAAAAAATAGGAATATGGTTCATAATCTTCGGGCACGTCGAAATACTCTTTTGCACAATTGTCAAAGTGTTGTTTACTTTTTTTTTACATAAAAACTCCGGAAAATTCAATACTTAAAATAAGCAAATACAAGGATTAATCTAAAAAAAACCCTTCAGGTAGCCTCCATAAATTGTTTTCTTTTGAGATTGATAAGTGGTTTCAGCGCACCCATAAAAACCAATATTTCAGATTGTCTATCGATTTCAAACTTCCATTATAATATTTTTTTATCCAAAATTTGCGCGAAGCGCAATAAATCCCCCCATTAATTGAATAAAATATGCACGCATAGTTATTTTGCAAATGCAATCTTCCATATTTTCTTGAAATGTTTGAAAAAAAAACCGTTGGTCATTCTGTCCAATTTCATCCTCCGCGTAAGTGAAAATTGCCCGGTCCTCCGAGTGTTAAACATTTTTTAGATGGACAAAAATTGCAAATGGTGTCGAAATATTCGAATTTTTTTTGGCAATCTTCATTTACATTTTTCTATGTGATTTCAGTGGAAATTGGGGACTTTTTCTCCCGATTTTTCTATTTTTCTTTATTCTCTATAAGATGAAATGGGTCGAAATTGTTCTGCGAAAGAGGAAGTTTTTTTTGGCCAGTGTATGAACTTCTTTCTGTTGTTTTTATGGTTTCTCTTCGTCTAATAATCTTTGGCGGATCCTTATTGATTTCATCCCACAGATGATTCTGTCGCCGAAGGACTTCTTTCTGTATTTCTGGAAGTTACACTTCCTTTCCATGGTTTGTATTTCCGACACAATTCACTGATTGTTTCATCTTCAAGTTGGCGCCGCTCAAAAAATGTGAACCTTTCTGCCTCAACGTTTTTCTTTGGGGCTAATTTTGCCCCATTTTGCTCTCAAAATGGCATCGGGGTGTACTGCCCCAATTAATTGCGAGGGTGATCAACGCAGGAACTTTTCCCTCATCCGCGGTTAATTCTCGGATCATTCTCCTCTCCTGGGATGAAGATTCCATCACTCCTACCCATCCTGAGTGTCCTGGAGTACTAACAGAAGCTGCTGCTTGGCCACTTTGCGCCATAACTTCTTTTTTTTCACGCACACCACATTACTCGTCGCCAATAAATGTTGTGTTTATACGGTTGAGTCTGAACAACAAAATAATCTGTTGAGGAACATTTCTTTCTTTTCGAGAACTCAGCAAATTGACGGAATAATTTGCCCCAGTCTTTCCTATATTTTAACCGTTGGCATTCTTCTTCTTCTTCAGCGCTCTGTCTCGCAACAAAATTATGGTTATAGCACAAACACAATGTGCTGCGCGGTGGGAGTTATGAACTTTGAATTTGATATGAAAATACCGCTCAAGGACATTTGAAATGAAAATAATATATGTACACGCAACATATCAATTCGTGAGATCTTTATTCTTAAGGAGGCACCAAAGCTAGACAATAAGTACATTAACATTCTCTGGTAGGTAAATTCAATGTCATGTTTATATTAAATTCTCTCCACCAAACAGACGTAACGGACTTTTTTTGGTTCCTTTTTTCTGCAAAATGGCAACGATTTATTTTAACTCGCGGGATTTTTTTTATTCTTTGCCCATTTGCAGGTGAAGAAGTCGTTTCGCCGTCTACTGACTTTGTCCTCTATTACTACATTATTTTGTCTGGAATTTTTATTAACAAACCATTACTAATTAATCGTGCTTTGGTGCTGCGGGACAAAGCCAAGAGAGAAGAGATTTCTCCTGCGCCATATGATTCACTCTGCGCATTCCCCGTTGATGATCTTCAGGTTAGTTTGAAGCCATCACAATACATTGAGAGATGGAGAGAAAAAAAAATGCAGAGGTGTGATAACCTTGAGACGCGATTATTGGCGTGACATCAGCGTATTTGGCTAGACTCTGGGTGATGATTTGAAAGTAATGTTCCATCCGCTGTACAGAGAGGGGCCCAGAAAAAGTTATATTGTTGTTGTTGCTACATACACCACATACTTCTCTAATGAGACGCGCAATTCATTCGCATGTCAATAATAAATATTTGTGTTTTATGGTCATTAACCGGTGAATGGTACCATTTTGCTCACTGGATTTTATTTTGACTTGATACGATCGTAGACTGTGACGAGCAGACACAATATTTTATCTTTTTTTTTTTAAACTAGTTAAGTACTTTGTTTAATTTTATTTTGATGGATAATCTGCTCAGATTCTCACGAGTTGCTCACTACTTTGATTTTAACGGACAAAAAGAGTTTTGTTTTTTATTTAACCCCTTTATTTTCAAAATAATTGGTTTTGTTTAAAATGAATAGAGTCCTTTTAACCCATGGAGGATTTTGCTGGACACAGTGGCTAGCTCGACATTTTTCAATCGCCACAGAATTAAAATCTATTAAACATTTCGTGATAATTTCTACATCGGTGTATAGGGGAGTTTCATTACTTCAAGATCGTCGAAAGAAAACTTGGAAAATTTTTTTTTGGGAGAAAATGAAGGTTAAACTTTTGAGGTTAGAAACCTCGATCTTCCAAGTGTTAAATGCATTGCCGTGTTTACCCTTTAGAGCTCAGAGGATAAATGCCACTACCGCCGATACAAATAATTGAAGGTAGGTATATTGAACTCTTTCGCGTTCTTTAAGTCATACGTTAACACATTGAGGACCATTGTGATCATGCGCTGCCCAAAGCGTAACTTTTCTAATATCAGAAATACGTTAAATTTTACGTAAAACAGGTCAAAGAAATTGTTTTAAATGAGTAATTCTTTTTTGATGAATAAATATTCTAATAAAAAAATGCATGTTTCACATGGATGTCAAGTGGTTAATCGAAACGTGAAACATTTAATTTTCCCAAGTTTGATGTGAATTTAAATGTTTTTCCTAATTACATTTGTATAAAATTTACATAAATGAAGCCAAAGAAGACGTTATTACTGACAAATATTTCTTGAAAAATTCTATAGAATAAAAAAGACGGCATGTTTTAATGTTCAAAATACGTTTAACCTTTCGTGTCCACATGAAACATAAAAAAAACATTGAAACATGCAATCTTTTAATCACGATAATAATTCTAAAGCGATTCTTAGTAGTAACGTCATCATTGATTTCATTTACGTAAATTCAACGCACTTCTAACCAAAAAAATAATGATTATAAACTTAAATTCTACAAAAATAAAATGTTTCGCTCTTGAATAAACATTTGATCCAAATAATGCAAAATAATGATAAGTTTTATCAGCGTTTTCTTGGAATTTCATTTTATAAAAAACAATTAAAAAGAAAAATTGGAAAAATTTAATGACTTTTGAGATGGTTTTTGCGTCTATATGAAACATAAAAGCATAGAAAAGCAGGTATTTACAGAACAGTTCTTAGGCAATAAGTTTCTTTAAATGTTTCAAAATATTCGCGAAAACATTTCGTAGATGAGTTTGTAGCTGTGAAACATTGTCATGAATGGCTTGAAACCTTTAAAGGGACAAAATGGACGATGACAGCATTATGTATATTTTTGTATTTTATGGAAAAATTTTACCGAATTTTTTACTGTATGTTCCTACATAATGTTTCGCCCATAGAACCTTGAATAAGCTCCTTTAACGCATTTCCATTTTAGAAAAAATTATTGAATTATTTAAAATTGAAGGAAATATATTGTTTTTGTCAGCGTTAAACCAATTGTACACGAAAGGGTTGATTCATTGTTTCAAAGCTTTCAAAGCTTTTTATATACCTTTCTTCCGCCCTTTAGAATAAAAAGTTTGAAGCTTTGTGACGCTAAAAGGTCTTAAAGCTATTTTTGTGGCAAATCTTTCGTCCATATCTCGTGTTCTACAAAAGATAGAAATCCTAAAGCTTTTTTGCAAAAGTTTTTTGACTTATTCTGTTTTTAAAAAACTAATTAAAATAAGTAATTGGACCAGTAATAAATAAATCCAGTTATAGTTCCATATATTCAACGAATTTCTTGTATAAAAATCTTTATTCATAGCACTACAAATACATATAGTTGACTTTACAAAATAGACGTGTGTGTGTGTGTGTGTCAGTAAAATGAGTAATAATTTAGCAAGATAAATATTGAGATTTCCTCTTTTTTCCTTAGATTTTACATGATATATCAATTAAAAATATTTGAACAAATAAGCCTTTAGAGCTGCTGGACAAATATTACAAAAATTCGTCAAGTTCAAAGTTCTTTCCCATCTTTTCCTGCTAAATTCAAAAGAAATTCAGATGTTGAAAATAAAATTGAATTCAATTTTTTCAATCTTCTAGATTTCTTTTGATTTGTAAAAATCTAGAAAAAATAATCACAAAATACTTTTGCTGGATCTCTCTCCATAGAAGAGCAAGCAGGAAAAAAAATGTCTTGAGAAATAAATGACTCTTTAGTCGAGCTTTTTCGTCAACGCTATTTTATATCTATATTTATTTTTGTGGAGGTAAATGTATTAGTTTTCTCAAGAAATACTGCTGAGTGGATTTTTTTCAGCTGCCTTCTCCATATTCCCGGCAATATGTGAGAAACTCTCTCAAATACATTTTGGAATGGTCAAGGTTAAATTCGCATTTTTAAATTCTTCACGTATTATGCATTATGTCTCTTTGGAGTGATTTTTTCCTTTAATAATTTGAATTGATTTTTTTAAATGTAGATAGGGGAGAGTTTAGTAAAAAATATTTCCCAAAGAGATAAAGCGAAACGTTTAGCTATATTGTATTGAGCTTTTTTTTAGATCCTTAAACAACTTTTTGGCCCGTTCTCCCCTAAACTTTTTTTAAATTTTGAATGAATTTGTATGAAAACTCTCTAAAATTTTCATTTAAAAGTGAATGCAAATGATAAAGGTCACATCTGGGCCATCCTCTTACTACATACAATATATAGCTCAACTTCAGAGCTTTTGATTTTATGTAAATCTAGATATATATTTTTGAGATCAATTCAGATTTTTTTCTATAAGGAAATGTTCAATGAATTTCATTTTTATTTTAAAAAAATGAATAAATTAACAGAAAAAAATTATATAAAACGAAATATCCGTTGAGCTTTTGAGAGCTTTCAAATTTCTCATTAAATCTCTTCCCCACAGTGTTGGGTGGAATGTTTATTGAGGAAATTTCTTATAGCCCATAATTGCAACCTTCTTTGCCTTCTTAGCCATCATGCACTTGTCAGTGATCCTTCTGTCTTTTTTTTGTACCCCACAGAGGCCATAAAATCCTATTTTTAGCCCATCTATAGGTTACATATATATACATACATAGTATATCCATCAACCCAAATTCACAATTCCCTGAGTTATGGGGTGGAAAATGAGACGCTGCTGCTGCACTAGAATTTTATTAACATCTCGCGCAAATATCTTGTGCGCCATGCTCCGCACCAGAAAAAACGCGTCGCAAAATCCAGAGGAGGATAGTGATCGCGCCTGGGTACTTGTTTGTAAGATCGTCCGCATATATATAAAAAAAACCAGTCTTCCAAATAACTTGGGCTGTGGGTCTCACTGAATTATGGTTCTCTGTGGACTTCTTTTTTTCTGCTTTTCAAGCTTCAACCATCTTTCTTTGGTGCTTAATTTCCGCGCTCGCAGATGAGCACACGGCCAAACGAGAAGCCCCCCCGAAAGATTCGAGCTTGACTAAAAGGAGAAACGCGCGCGCGATAAAAATGAGAAAACGACATCCACGACTGTAGTAACGGAAATAACTTGAAAATGACTTGTGGGTCTTTGTGTACCGATTTCGTGTATAATATAATTTTTTTCCACGTTCCTCATCACTTGTGGAAATTCCATGGGCACGAGATATTTTCTCTTGTTGGAAATTCACAAAGCTCAAAACATTTTTTCCCTCAATGATCACCGCACCAAGTCCTTAAGGAAATCCCAAAGGAATGCGATGAGATTTAAAGAAAAAAAAAGCATAACATTGTTTAATCAAGAAATCGTGATGATGTTGTGCTACTGATTGAACTTTTATGCGCCATATAAGTGAGGAAAACAGGTATTTTTTTTTATATTGTGGACTTGGGGGACATTTTTATATTTTAAATATATGTTAAAGTATTCATTTGCTCTAATATGATCTTTTCTGTGGACAGATCATCACAGTGTGCGTCTCCCTCTCTTTTTAAACCTCCTTAATTAAATACTCTTTCCATATATATTTATACATTCATATTATACCATACATAATATCAACTCTTTTGGCCACGAGAAACACTGAATGTGGAAAGAGAAAAAGTCAACGATGAGACAACACACGTAAAGTGCGCGGGGAGGTTGAAAAGTTTTCGGATCTCTTTAGCATATTTAAATTTAAAAAAAATTTTATGGAAAATTTTGTAATTTTTATCCCCGCGAATGACTTTGAAAATCCAAAATTATTCAATTTTATGTAAATAGAGTTTGAAGATGCCAATTAATAATGTTTTCATTTTAATATGGGTTCTGTTCCTTAAAACGTAACCAATTTTTGTTTTTAAATTGTCGTAGGGTATTGTTAAAAACACTCAAGAAAAATGAGGCCTTTTTCTGGAAAATCACTGAGAAATACACGAACTTCACGAAAAGCAATAGAAAAGCTTAACTTTATGCATGTTTTACCCATTTTCCTACGGTGGAAAACTCGCGAAATTTTCCTGCAATAAATTTTTCTTTTGCTTCCCATTCTCCCAATATTGCAAATTAACCAATTTTCCATTATATGATTTTGTAGGATTTTTAATTCTCTTAACTTGCCATTAAATTATTTCCCAAAAATATGAACCTTTAGGCGTTAGAAAGAAAAGAGATAAACGATTGCCCCGAATGTTAAGAATTCCATAAGAATGTTCTAATTCGGAAAAAATGTCCATTTCTTTTTTTTTTTCGCGAAATTTGCCTAACTTTGGAAAATCATTTAATGGTAAATTTTTATTTATAAGTAGAAATTGATTACGTGCAATATTGGGGAAGTGGGATGCGAGAAAAGAAAATACTTCTGGAAAATCTCGCGAGTTTACTACTGTAGGAAAATTATTGAGTTTTAAGTTTTCTCAAGAAAAACTCATTTCTTAAGTCAGGTTGAATCGGGTTACATGCATATTTTTTGATAGTTTTCATGCATCGAAAAATATACATTTAGCCTGATTTCAGAAAGCCTAAGAAAATTTGAGAAAGCTTACATCTTAAATCTTACAATCTTAAAAGAAAATTTAATGTTAAGAAATCTTAAGAAAACTTGAAAAATCTTAGAAAAACTTATAAAATCTTAAGATTGACTGACTTTCTTCAAAGAAGTTCAAGATTTTGTTCTTATTTATCTTTTGATGTTAATGATGACGCCAATGTGATAATAAAACAATTATTAAAGAATCCTTTAAAAAAAAACGATTTTAGAAGTCTTTTTAAAATTTTCCTTTAGGAAAATCGTCATAGAAATTTAACAATTTGTGATAAATTCTACATCTCAGTGTAGGGAAGTTCTATCATTCTAATTTTGTCTAAAGAAGAAAACTTGAAAAAACATTTTCATTTTGAAAGAAAATTAGGGTATAACTTTTGAGCTAGAATTATCGATCCTCGAAGGGTTAATAAACAAAAAAAATAGTCTTTAAAGAAATGTTTACTTTGAAATTTTTTAAAATTATATTACTTAGCTAAAGCTAGATCAGAAGATTTAGATTTAAAAACTTCTTCTTCATTTTTTTTCTTCACAACCGTGCGAGATAAAAGTCTGGAAACTTTTCACCCACCCATTGGTACATTTTATCCAATACAGAGCGCGATCGTGTGGCGTTGTCTCTATGTTGATCGTCGTGATAATCTCTTTGGTGTGTGTTTTGAGAGTTGGGTGAAAAAAAAATAAAAAGTTTAACCAGTCTCTTTTGGACGAGGCAACACAGTGCGCGTCTCAAAAATACAAAATGTGTAAAATATAATAAAAAGAGTGTGGCGCGTTTTTTCGTATATTTCAATGTATTTCGGGTTGAAAGTTGGGAACACACCAAAAAATTTTTATATATATAGTGGCTGAGAGGAGAAAAAATTTATATGTTTGCATCGCTGTTCGCGCCCGCGGTTTATCCGAAATTGTCAAGGTCGTCGATTTTCAATAAGACCAGAATCAAAAAATGCAAAAATTCACTCTGTCTCAAGTTGTCGGCGGATGCAGTCGTGCTCGTTTTCCATCGCCAACATTTCATTGGATTTTATTTATTTGACATTGAATTTATTTTTTCATTTAATTAATTAATTTTACCTGTATCAGTGTTGCTTTGTATGGAGGTAAAGAAAAAAAAAACGAAGAATTAGGAGAGAATTTTAGAGATTGTGTCGTGTGTGTCGTGTGCTACATTTCAATTTGCCTTCTCAACGCGCGCGTGTGTTACAACAAATTGATCTTGGTACACAAAAATGGTCCTCCCATGAGCGGCGTGCGCTGCTCCGGCTTGCACTTGATAAAGGATTTTATACCCATTTAACTCACAGTCTCTGTGGGTAGGTTACTTGACTTTTTTTTCCTCCGTCTTCGCTGTATAAATTTATTTATTCCACAATCTTCTTGTGCCTCTTTCTCCGCATTCACACTGCCGCGCGTCGTCTTTGGCAACTTCGGGAAAGTTGAGCAGCGTGTGATACTTTTAGTCGTTGGAAATTCGCGCGTGAATTCACAACCCAGTTGGTGTTGGCAATAATGGTGGAAAGAAAGTGTCGCGTGGCAGGAGGAGAATCACAAGAAATCATCCCATAGATGATGGGAGGAGAGAAAGACAGCTTCAAGAAAAATCTAGCCTCTCCTAGGCTTTGTCTGTGCTACCAAATTTTATTAAAATCGAAATCAGACATAGCCTGAAAGAGGTTAGGTGGAACTTGATCATTCAACTATATACACATGAAGGAGAAAATTCATCACCCGCACATTTCCCACCCATCGTGATTAACCGGCAAGCAAAAGTGTGTGCTGTTTTTTTTTATCTGTGCAAAGACATACATACATAATGTGAGAACACCGAGCGCCATTTATTGAAAGGAAAAAAAGTCAATGACAAAAAATACGTTAAATATTTGATTACCACGATCTTGATCGTGGGTGTGGACCAAGCACGATCACCGTATAATCATCTCTCCGATCGCTACAGGGAGCGACGAGTTTTTGACTCTTCTCTTCTTATTTTTTAACGTTCAACTTCTCATTACCATTCTTGAATCTAAATGATTTTTTTTGTGGTCCCCGCGATCGCGATGTGTGTGCCACGGATCGCGGTGGAGGGAAGCACAATGTTTCCATGGTGAAAGAAGACAACACCATTGAAAAATTTCAACACACTGTGTGGCGGAATTTTTTTTTCATTATAATATTTCTTCTTTTTGGAAGAACCATGTGTGGAAGAAAAATCCACTTGGGTGCAATTTAGGCACTCCTCCCCCACTCCTACTCGAAATTTTCTCACTCTCTCAAGGGGATTTTGACTTTCTTTGTGATAGCAATGTCTATATTTAAATTAATTTTAATTTTATATAAAAGATTTTTTTGCATTGAAAAAAATTCAAAAAACTTCAGTTATATCTTTTCTCTTGGCCGCCATATTGGATTTCTTTAAATCTATCCTCTTGAGTTACTGCATTCCTACATATATAATAAGTTTTTTTTTTAATTGGCAGAGAAACGTAAGAAAGGCAGTAAGACGGAGCTAGAGCTAGGAAACTTGTCCGCCTTTTTGTAATAATTTTATTAAGAAAAATTGATAAAATAGAATGAAAGAGGTTATGTTGCAAAGCTGGCGTGAAGCGTTAAAATTTCAATTTTATATTTCGACTTAAACTCTTTAACTGATTTTAATAAAAAAAAAGTTTCCTCAAAAAATTGTCATTTTAGTTAACTGAGATTTCCCCCTTACTGTATTTAGAAGGGGAACGTGGCCCAATTAGGACCTCTTAAGGCCTTTTTCAATCCGCTATTACTTAAAACTGAATAAATTTTAAATGAAGAAAGTTATAGTGTTAAAAGAGCATTAAATGGACTTTAAAATGATACCAAATTTAAGAAAATTGCTTTTTATTTTATATCATTTTTTATTTATTCTATGCGGATCTTTGGAAGTCGGAATTGAGCCGCTTTCCCATACAATTTATTTCCTTTATTGACTTTAACTGCATTAAGATAGCATAAAAAATGTTTTTTTTTTATAAAATGGATATGATTGAAGGAAGAGTTTTAGAACTTCTTGAGCGAAACTATAATTTCGGTTGAGAATTGAATTTTCTAGACTATTTTGAAGTCAGACAAAAAAAATTCAAAAAAAAATCCTAGGAGGGCTGAATAAGAATTTAAATTTATTTTGAATTGAAAGGAAAGCTTCTCTTAAAAATTATCAATAAAATTGCTGGCAGATATGTGGCCCGTTTTCATTTCTTTTGACTGTTTTCTCGGTTTTCTTCGCTAAAATTTACTACAGTTAAAAATAATAAAAACTCTTCTTAATCTAGATTTTCTCAGGAACCTTTCAAAATTTTCACAAAATCTTATTTGAAAAATCGTCCAAAATAGTTTTTTTTTTAATTTTAGTATTTTACGGCCACGAACCACGAACTTCATGTCCATAGGGCCATCAAAAATAGTTAATTTTCATCCAGAATTCTTGAAATTTTACTTAAGAAATCCTAGAATTTTCCCAATAATCGTAGGATTTATTCTAATTTTGTGCAAATAAAAAAAAAAAGTTTTATGACACATTTATGTACTCAAAGTCGATAAAGAAAATTACGTAGATACAACAACAAAAGATAGGCAAATCTGGGTTAAACCTTTTGCATGACTGTCTAAGCCCTGGTCTCCCCTAACACTAAATGAATTGTAAACTTTTTTTTGTAAGTTGATTTCAATTAATGTTTTAGAAAACTTTGAAGCTAAATGTAAAATTTTTTAGTTAGAATTTTGCTCATTTTAAATAAATTCTCACAGAACTTTAAAGAAAAAGTTTTAAAAAAAGAGTTGATTTTCTTTCGTCACACATTTTCATTGGGTGTGCTGAAACTCTCTCCCAAAAGTAGTAAAAAAAAAAAAAGAAGATCAATTTGAGTCTGGTGAGAAAAGATCATTTCTGCGGATGGCAGACGCACAATGAACGGAGTTAAAAATGAAGCTTGCACTTGATCATAAAATATATTGAGCCAACAATTAAGTTCAATGCGTGGCAAATGCACATGGTGGGGGCGCAAGTCAACAAGAAAGGATTACAGCGACAAAATTTATTGTGATGTCGCTTTACTTTTTTTTTTCTACTTCGCGCGCCTGGGATAAATATACATATACATATTTCTCTACAGGCCTCTTTGTGTGCAATATTTTTCTGCAAAAATACCCACATTTTTTTTTGCTTGGCGCTTTTTTTGTCTTTATGAAGGAAAAAAAGAAGAATTCGTTCTTTCTCACTCTGCAGTCGCACGAGCACAATAAAAATGCGAGTCATTTTTGCATCCATATAGCCTCTGGGGTCAGCAATCCTTGCCAGGGTCAATCTCCTCATATATTTATGTATGTACATTTTCAGGTGACGCTTTATTGGTGATTCAACCAACGCATTTCTTACCTCCTTCCCCCCAAAAAAGTTCCCCTTCTTCCTGCATAATTCGATGGATATACCTATAATATTTTCCTCTCAATCAATTCATAAACAAAAATATTTCACAATACAACCTAAAAATCTGGTGGGAGGAAATGTTTTACATTTTTTTCTTCATACTTCTTTCAACATTTCACACCGGGCACAAGGCTAATTGCCCATGCCCATGCAGGTAAAATGCCGTATCAATGTAACATTGTGGTAATGAATGGAATTATATGGTAATAATTTTTCCATTTTTAGGAATGGATGGAAAATAAAAATTATTCAGCAAACCTGAAAGATGAGCTGCATATAAGGGAGATTGGGGTAAATTAACACACTTTTATTTTCACAATTTTTATTCCTCATTTTCCTTCAAAACAAAGAAATGTCTTGAATAGGAAAGAAATCTATTAATCAGAAAATTAGTCTTTTGATGAGAAAAATCTTCCATTCGATCAGGAAAATAATCTATTTTCTGGGAAAATATTCCAGTTTGTCTGAGAAACTTATAATTTCCATCAGGATAATTGTTCAGTAAAACAGGTAAAGGATCAGGAAAATATTAATGTTTAGCCAGGAAGAGAGACAATTATTCAATTACAAAAAAAATGGTTTTGAGAATCTGTAAAATGAAACCTGACAAAATTGACTATTATTCTGATTAAAACAGAATTCTTTACCGGAATAGAATATTTTCCTGATGAAATGGAGAATTTTTCTAACTAAAAGACTAAGACTGTAGATGATAAAAATTCTTTGAAAAAAAAAGCTAAACGCACATGAGCTCAAATATTGAGATTTTTGTCCTAAATTGCCACAGTCTCAGCCTATTATTTTTCTACAATTTTCATTTAATAAAATAATCTTGAAGAAAGAAGTCAAAAATATCTTCTTTTTTCGTGAAAATTAAGTCAAATATCGGTATGAATAATATTTTATTTTATGCCATTTTTTCAGTTAAGATTCCCTACTCTCCCCTATGTGTAGCCCCTATTAGGAATGTGATTAAATATTATTATCAATATAATAGTTGTTATTATTCATCAATTTATAGAGGAAAAATAATTTATTGAATTAAGAAAAAAACCTTCTTGATTTAAACAAAAATTAAACGTTTATTGAAGCTGATATATACCTATAATTTGACGAGTAAAACAACGAAAACAATGTATGTTAATGGTTATGTATGTTTTCTTGTGTTAATGTCTAACGATTTTCTTATATTATCTTTTAAACGATAGTTACCGTCAAACAAAACATTTTCCTCGAAAAAGATATTTACATTCAGAATGCTTCTAATGAAGCTTTTTTTTGTAGAGAAAATCTTCTACATAAGACATTAAATTAAAGATATATGTATGAATGTATGAAGAAATTCGCTAAAAGAAAAAAAGCTATAACTGTTTTGAAGATTTAAATCTTTACTCGGGACTTTCTGTACCAACCACCAGGTTCGCTACTTTCTGTGAATGCTTTTTGAATGGAAAGCGCGAAATACTGGTTTTATGCTTTTATTTTATACATATAGCTAAGAATTTTAAAAATTCAACTGAAACTGAAGACACAACATTAGATCTTCATTCAAGCTAATTAAATATCGCAATTTATCCCAATATTGACAGAATGAATAATTTTAAGTGATGTACAAACTGCAGATTTTATGCTCGCTTAATTCAATCATTTAAATGAACAGGGATTAAATTTATTTATTGCATTCAATACACTGCTCTTGGGGCAAAATACTTCTCTCAATTTGACCCGTTTAATTGAAGTTTCCCCCAACACGCGATCGGGATGGTAGTCTACAAGTAATAATACATGAAAAGCAATTAGGTTTGATTGCACGATGATGTCTACTTTTCACTTTATAATTTGTTTGATTTATAAACAATTTTATTTCCACGATTTGTCTGCATTTTAAATTCATGAAATGTTAAATAAATTTTTGTACTGAATTCCACCAATTCAGTGCAACATAAAAAATATTATATAGATCGATGAAAGCTTTTAAAGAAAAGCTCGTTATAAATGAAAAAGGAGGAGGTTTTGTTAATAAATGAGCTGGTCAAATATTCAAGCATTAAAGGTCTTAATGGACAATATTAAGACTGTTTGACTATTTATGATCCTCTACAACATTATGTTTGTCCTATATGCTTCTTATATTATTGGCTTCCATAACCTTCTTTAAAAAAAATTAGAACCTTTTTATTTTTATTTTCAGAAGCTTTTCATTTTTAAATTAAAAAATGAAAAGCTCCTTGAAAAAATCTTCACTATTTCTCACACAGAAATCTGTGTAATCTGTGTCAGGTGTGAAGAGATTTTTCCAAAGTGGATAAACTCGATTTTTTTTCTCTAAACTTTCGCCTTCAACCGTTGAATTTGTTACCTACCGCCGATTGTTATGAAATAAGAAAGCAACCACGTGAGAATTCATTGAGAATTTATCAGATTTTCTCTCAACTGCCGGTGGGTGCATCCTCCTCAATCAACATCTTGGGTTTTTCTGCATCAAATCAATGCGCGGTAAAATCACGTACTCAGCAAAAATCAAGTTGAGGCACACAAGATGCGAAATCTCCGTAACACTTGTTGGCTGCCTGACCTCGTCACTTTGTTTATTTTGCTCTGAGACAAAGTACTTAATTGTTGGTTCAGACATAATGATATACATACTCTTTTGTGTTTATTTTAATGGTCCCCAAGTCTTTGCGGGTCAGGATTCCTGAGCTTGAGAAAGTGGATTAATGGCTGGAAAATTCGCCACAAGATGTGCGGAAGAGAGGAAAAAAAGGATGTGAGGCTAAATGAAAATTATTCTCTGGTTAATATCCCAGCCGGCACCAAAGGTCATTATAAGGTCTAATGTGCCGAAAATGATCGTTAGAATAACGTTGATTATTCGTCAAAAATAAGTCGTTTTACGTGATAATGGGGAATAAAAAAGACCCACGTTGAAAGTCAGTACACCGTCAGAATAACGTTATTGGAAGAAATTTCTGACCTTTTTCTTACGTTCTACTGACCTTTAAAATTTGAGACCAAAAGGGGAAATTTTTGACATGGCATCTCAAAAAAAATTTCCCAAACATATTTCTCTCTCTAGCATACATGGTAGCATAGGATAATGGTGTCTTCTCTATTTCCCTACCAATATACCTACCATATTTATTAATATGGTATATTTTACAAGGAATATTTATAATTTTTTTTCGAAATTTTCTATACAGTCGTGCTCTCGTGGTAGGACCGTCGTCAAAATGACTTCTCCGCGGTAAAACGGCTTCAGAATGAGGAATTTTGCCTTCGCAGTGGGACAATTAGTATTCTACCTTTCCAATAGTACTAATTGTCCCACTGCGAAGGCAAAATACTTCATTCTGAAGCCGTTTTACCGCGGAGAAGTCATTTTGACGACGGTCCTACCACGAGAGCACGACTGTATCTCAAATTTATATGCCGAAATACTTTACCGTCGCAAATAAGTCAAAAAGAACCTAAAATGGACCTTTCATTAAAAATTAATTATTTTTTATAAAAATTTTTGAAATATTTCTGATGATGGAAAATAGACTTTGTCTTTACTACTTATTTAAAATGTCTTAGACATCCTTCCTATTGCTTAAAATGCTGACCCGGCTTTATTCAAAAGCAATTAAATATCCTGAATTTCGCGATAAAAATTATTGATACTCCCGGATACTTAAATCTACGCCATATATCGTAGCTTGAAAATTTTTGTAACATATATTGTATTTGACCGAAACGTTAAAATGAACAGATAAAGCCCTGACTTAGGCCCCTTCTTAGGGAAGAAAAAAAACTTTCAATTTCCAAGTAAATGATCTGATTCATTCCACTTTTCATGGATGATTTGTACATTGAAAAACTTCCGTGTCTCTCTGACTTAAGAATCTGGGTCAACTGTTGCTCTCATACTCGGAATATAAAGAGATTCCAGAAGCATTTTGTTCAAATATTTCAAACGTGGAGAAGGTGTGAAAATATTTTGTGGTATTAATTGTAGGTAAAAATTTAAAATAAAAATAAACGTCAAGAATTTCAGATTGAGCGAAGAAAATAAAGAGGAAGTTATGCGAGGAACAAAGTAGAATATTTTTGAAAGAATTCCACAAAATGCCTTTATCCGGCAAGAAAAGCACCTGGAAAGCAAAGAAAATCAAGGCATTTCATTGTGAAACTTGTGATAAACACTGAATATATTGCAATTAATGCAATTAAACTATACCCAAATTAAAAAGCAATTAATTTATAATTTTTCCAATTTAATACAAACATTGATTTCCTTTTAATATACCTAATGTTTTTAAACATTTCCAATGAGTAAACATTCTTGTCTCCCCATTCAACTGACCAATTTCTATTTTTTTGTGTAATTTTCTTTGCTTCCAGAAAAATAAAAATCCCTCACGCAATATAATCATCATCGATTTTAAATTAACACCGTCATCATTTTTAGTATAATCGAATTTTGTATTTCTATGCACCCAAATGCAATTTCTAATCATTGCTGTTGCGAATCGAGGTTGAATATTTTTAATAAATAAAATTTATTACATTTGAGATGCGTGAGATTATTCTATTTTGTAAATTTTTCTTTATTATAAAAATCGAAAATATTAAAGAAAAATACATTGTTGCATACCTTATGTAGCGACAGACAAGAAATAAACATTTTTATAGTAAAAGGTAATTTATTAATTCAGATTATATATGCTTAGCTCACGATATTGAATAACTTTATAGGGATAACTAGAGTTGTAGTGTTTAAAGAAAAGATTTTATATGATTTATGATTTACAAGAAAACTTTAGAAAGCTCTGTTTGAGGAAAATTTATGTTTTTTTACGAATAGATAATACATTGCTTGTCATAGAGGAGACTAGGGCTATCTTCAACAAGATATTTTTGTCAAAAAATTAATAATTTTCAAAAACGAGCTAAAAGGGATGAAAACGATTTGCCAGTTCGATATCCTGATCCTGGTCTCTGAACGATTTTTAAAATTAACTTTTTTTTTATTATTCTATTTTAGATGAGCTGACACTCCAGGTAGTGAATGCAACTAGAAGCAAAAATTTTGAGGAATTGAGAAAACATTGGCAAATCTCACAATCTCTGAAGCTGAGGTCGTCCAAGCACACACAGACATGCATTGGTTGAAATTCACTAGTTAAATGTCTTAATAAATATTAAGTTTTTTAAGCGAAACTTAAGATTTTTACGAATTTCGAGGTCTGAAAACGATCAAGCTTGCGATCAAGTCTCATAAGATTACTTTGAGATTTATTTAGAGGACATTTAATGCTTTTCCGGGAGTACATTGGGGAAAATTATTCAGAAAAATATTAGCTTTGTTTCGTTCAGACACAGCTTTTTTTCATGTTTATCCCATCACTTTGGGAAAATTCTTGTAACTTTAGTAAGCACAATTTTCTATTTCTCAAGTTTCAAAAAATGCTCTTGATTGTCTTCAGACCTCGAAACTCATAAAAATCATCGAAAATTATATATTCAGCCCGACTTAGACAGATCTGAAGTTTCGCTTAAAAAAGCTTAATAAATCTTAAGTTTTTCTTACAAAAGGACTGAGTTCATAAGAGAAATCTAAGTATAACCTAACTATAATAAAGAAATTTTTATAAATACCTTTTTCCCCATCAAATAATCCATTTTCATTTGTTCGTAAAATTGAGTACATGAGCTTTTAGTTGTTGGTGCTTTTGTAGGAATTTTAATATCAGGGGAATCATCAGCAATGATGGCACCCCCTTTAATAAATAAATAAATAAATAATTTTAATATGTTCAAGATATCCAATGACTTGGTTGAAAATTCTGGATTATTCTTTCTGGAATAAGAACATTTTTCTGGCTAAAATTACCATTCTCCTGATCAAAGAAGAATATTACCCTGATCAAAATGGAGTATTCTTCTGATAAAATGCACAATTTTCTGGTCAAAATTTTGATTTTTTGCTCAAAAGATTTTACCCAATTTTAATCTCATATGATTTTCCCGCTAAAATGTTCTCAAATCATCTCAAACTTCTGTGTAATTCTAATTTTCCCCTATTTGCCAATAAATAATTGAAATATGATGACAAAACTGAATTATTTTCAAGAAATGCAATAAATTACTTACAAATTGGCATTTCTGCTGACAGAATGAGATTATATTGCTGACAGATATTAAACCATCTAAAGCAGAGAAGAAGAATCAAATAAATTTACCTGCGTGGATCTCAACTCTAGATTCAATTCAATTTCTTCGGCAAAAGAGCACATTTTCGTGAAAACAAATCTCTTTATAGCCACGGATAGAAACGAAAGAAAACAATAGATTCACCTTGACCATGCCCTAGCGTGATGATCAGCACACAATTGTTTCTAAAAGTAGCTACAACAACCATGGTCAGGTGCAAAAGGTATCGAATGGAAAAAATGCATTTTTCTGCACAATGCGTTACACACTCTCCCTCTATTCTGCGGTGTGATGATGAAGAAGGAAAAAATTGGTAAAGATTGAATGCTTGCAGAGAGATTTTTACCAGTTCCATCGTGACTCTCGCAGAAGAAGCACACAAAAGTTTTATTCTTGTATAAAGTCCAACTTCTTTTCTCCCAACTCGCGCCTCCGCCGTTTTTTCTTCACTTATCTTTCACACACAAAATAAAAAGTCTTTTGAGTCTGTAAATGTGATAAATTCTGCAACTGAAAGTTCTGTTGTTTGTGCGCAAGAAAACTGTAGGGAAAAAGTTTTTTTTTTCATATATATAATTTATTTCTGTGAGAGAAATTCTTACAAGTGTCGAAAAAAAAGCGTGCAAAACAGTCGTGGGAGTTTTTTTGAGTTTAAACCAATAGGACAACGATAGTCATCGCAAGTTGCATAACTGTTAGTAAGTAATCACGCGGGGGGATCGTCAGAGTGTCAGCAAAGAAAAATTATATTATATGTGCAAATATATATATATATATCTCTTATGAGAGAATATTGTGACGAAAAAAAAAAGAGCCAACATTGTTCGTGTTGAGAAAAGCCATTAATGGCATATATATATATATATATATATGTACCTAACTACCTACATATGAGAGATTGTCTTGGAAGTTAATACCGAGTGTGCCCCTGTGTTCTTTAGCTCTTCTTCAATGAGGACTGTTATGTTCAATGTTGAATTTACGATGTCCAGTGATCTCGTGGTTCAGAGATGTGTGGAGATTTGTGTGCTGGGCTATGAATATTCGAATAGTAATAATGATGAAGAAAAAAGATTAAGATCAAACTCATTAGTTCGGCTTTTTACCTTCTTTTTCTCCAGAAGAAAAAAAATTAAAAATCTGGATGAGGATCTTTCACAGTTCTTGGCATGATGGATTGAGATTTGCCATTTGTTCTGGATGTCGGGGTATTTGTGCATTTTGTTCCCCTTCACGCCATCAATTTCTCAATTGAAAGGAAAGAATTCCACAAGTGAATTCCAGTTCAGTGAAAATAAAAGACTTTCATGTGTTAATCAACTACAAATGAGAATAACCATCCAAGAATGATTTTGCTTAAAATTGTTCTCTCGTTTCATTCGTCTCCGGCAAAATGGGTGTGATTGAACTTCTTTTATTTGTTCAAGAGCACCTCACCTTTCTTCTTGAATCTTAAAATTCAATTTAATATTCCATGTGCAATTGTACGAGTTTTGTTTAAGATCATTGGGTGACGCGCATGTTTTCTGTTTCCGGAGACAATTTAGCGACGGAAAAAGACCTCGAAAATTGTCATCATAAATATTATCAAATGCCCTACATATTTTTTCTTTACGTTCAAACTTTAATCACGTACCTAAACCCAAGACCTTCTTATGGGGGAAAAGACATTTTTCTTAAAGAGACAATTTTTGTTGGAAAAAAAATCTCAAATAAAATAAAATTCAGAAGACGAGAGCAAAGAACCCACTCGAGCGATTAACTACCGCCCAAAATACAACAGACACGTTTGCCAGAAAATTCATCGGGATTCTTGACCCGTTACAAACGATGCGATCGTGCTACTTTTTGGGTGTCTGACACATCTTCTTGCGATTGGTTGTTGTTTTCTTTTCATAAAAAAAAACATTTTTCGCCATCTCATTGCAGGTAACTCCGCAATGAAGGTCATCGCTGTTGGTGTGCTCTTAGCAATGATGGCGGGAGTTTTGGCTGAAGCGCGGGTTGTCGATGGAAACAGCACGGATGTTCAAATGAGCAATACAAAAGAGGATACAGCCGCAACATTGCGCAACATCCACATTAATCTTCAGCCAGTTGAGCGTTTCTTCAACTGGATGTTCGAGGATAAGACTGCTTTGAATGTTGGTCAGTAAAATCTAGTTAATTTGGTCAGTCGCGCAGTGAATGTTTTCAGCTTTTATTGAGTGATCTCGTGCGTGATTATATAGCGCATTAATCGTTTTTATTAGTAACCACGATAGGCACAAATTCTTTTTTTATACGATTAATAACCTTTCATTTGTGGTACAAAAAAAATCGTAACAGATTGAACTTTTAAGCAGCATATGTATGCTTTCTATGCTGCTGTGGTTTGGAAGTTTAGATTCATTCTTTTAGGTGGTTGATATTAGTGGCTTTTGTAGACAAGATTGATGGGCGTTTGTTCAAATATTGAATTTGAGGTGAAGCCGCAGAATTTTGATGTTGATTGATAACCAGTGGCGTAGTCAAGAAGGGAAATTTTTCTTAAGAAGTCAAATAATAATTCCAAGTTAAAAAAAATTGCGTAGAGACTTAAACATTAGGAAAAACTTCTCTAAAAAAATGATAAACTTTTGAATAAACCTCAAATGTTAGAATAAACTTCAAGTGATTGAGAAGAAACGTAAAAACGATAAAAGAAACGTGAAACGTTAACATTAACGTTTAAAGAGATAAATTCAAAAAGTCAGAGAAGAAATAGTAACGTCAAACGTTAAAATAAACTTCAAACGATAGAGAAAAAACGTCAAACGTCAAAATAAACTTCAAACGACAGAGAATAAACGTCAAACGTTAGGATTAAAATAAATTAGGCAATATTGGGATGATCGTTGAGTCATAATTTGAGTCAAAATTCGGATTTAACCGAATTTAACGAGAAAAAATTTATGTGCTGGAAATGTTGCCCAATAATTGATAAATCAGTTTGAGCGACTCGGGAAAACTTTGTCCAATTTATGCTAAATTATGACAAGTCTTATTAATTCTCTTTTATGGGTAATTTGAGTATTTATTTGACTCCATAAATTATTTACTGGGTGATTAATATTTTATTTACTTAACTGCATTTTTCACGTATGGAAATGATGTATGCTGCGTCGCACTTTCATACATTAAACAGTGAAATTTTAGTTTATTCCTACAGATGGGCTTCTAATTTAATTGAAGAGGTGTTGATGACTCTTTTCATGGATTTTAAAGCAGAAAATATTAATTTCTACTATAATTTATTAGTTAATTTTTAATTTACACATGAATAATTCACATTTGATGGGAAAAAGTCTTTTAATTTGTCTACACCTGAAATTTATAAATTATTTAATACGTTTAAGGTTCAAGAAAAATTCTCAAAACTCATAAATAAATTTATTTTTCGAATTTTGTCATGAGTGAAGTATAAATTAGCATAAATATTTTTATTGTTCGTTGTGTAGGAGTAGAGTTCCGTAAATAATTTTCGACTTATCACGTCAGTTAGGAATTTAATTGAATTTAGAACATGGGAAATATTTTTAAGCCTTCAAAGATTTCTTTTATTTTCTTAGGATTAAGTAATTCATTTTCTCTTAGAAATCTTTTACTTTAATTTTTATTTAAATAATACAATTAATTATGCAAGTGTATATATAATTGCCATATGTAGTTAGAAAGTAGCTAGATAGTACTTACATTAAAAGCTTGATTGGTGTAGTAGAAGCAAAAGTAATGGTTAGTTTAACTGCTTTGCTTATCTAATAATTATATTTCTTTTAGTATTTTTATAATAATTATATGAGTAGAACTTATTAATTAATTTACATAATAATCTTAACTAACAAAAGATGAGCTTTAGCTCTGGCTTTAGCATATTTTTATAATTTTAGATTTATCATCAATACTAATAATAATTTCCCTAAAATCAAATGGAATGCTGAGAAATTGATTTTATGCATCAACAAAATCGCGTTTTGCCTTGTTTTCAGTTTGTAGAGGAAAAATCATAAATTACTGGCACATGAAATTCCAAAAACATACAAACATTAAAATATATAAATTTATTTTCCATTGATTAACTATTCAGACAACTTGGTAAGCTCAATTAACTTATTGTGCTGTGATTTTTCTGTTTCATCCGTTCCATGTGTTTGAAACACTTTTAATCTTTTATTTAATACTTTCGTTTTAATTTTTATTAAGAAGAAATTTCTTTGAAAACTGCACATAATTTTATGAAATCCTGGAAAAATATGATCTCTGCTTAATGATAAAATTTTCCGAATTATTATCCTTAAATCGAGATAAGTTGAATGATTTCTATTAAAATGAAAGGATTTATATCGTTATTTTTTTTTGTTAATTAGATATTTTAATTTATTTCACTCAATTACAAAAGCTGTGATTTTTAAAAATACATAAATTGCATGAAGAATAAACAATTTTCACCTACATATAGTGAGAGTAATATATAAATCTTTAATGCATTAGTGCCATGATACGATCTTAATGATCATAAAACCTAATCATTTATTACAAATTGCTTCAATTTAAGTGAAAAATCTTTGAAACGTTGAATTTGATTGCAGGTTTTAATTTTTCAATCAATCTTTTGGAGATGACTGATCGAAAGCAGGGGGATCCTGATAAGATATCCTTCAGGATCTTCATAAAATTAATTACAAAGTTTGATCAAATACCGCGTCAAACACGTCGATTAAATTTTGTGATTTGTGGGGTAGATTCCGATGTGAAAAATTCTCAGAGGGAGAAAAAAAAACGTAGAAAAACTTCGCATTTCACATCGAAATCTACCTCCTTATTTCCTCACAAAGATTTTGGTTTTAAACTGTGTTCATTGAATATTTATTAACAAACTCATCCCGGTTGTTTTTAACACCTTTCCGTTGCAAAAATGCTCTAACAAAATATTTTTTATGCTTTTAAAATGTGCGTAGATTGTGTGTGTAGATGTAGATAGTAGACAAGCTCCGGAACATAATAACAAATTAACAAATTGGAATGGTGTGGAAGCTTAGAGAGGTGAGTGCATAAAATTATGTAGATGATTTTTCTCTTTTAAATCTTTTCACTAATTTCTATTTCCAAAGCTTCTGTGCACTTTTCTATGTATATTTTGCTGTTTTTTAGCATGCTTTTTGATGTATCATGCGTGGAAGTAAATTTTTTACCGCCACATTTTTTTTAATAAAACAAAAACAAGAGAAATTAAATTGAAGAAAAAGTGGAAAAGATTTAAAAAAAATAAACATTTTTACATGGGAGAAGATGGATTAAATGTGATCTTTAACATTAAAAGCTTTTCTTTATATTTAAAGAGAATAAAATGGATGATTTCCTATTTGATTGAGTAAAAGATTTACCTTTTCGAAGATTTTAAACTCAAATATTTTCTTGAAAGTAAAAAAAAAATAAATTGAATTATATTTAAATTAATAAAAAAAAAAAATTTCAAAAGATCATATTTAACCGTTTTCCCTGAATTAAATCTACTAAACTCAACACTTACACACACTTTTATTTTCTAAACTATTCTTTATACTTCAAGAAATTGCATTTAATTAAACGGAATTTATTTTTATTTACAACGTAGGAGAATCGAGAACATTTGGCCGAATACGATGGCTTGGCAAAATGCTGAATCTCGTGATGTTCCTTTTGGGTATGCTGGTCACAATGGCAGCTGGTGGCATAATGTTGGGAATGTGGAGCGTTAAGTTGGGCATTGGAGTCCTATTCCTCAATGTGATTATACTCCTTATAAAACTTCTAATTGCCAAGAAGCACGAAGGACACGATAGTGGACACTATTTTATAGAACCCCAAGGAAGGCTAAATTTCCAAATATTCTCATCGCAATCCCCCGTCTATGCTGCTGTTCCGCACATGACGTGGGACAGGAATGGTGCTCCAAAGGTTGCCACCTCCATGGTGCCCATTTATGGGTCCCGAATGCCCATTGGCGGCCTACCAACAGGACCATACTACGGGCAAAATGATTATTTAGGAAATATAATTGGATTAGCGCCATACCAGCAAAATTGGTCCAGCACAGGCAGCCAAATTGCAAAGAATAAGTAAAATTGAATGCTTGAAACTACATACATAAATATGCAGCTAATCAGATGATTTAACTATCGCTACTGCTACCAAAGGTCCTAAAAATATGTATTAAATTTTGTATGAAAAAATATTTATTACAAAACTAACATTTGTAGTTTTAATGCAAAGTCATGAACTTTTCAAACAACCCGAGGTAAGATATCTACATTTTGGCGTTTTAATGATTTTTTCTCTCTTTTGCTACTCAGCCGAAAGATTCAAAGGCAAAAAGACTTAATAATGTGATACAATATGTAACTAATTCGATTTACATATTTATGCGTTAAATGCTATTAAAACTTAATTTAATGATTTAATTCGGCGTTAAAATAAATTAGTGGTGATGTAAGGAAAAAATTATTAGACATATCGTCAACTGGGGGAATAGAACCTTTCCTCGTATGAAAAATTTGACTGTTTAAAGCCATTAAATTGCTTTAGAAAATTTGAAATTACTAGAAACAAGAGCTTATCAAGCCTCTTCAGATCTAATGTAAGGGATTTAGAGGCTCATAATAACATAAAATTTGAGCTCTACCTCAGATCTGTAAAGGGCTTCATCGTGATGGAGAACAAGACCTCTATTTCATCGTATTCTTTTCTCAAACTATGTCTTACGAGAATTTATACTTTTTTTACGTCTTTGTCTTTTTTTTACTTTTGTTTACACTTTTCTAGTGAATTTCAGTTATGTACATAAACTATAAAGAGAAAATTATCTATGCTGCTCAACTTCCTGCAATATTTTCATCTTGACCACGTTTTATATGTGCTGCACTTCCTAAATGATTTCCTGTTGTATTCTGTAAGCATTTTTTTCTTTTAATGTTCTCTTATAGGATAATAAAGAAAAGCTCATTGGCTGTATTGAGGAAAGCTCGCATAAAGCATTCAACTGAATTGACGAAATTGACAGATTTTAGTTAATCTAGTAATTCTCAATTGAAGCATCAGATTAAGAGAGACGGTATAGAGTTTTCAAGAATTAAGAACTCGACAATTAAAGTTCTTTTTCTATTTCTATTAAGTAGAGTGAATTACTATGCATTAAATAATCTCGAAATTTTAAATAGAGCACTTAAGAAAAAATATATAATTCTTCGTTTAATTTTTATGTTCTTGAATACAATTTCATTCACTAAAACGACAAAAAAAACATTAAGAAAGATATATTAACCCTTTCGCGTCCACTGGGTCATACGCTGACCTAAACATGAAATATTTCATTTTCATTATATAAAATATTTTTTTAGAGTTTGAAGACGTTTTGTCATATCATTTCAACATTTCTATTACGCAAAATCATTAAACAAGATGGAAAAGCAAGGAGTCTCCAGTGTTCGTGTCTTAACCCTTTTTCGTCCGCATGAAACATAGAAACATACGATCATTTCATCGCGATATTTATTCTGTAAAATGTTCTCAAAGGACATTTTGGAATCAAAACGTTTTGCTTGGCATTTTCTACGTAATCTTAATGTAATTCCAACTTGGAAAAAATATTTAAATTAGGAAAAATAATATGTTTCACGTTTGGGTCAACATATGTCCAAATAGACGCGAAGGCTTAACGTCTATTGCGGAAATACATGAGACAAACAGAATCCGGAAAAATGCAGAAATATTCAAACACATCACCATTCTGTTTTTATGTTTCTTTAAACGTGTGAAGCATACGCGTTTGTGTTTCATCTTTTGATTTTGTATCCATACATCACAGAAAAAAATAGACGATTTTCTATAATTACCTATATTATTTTAAATTAAAAAACTCTAAATGACCAATTTCAGAAATTTTTCCTTGATATATTGTGCATCACGTCCTTTTCCAATGTACCTACTCTACCCAACTCTATCCTAATAATTTATCCTTTCCAGTGAGCTTTTCCTACTGTACAATATATTATTCACATTAAAAAAAATTCCAAAAATTAGTCACAAATTAATTACGTTAATTTATTTTATTTTAACAGGAGATTCGAGGACGTTTAGCAGAATAAGATTTATGGGAAAAATGTTCTACTTACTTTGGTTCGTTTTGGGTGCTTTGGCTATGATGGCTGGCGGAGGAATGTGGATGGGGATTCAGGGATTTGGTTTAGGGATGGGGGTCATGATGATGAATATGGGTATCCTCATGTACAGAATGCTTAATGGCAATGGCAACGGCAATGGCAATGGCAATGGGAATGGAAATGGGAATGGGAATGGCAATGGAAATTTAAATGGCAACGGATTCCTTGGCAATGGCTTTAATGGTGGCCTCAATGGTGGCTTCGGCGGTGGCTTCGGCGGCGGTGGCTTTGGCGGCGGTGGTCTCTTAGGCAATGGCGGTCTTCTAGGCACTGGTGGGCTTAACATTAATGCTGGCAGATGAAACATAGCACGTGACAGCACATAGAATTACGTAAGAATTTACACTGTACCTTCGCTTCGAATTACCTGAATTGCTTGCTTAAGCCTCTACCAATGATGTTTATGATGTAATTTATGTCATCTATGAATGTATTTATTTTTACCTTTTCTTGATGTTTTATTTAAATTCACATACCTACATTTTTCTCTATTTCCCACACAGAATTTCCTCCATCCTGTGACGTCCCTTCCTCTGAGGTATATAACTACCTAAATCTATACAAGGATCCAATTTGCACCTATTACCTCTCAATCATCATTTTTCTCTAATTTTTTATTCATTCTCAGTTTTAATTTTGTAAAAAAAAAGAAGTGAGCCAAAGAAATTAATTTTCGCAATTGTGTCTTACCTCAACAGGCTCAGAGAGAACTTTCGCACGAATTCTATGGATGGAAAATATGATGTACGGTGTAATGTGGATATTGGGTGGACTGGTAGTGATGGCTGGCGGAGGGATGTGGATTGGAGTTCAGAGTATGAATCTTGGCATAGGAGTTTTGCTAATCAATATGGCTGTGCTGTTGGCCAGGCTTTTAGCCAATAGAAATACAAACGGCAACAATGGATCATTCTTTCTTAGAAATGGCTTTAATGGCAACAATGGTTTCAATAATAATAATCGTATTAACATTGATGATGATGATGATTAATGTAGTAGACTATACTAAGCCACCACCTATATAATCTGCATTTGCTGTATTATTTCAATATATGTATGTACATATAAATACCTATACTAAATATAAAAAATAATTTATAAAAATATTCATTTTTTAATTTTAATAAACTATACCTATAAATAAAGTATACGTAATTCAATATTCATAGCATAAATAGCAGTTAAAATGGTCTTGGATTATTTAAGATATTTGTTTTTTTTTAATTTTACATAATGTATTTATTATTTATTTATTAATTTTTGATTTTTTTAAATTTATTTATTAATTATTATTTTATTATTAAATGAAGGGGATACTGTCATTATTGACGATTCTCCTGTGAGTATTTAATGCCAAAAAGCGTTGTAAAATTATTTCTACGTATTAATTTATTGTTAAGCATACACACGGCTTTTAATAGGACATTTTTAATTTATTTTATTCTACCAAAAAATTATGTATCCATATTATTTTTATTATTTTTTTTATAAATTGATGAAAGTTTTTATATCAAACATTTCTGTGGTTTTATTAATGGGTCTGTTCTCCTCTCCATTAAGACGTTTTTTTTAATTGTTTTTTTGCGAAGCTCTTTGTGAATGCTAATATTAAGTGTTTTTTTTTAAATAGTTTTTATCAGTATTATGTTACATTTAAGAATAAACACAAAAGCTGTGTCTGAAAGAAACACAGCTAAAATGTAAAGAAATGGTCAAGATAATATAAAGTGCTTTCAGTTTTGCTTATATTTCTTAAGAAAATTAGTTAGAGGCTGAATGAAGTCGAAATTTATCAATTTTAGACCTTTTTGTTTTAAATTTTTGACCTCTGTCCTTTTCTAATCTTATATTTTGTCAGAAAAAAATTTCATTCTTCTGATCTTAAATTTTAAAAGTTTTTAAATAAAAAGAAAAGAATGAAGATGTCTCATTTTAAAAGATAATTTTTCTTCATTTAAATAAATTATAAGCATCTGCTGTTGTATTCCTATTATCCTGACCAACCTGTTTAAAATTGATTAGAGAAATAATTTAAATTGTCTTAATTTAACAGGCGATTCGAGGACGTTTGGCAGAGTAAGATGGATGGGTAAAATGTTCTACCTCGTGTGGTTCCTGTTGGGTGGCCTGATGGTGGCGTCAGCTGGAGGAGTAATGATGGGAGTTTGGAGCGGCGGTCTCGGGATGGGCGTTATGCTTATCAATATGGCCGTACTCATGATGCGACTTTTACGCAATAACAACGGCAACAATGGTGGAAATGGCAATTTCAATGGATTCAATAATGGATTCAATAATGGCTTTAACACCGTCCCGTGGGGCTTCAATGGGAACGGTTTCATTGGAAATGGCTTCAACGGAAATGGTTTCAACGGAAATGGTATAAACGGTAATCGCATCAATGGCAATGGTGATAATGGAAGAGTAACAACCACGCAATCCACATCAAATTCAGACACTCCCACAATGGTAATTGGTAATCTAGGCAATGGTTTAGGTGCGTCCACATTCCCCATTTTTACGCGCTTTCCTTTGGGAAATTTAGGAAATGGCGGACAAAACCAAAATGATCGTATTTCCAATTTGGGAACTGTTTTCGGTTTAGCACCATTGCAAAATAATTAGTCACTTGAAAGGATATTTATTTTTTTAAGGAATGCCCAAATATTAATGGAACTCCCTTTACCTTATCTATTCCTTAAAAAATATTTCCACGATGAGGAAAATGCTGAATTTTTCCTCAGCCGGAATCCCACCGCTGATGACAAATGGATTCCATACCGACAATTTTCCACAAATATTCGGGCAGTTGTTATTACAATATATAACTTTTAGTATTATGTACAATTTTAAAATTAATAATGCTGCAGTCTCGAGACTTGATCATCATTCCAAAGACCCAAAAATATTTATTGTATTTTTACATGAAAAATTCTTTGTAATATAAAATGTGGTTTTACTTGTAACGACATTCATTTTGAATTCTATAGGAATTTCCAATTGAATTCAATTTAATCTACATCATGGCGCATAGAATAAGGTTCTCAGAATGAAAAGCAGGTGGTAATCATTGCTTTTTATTGAGAAATTCAATTGACCAACTCTGTGGGAAGTTTGCAAAGAAGGTGAAGTAAGGTAAATGGAAATTCTAGGTAAAAAAATATTTAAGGTCTTAAGGTAAGTCAAATATTTTTTAATCCTTAGAGGAACTCAAATTATTTAAAGAAAGTTTAAAATCGGTTCGCGACGTTCATTTAGATGATTAGAATTTTTTTTTATATTAAGGATTCCTTAGAATATCTTAAAAAAAAACTTGTGAATATTGAATTTTAAGAGCAAGATTTTCCTTTAAATACTTTAAGGACCAAAAAAATGTTTAATATTTGCAACAAATTTTTTTTAACCCTCCTTAAAATCATTAGATTATTTTTTTTTTGTAATTTTTTAAGTAAACATAAAAAATATTAGAGGGCCTGAAGAAGGCTCTTCCTCCAGCGAAACGTTAGTAAGTAGCCCAGCCGGCACAAAAGGTCATTATAAAGTATAATGTGCCGAAAATGATCGTTAGAATAACGTTGATTATTCGTCAAAAATAAGTCGTTTTACGTGATAATGGGGAATAAAAAAGACCCACGTTGAAAGTCAGTACACCGTCAGAATAACGTTATTGGAAGAAATTTCTGACCTTTTTCTTACGTTAATTTAATTTATGCGAAAAAAAATGAAGTAAATAAAGCAAAAACGTCTTTTAATAGCTTTTTGATCATCTACAATTGTAATGTTTTAATGACTAAAACTTTGATTTCTGCAAAATGACTAAAAATGCCTCAATTTTTACTGACTTTACTTACCAAATAATAACGTTATTCTGACGTTAGAATTTAGTAAGCTAATAACTAAATTCTGACCATTTTTGACGTTAATCTAACGTTATTATAACGTTAATAAATAGTAAGTAAAGTCAAAGTTATTATGTGTTAGCTGGGTAGATTAACCTAAATTTGATCATTATGCTTTATATTTAGTAGGCTCGCAATTTTTCTATGTTGCCTTCAAGTGCATGAAAATGGCATGAAAATTTTCTTTTTTACCAAAGCTGAGAGAATTTTGAGAAAGGGAGAGTTTTTGAACTTTTAACACAAAACAAGAAATTTTGTTAAGAATTAATTTTCCAAAGAATTTTGAACTTAGCCTTAGCAAAAATTAAAAAAAAACTAATTTAGAGTCTCTTGAGCAAAACTCTTTTTCCTAAATAGGTAATAAATAAGTTAACCTGTCTCTCAAAAATCTATAATTGAAAAAAAAATGATTTGTTATTTTTTTTACAAAACAAAAAAAAAACAAATAATCTTCAAACTTGTCATCCTCCCATAAAAGGCTTCTCCATCTGAAGATCTCTAATAAATGTTTGTGAATTTGTGAATTGCAATTTCACATGCTCAAAAGTGAAATTTTCAATGCATTCTGTGCACATAGTAAGAGAGAATATTCGTTTTTTCACACGATCATGCGACGAAAATGTGCAAAATGTTCATTCATGATTCGTTATAATTTAATTTTGAATAAAGAGAATAACATTTACACAGGTAAATACACGATAAGTTTGTATTTTATATCCTCTGGAACTGGATTTGTTAAAAACAGATCAAAATGATGTTAATTTTTACATTTAAAAGGAAAAAGAAAATCTCACGGAGAAAGTAATCAAAGAATGCACCAGAGAGTTCAGAAAATGTGCAGCATTTGGTGCTAATGAGGTAAAAACAAAGAGCGATCGTCTTCACATTGTGCCAACTAATCCGTGATGGGCGTTTTAGCAAAAGGCAGAATTTCGCATAAGTCTGCAATATTTGCTCAATTAAAGTTAATTTACGATATCGATTACTACTGGATGTTCCTCCTACCTTGACCCTCGAAGGTCCCACCTTTTTCTCTTCTTTTTTTATTTATTTACTTTTCGCTAAAGACGCAATGTAGTGTCTGCGGTGGGTTTTATTTATGCCAAATCGTGTCTCCATGGGTTTCAATGTAATTTCTCACACAAAAAGCCCATCATTTTGTACAGCGATGATGCACACAACACAAAGCTTTATCGGTGGTTGATCATAAATTAAGAGGAATGCGCGAAGTTCTGCTACTGCGCGTTGCCTCAAGCGGTCTGCATTACGCGGAATGCAATGAAAAAAATTTACCTGTCTAACTAGCTATCTAACATTGACTATGTCTGAGATTTCAAGATGAAGGAAAGGTGAGTAATTGCAGAAATTTACCTTTGGACAATAGAATTAGAAAGTTGAGACAAAAGAACAAATTTGCATATTTTTTATCTTTTTTTTGAGGATTATATTTAGATTAAAATTCAAGTTAATTTAAATGTTCTTTTTCTGGTTATTTTATTAGCTGTTAGGTCCAAAATTCTCAATTAAAAGTTCTTTAATATGGTGAGATTTAAATAAAATATTTGTGAATGATTTTTTAAATGTTAAAAAAATGCTGAATTTTAGTTTAAGAGACTTAAAATAGTTAAGGAGACTTTAAAAAAAAAGAAAAATATATATTTTTTTATGATTTTCCTTCTTGAAAATCCCAAATAAACAGCCTCAAGAGTTGGCATCGTTTCCAAATCCCGGTTAAAGCGAAATCAATTTTCACTTTCAACCCCCCAAAGATAGAGAACGAAAAAGACAGAGAGAGAAGAAAGAGCTTCAAAATGTTTTTCAACTGAAAATTCCTCCGAAGAATCATATCACTTTCAATATGCAATTGTATGTGGGAAAATTCGATCAATTAAACTCCTTCAAAGTTTATACGGAATTATAAAATTTATATAAAAATGAGAAATTGATTTATATATAGGTTTCAATGGCAGATCGCATTGCTGTGTATTTTTTGCTAATTAAATGAAATTCATTATGATTATGTGTCCTGATGCATGAAATAAAATAAATCTTTTAATAGATTTAATATTAATATTGAGATCAATTTAATGACTTTCACTATGCACGATCAATTTGCCACGCAAGACATCCCAAAACGTGCTATTAGTTTATTTTTTATTAAGAAAAACGATATAAATGTAACTTTTTAAGCGATAATAAATATACGATTGAGATGCATCTTAATTGCAATTTATTTGTGAGCTACAATCCTCCGCAAACATTGCTAATTGCAATGGTTTGTGCGATAAATCTTCCACGAAAATATTTTAATAAGATGAATGGCATGAATTATGGAAAATTAATCTCTGCAGAATGTCTTAGAGATAATGAAGATTTCAGTAGGACGATGGGCAGGGAGATTAATGAAGTGAAGACATTTGGTGATGTGGAAAAGCCCTCTGAGCATATTTTTCTCACTTTCCATCATTATGTGTGTGCATCATCATCAAAATGCATCCCAGATTCTCCGCAAAGAAGTTTTCTATACGTACCTGCCTATTGGTTAAAGTCTCTGTGTTTAAATATTTACTTTAATCCCACAACGCCTCTTAATGCTCAAAGACATTGAAGTGATGACATCTCGGTGCATCGTAGCATTGCAAAAGCGAAAATTTATGCTGCCACCGTAGTCATTCATCTCGCTGTAAGCTAGAAAGATGTATAGAAAAAGTACTTTGGGATGAGAAGAGCTAAGGAATGGTGAAATTATCATTGGAAAACAATCATGATCGAATCCCCATATTGGAAAGAAGAGGAAACATGCTGTGTCCTCCTTATTGTGGTGCATATTTATTCTGAATGTCGTCAGTATGTCTAATGCGGATGCACATGAGCTTCATGCCGCAATGAAGGAGAACTTCATGAAAGCACAATATAGATCCACACAAAACCATTTGGGCTTTCCTATACTCAGCTTCTTAATTCCAGAGTTGTCATTCGCACAGATTCCAACTGCAAGGGAATTTGTCGCCAAAATGCTTAAGGAAGGTCTATACGCTGCCTGACCCTATCTATTGGCCCTTAAAATGTTAAAAGGAGTCTAAAAGTAAATTAAATCGTCTTATGCATATTACATGGAGTAAGCCCCCTGGCTGTAACCAAATTTCGTTTTTCAGATTATTTTAGGGTATTATCAAAGATTTAAGAGAAATATTACAATTTTCCAGAACAATGTTGGTAATAACGAATTTTCATATTGAAAATCTACCTAAAAAATCAATATAGGCTAAATCTTCAATAAAAAAAATCGTATATTTTTCGGCACTTCTCCGGCAGTATTTTAAAAATTAAAAGATTTTTTTCACAGATACATGAAAAAATTCTTTAATCAAGGAACAATTGGGAAACAATTAAATTTTTTTTAAAAATTTGGAAAAATAGAATATTTTACGTTTTTGGATACGTATGACCCAACACGAAAGGGTTAATAAATTAATCTTATAGAGGACAAAAGAATAAAAATCGCCAAAGAATCTTCTTATTTTTTATTGAAATGATTTTGGAAAAGTCAGCAAAGATTTCCCAAAAATGCAAAAAAAAATTGCTTTTAGCTATTTTAAATTTTTGAACAAATCTTTGCTGGACTTTCCTAGCTAATTGTAATATTGTGTGTTATTGATTCTTGAATGAGGAATTCTAACATACATATACTACTGACTAAACTTCTTTAATTACAGTAAAGGGGCTTATCCGTTGTAGTTGCATAGAACTCATTGAAATTCAGCTTCACATCATGACTTTTACTTAAATCTTTTCCGACGTTTCGATATCGAAATGATCTTCTTCATGGCTTTAAAAAGAAAATTTAAAAATTATACAATATATAATAAAACTTTTTGAGTTTCCTAATATTTTGACGGCAGAAGTTTTCAGATATCTCTATCCAATCAAAAGTTATTTGCGGTTAAAATCATTCCCTAATTTCCTGGCCACCCTGTATATTTAATTTGTTTTCTGGGTGATTCTTGTTGCAAAAGATCTTAACGTTAAAATCTATTTATATTTCAACATAACGAATTTAATCAAAATCTATCTTCTAACTCTGCTGCCATTGCACAAAACCGTGTGACCCGCTAATATTGTCCCATCGATCGGGTGACGGCAAAGGGGGTGCAAAGGAAAACGAAGGGAGCTGGATGAGAGCAAGTTGGAAGGTCACAATGTATACTCAAAAGTACAACAATCGTGCGAAAATGTGAAAGTAAATCTATAATGTTTTGCGGTGAAAAGGAAGATGCCCATGGAAATGAAATTGTGTCTTGCGCTATCATCAATTAAAGATGGTATATACATACATATATAAATATCTGCGGATGGTAACGTGGATGGAAGCACGGACATGGAATATTGGGTTCGTTCTCTCATGTGGCTTTTGAATCTTTTGTGCGATGATGTGATTTTTATTTTATTTTCTTGTGCCAATTTCGCCCCAATTGACTCAATTTCGTTCCGATTGATAAAGTTTTGGCACATTTCCATCACAGCTCATGCGTACTATCAAACGGAAGCCATAAAATTCACCACGAGCAGTTACAAAGAATTTCACGCGGACAATGTTGCCATTTCCCCACGTGAGAGTGAGATTCTTTTTCTATGCAAAAAAATGCAATCAATACCAACCAGTGTAATGTGAGATGAAATTTCAAATAAAACACTACATTTTCACATATATATGTATAGATAACGTCTTTTGGATTTATGTACAATTCCTCCTTCTCTCACTGTGATTTTTTTCATGGTGTTGATGAAAAAACGCATACACTGACGATGCGTCGCGAGAGCATAATCCACCTTGTACCGCGACGCGAAGGAAGAGAGTTTGTTGGCGGCACAGAAATTATTTCAACGTTGAGATCGGGTCGGTATAAAAGCAAAGAGGTGGAAATTCTCGCGTCATTTTACCTTGATCTTGGATACATATCGCTTCGTCTCTGGGGTTTCTTTCTCGCGGCCCTGAGTGTGGTAAAAAATAAAACATACAAGTTGTCCAATTAAATAAGAACGAAGATCAACAGAGAGTGTTCACAGTATATAGAGTCAATTTCTCCAACTTAACAACTTCCTTTTGTCTGGCTGTCACTGTAACAAATTTAGGTGTTGTAACGAAATTTTTTTAGCTGTGCTGTTTGACCAGTTGAAATTGAAATTTTCCTCCACGGTGATCCGGCGTAAAAGATCCGCGATTTCTGTGAACAATTCATCGTATTGTTCATCTTCGTTCAAAGATGCCTAAAAAAAATCTCAACGAGTTTTAAAATTGAATTAGAGTGCTTAAGTGTAAATTTCATGGCTATTTCTTTTGAAAAATTTGAAAGACGTTTGCCCTATTTTTAATTGCAATAAGTGTGCAATCTTTTTAGTTTTTTTTCTTGTTCATTGCAGAGGGAAAATTTCATGAAAAAGTGTCTTCAAAGTGCGTAAAAAACATTGACAAGTGATTGCTATTTGAAAGAAAGAGAAATATCCAATTTGAGGATACAATCGTGATTGGCACAAAATGGGCACATTAATGTTAATTGGAGTATCTGCATTATTTGTGTTGACAAGTGCCATAAGTGTTAATGCCAAAGATGGTTAGTATTGAGTCATTTTCCTGCTTTACTCTCAAAGAAATCAGTTTTTTTTGCTTACCCTGTTCCCATACAACTTGATGATGGCCACTAGGTCAAGTTGAATAAAGTTCTTCTTTAAGAGTTTATGCGCCGAAAGCCTGTCATTCAGTTCATGCGTGCTCAAATGAGCATCGGGATATTGAATCACGATTTGCATAGCGGCAATTTTACTGCAAAAAAATGATGATATCTCTCTATGCTTCCTAATGTACAGATGCATCACCAATGCTGGACACCATCTTCTGCCCATTTCGCCCCAAACCATGGGATTGCACTCGACAGAATGTGGCGCGCATGCTGTCGAATTGGGACGAAGTGCTCGCAATGAAACTACAGGAATTTAAAGGTAAAAATGAAAAGAATTTTCCCACCTCTGCCAACAATTTTTCTTTCTTTTTTCCTTGTGTGCAAAAACCAGTGGTTGTGTGGTATTCTCGGTATTCTTGACCCGCGAGAAAAACAAGAACATATCGTGCTCATCTAACGAGTTCCAAAGAAACTTTACCAGTTCTTGCACAACGGAAAATGTACTCCGCGCAGCATCATTTTGCAAATAAAATTAGGCTATCGGGACATATTTCTTCTCATTCAAGCAACTTTAACCATTTCTTTTACTTTGAATGTATTATTTACACATAAAGTTGATCTGCAACAAACATTATTATTTTGCAAGAGAATTTCCAGCTTTTTTTTAAACTTATAACTTTTGCTGGGAAAATGGAAATTCAATGATCTCTATTAAGTTTTAATTGAACTCATTAAACCACATTTTAAACGATATAAACAAGATCTTGAAAATATTGATGTGAAAATTGAATTATTTTCAGGGAAATTAATGTTAAACAATATACCCAGTCTTCAATTACATTTCATTTTCAATTATTGTGGTGGTTTATTATGTTTCGGATAGGAAGATTCTCACATTGGCAACGTATTATTATATTTGCCAGTTTTTATTCTTCTGTGGTTTTCCTTAAGGGGTTACATACATTCCTGAACTTAGGATGAATTTTCGTTTTCAGAAAGATTTTAAAAACTTTTTTTTTAATTACATATTCTGGTTTTGTAGTCTTAAATAAAAAAAAATAAAATTGAACATCTTAAAAAAAAAACATTTGCCAATTAAAATGTTTAATTCTTACTTAAAATTTATCGTAAAAGAAAAATACTATTGCAAGAATCTTTAATGATCTTTCTAGGAAATTTTTTTGATGGAAAATCTTTTATTTTTCTTTTAAAGATTTAAAAAATTTAAACAAAAAAAAGAAGATAATGGACCTCATTCAGAAACCAAGAAACCCTTAAAATTCGCTTGAAATCTTGAGATTTCAGTACAAAATTCAAAAATTTCAAGGGTTTTTTGAATAGCTGAATAAGGTCCAATGACTGCAAAAGAAAAGCTTTTTTATTTGACAAAATTGACTTTAAAATTTCTTGTCTTGTTGGGTATAGAACCTCTTTAGAGAGCTATTCATTCTATTTAATTTCTTTCCATCAATGAATGAAAAACAAAAAGTGCAAAAAAACAAAAATTAATTTTCTCCAATCATCGGCAATACTTTTACTATAGCAACTAATACCTAATTAATGTGTTTGAATTGCAATTTAAATTTATAACGAACTTTATAATTAATTTAAGATTCTTCTGCTGTCCTCTGTCTTATAGAAAGATTAATTCAATCATTCCGTATTCTCTTTGATTCTTAATGAATTAATTCGACTGAAAGAATCTTTAATAATTCAATTTTTATTGCTACAGCTTAAGTTCTTATCTTTTTAATTTATTGCAAAAAGAAAGAACGTTATGTACGAATAATTCCTTCTCTTAAAATTGTAGAAATATCTTAAATAGCTAATATTTTTTTTTAAATCACTGGAAAAAGTTTAATTTTTCCCAGTCAAAAGGGAAATCATAATTTTCTGATTTCATTCATGCCGTACAGTACCTAAGTAATAAAAATATTTTTATTTAAGGAAAGTTCCGTTTATTGTACATTAGTGTTCTTATGTTGTTAAAAATTCTTAAGATGTTTTTTCTTCACACGTGCACATCATATAAATTTTTAAATGAGCCCATTTGTGAAATTACTTTGAAAAAATTTTCACCACTTTGATGAATATTTAACTATTATTTTAGCAATTAATTCTCCGCTGTTTTTACATTCTGAGCGTGTGTTTTGACTGTTTTGGCACCGAAAAGAAAAATAACGTGCACCTACCTGACAATTTGACGAGTACGCTGGCGAGACTACCTAATTCTCCAATTATCCAATTATGAGAAAAAGCGAAATTGTGGCAATTTGGATAAATTTCATTTTTTAAAACCTGCTGCTTTTCACATGTGTCGCATATATGGGCTCCTGAGTGAGAATTCTTGTTGCTTCTCGTGACATATTTTGTATAAGAAAAAAGAAAAAAAGCCTCAAGACAGGGTCAACTTTCTTTCACTACCTTTTTGGTAAAACACGCATCATCGTCACCTCTCTTCGTGCCATCATAAATTGCCATTAAAGCTTCTTTTTCTTACCTAGTTGTTTGTTTTTGGACAATTCTTGTGGGATGGTTTTGATTTGAGATCCTCCAATTACGAATAAATTTTCTCAATGGATGAGACATTTTTCTTATACTAAAGATGATCTCATCAGCCAATTTTAAGGAATTTATGGAGAAATTTTGTGATTTTTTTGTGGGTTAGTGGTGCTTCCTCTTTTCTTCCTTTTTCGTATCCACCATTGAGCATTGATCCACTTGACCATAGCATTTTGTGTAGCACATATTATTTTGTTCTCGTGGAAAGAGATTCAAGATGAATTATTTCTTTAACTTATAGAGCTTGTAAAAATTACCTACAAATTCTCCACATACCACGCATTAGGGGAAAGAAACAATAATAGTAATAATTTATCAGTACTATACACTATACACCTCATGTACTTTTCATGCAGGAGAAATGGTAAAACATTAATGTTTTTTAAAATATAAAAATTGTTTTTTTCCACAGAGGAAGCAGATGCGGAATATCAGGCAAAGCTACAATCACGAGATTTCACAGCGAGGGATTTACCACAAGAAAAACCATCTGCAGTGATGACCACCGTGGAGAAGACGATAACAAGTATTGCTGAATCCGTTTCGGAACGTCTTGAGGAGTAAGTGATTCATACAACAAAGACATCCAACACATAAATTGCAAAGAAATATAGTCACTGAGCATAGCTATCGATTGGTTATAACGGTCAACCAGCATATTACTGTTTACCTCCGTTCATTTCACACCATTTTTCCCATTTGAACAATTAGAATTCTCCCCATGGAAGCCTCCGCATCTTCAATACAAATAATTATGGATTTAACTCTCAATTTCTCAAAGCGCAAGTTCTCGCTTCATTCATATATTATTATTGACGGTGGCGCTGAAGAAGAAGAAAAAAGCTACTACAAGTCTTTTCCCATTTTTTTCCGTGCGTGATCATATATTTACGGTTAATTAATTTCATCATCTTCACATGTTTCTTGCCGCACAATAGACACCAAGGTGCCAAAGAAGTAGATGAAGAATGAAAATGAGAGCTTTCTTTGCTGCATAAATAATTTTTGCGGGAGACCAACTATTTAGTTAAAGCAAAAAGGAATGTCTGCTGGTTGCATTTCTCTGAGCAAGAAGGTTTAACATCATCATAAAACATCTCGCTACTTTTAATTAGCATTTGGTACAATGAGATGAGAATGAATTTCAAATAATTTCCTCAAAGATGTTTCTCTTTTAAACGCAAATTTACTGTAAAAATTTATTTATTTTCTTCAGAGAGTGTTATGCAAATAGGAAATAGAAGAAGAAAACAGTTTAATTTCTACGCACTTTGAAATAATTCAAGAGTGCATGTTCAGAAAAAAAACAATTTGTTGTTGAGAAGATTTTTTTAATGAAGCGAATCGTCGTTGGAATGTGAAGATGCGTCGTTTATTATTTATTTTCTTTTATTATTAAGAGGTTGATTCTGTGCTAAAAGACGGAAGAATCATTTTTCTGCAGAACATCCTTGAGGAAATTTTTCTTCAATAATTTTTCAATCATGAAAATTGATTTTCTTACAATTTTTTTTACAATAAAATTCTTATTGAATTTTTTTCATTGAATTTTTAATGATCCTCTGCAAAATATTTCTTATTTGGGGTATATCATATCACGTGTTCATGGTTCAGTGAACTGAATAGCCCTCTTTCAGCAAAGTTGTTCATTTAGAACATTACACGAAACCCATCAGTATTGGATTATCTGTTTTAGGAGAACATTCTGTTGATCAAAATTTTATTGATCATAAAATTAGTTAAAAATATTTTCTTTGTAATTCTCTGTGTTTGAGAGCAAGAAAAATATTTTCTCTGCAAAAGTTCTTTTGATTTTCCCCGAATATTTTACTTCTGAACTTTTACTTAATAAAACTACAACTTGAAGGAAAAATTTTTGTAAATAATTTAAAATGTAAATTCTCTTAAAAATTAAAAAGAAAGTAAAGATAATTTTTTTTAAAACGAAAGTTCATTAGTACAAAATACCTAATTCTGTTTGTTTTTTTCTACTCAAATTGCTATCTTGGTCAATTCAATGCAGCCGTGCATTTTTACAAAATTCAAGTTTGTTAAATATTCGCAAACTAATATTCATGAACAATTCACGTACAACCGGTAATAAATTTAATTCTCCGTTTACGACTTAATTTCTCTCTGAAAACCTTTATGTCTCTTTTAATGGATGCTTAAATATGAATGAAATATTTGCATAAATTATGTTTTTTCTGTCTGTCCAACGAGCAGGTTCCTAAGGCAGCCAAAATCCGAAGATCTCGAGATGGAGGAGAAGCAAATTCACAAATTGGGTGAGGAAGAAACAGATGAACTGAGTGCTTTAGATGCCACTGAAAATGAGGCTGAGGGTGGCACTAGCCAGGATTTGGAAAGTGGTAGATATGCTGGAGGTGGGTTCTTCGGCTAGCATGAAGCTCTTTTTCAATTTTCAGACTTTTTTTCATCTCCATATTTCATTTACATGTGCATCCAATGTGTTATTTTTCACAACACTGAACACGTAATGAATTAAATATATAAAAATATAAATACTACAGAGATGTTTCGCAGTAGAAAATTTTTTTAGGGGAAATAAATTATAAAGAAATGTTAATTTTTCTTTAATTTCCAAGAGAATTTTCAATTTTTTGTAAAAAGCTTTTAAAGATCTTCAAAAGTTTTCAATGCAGAATCAAAATCTTTTAACAAATCTCCCCAATAGATCATCTACGACTGCGAGGCATCACTGTATTAAATCTCAGCTGAGAAAATAATGAGACTGTGGGCGGAATTCACTACTCAGTCGGACTTAAAAATTTAAGTCGGTTTTTAAGTCAGTCTTAAGGTTTTAATTCAGTTTTTTAAAGTCTGACTTAAAGGTTTTAAGTCAGTCTTAAGGTTTTAATTCAGTTTTTTAAAGTCTGACTTAAAGATTTTAAGTAAGTCTTAAAATTTGTAAATCGGTCTCAAAATTTGTAAGTCCGTCTTAAAATTTTTAAGTCAGATTAACAAATTGCATATTTTTCAATAAATTTTACAAACTTTGATGTTTAGAGATTGTTTTGGAACTTAAAAAAGTACATCCAAACGTCAAAATCTGTAAAATGTTAATCTGACTTAAAAATTTCAAGACCGACTTAAAAATTTTAAGTCAGACTTTAAAAAAACTGACCTAAAACTTTAAGACCGACTTAAAAACCGACTTAAATTTTTAAGCCCGACTGAGCAGTGAATTCCACCCTGTATGTTGTAAAAATGCTTTTAATTAGTTCCAAAACTTAAAAGCTTTAGCTTGGAAAGAAAGCTTTAAGAAAAATATTTTATTGTTAGAAAAATTACCTCCCTACTGTTCCCTTGAGCATTATGAAATATTTCCAATTCGAATTTAAAGTTTCAAAATCAAAATAACATAATTCGGACTTTTATTTCAGAAATATTTCAATTTCAATGACTCTTAATGAAAATATTTCAACGCTTTTAATCATAAATATCATAAATAGACTGTCTGTTTAATTGACAACTCAATACCTATCCCCTAATCCTCATTTTGATGTAAAACTTTTAGTAAATTTCCCACAAAATTTTAGATACTTTATGCTTTATGGGCGAGTCATAAAAAGCCACAAAAGTTTGAGTTCAGATATGAATCATTTTGTAAATATTCCAGCTGAAAGCTTAAAGTCTCATTTATTTCTTGAATGGCCGCATTTACAGCAAGCAAGTAGCCCAGAAAAAGGCAAGTGATACGAAGCAAAAATTTTTACCTATCCCTATATAATTTCTTGAATAAACTCTACTCTCAAAGGGGGTTTTTATTACACTTTCAACTTCAAATGTTACACAATTTCCACATAGAAGAGATTTTTTTTCAACACATTTCATCACATTTTATTGAATTTATTTATATATCTAGATAACTCACAAACATACATACATACATACATACATTATGTAGGATATTATTATATGTAAATTCATATTTTTTTCAATGTAGATCAACGCGGGAAGAAGAAGAAAAAGAAGAAAGCCCTGATGAAATTGCTACTCCTTGGAGCCATAGTTAAGGGGAAAATCGAATTGCTGCTTAAATTATTGTCGGCACATTTGCAACTGAAATTCCTCGCAATTGCCGCAATTGGTTTGTTGGTCAATATAGCACGATTCTGGATTGATCTTAAGAAGGGTCACAGTCCGCAGAAGGTAAGTGCAAAATTATTGTTTGCGCACGAATAAGGTGTAAATGGGCGATTTCACGCGGTGCATGTCCGCCTTTCTTCTCAAACAATTTTCTGCAATAACAACAACAACAACAATAACGAAAAACTACTTTTACTATAAGGAAAATTTTCGCCCTAACATCTTATTTTTGCATTTTAAACTCATATTAATGGAAATTGCCATGTTCTGCTCTTTTATTTTTATACCACCTTTACCATTCCTTTGACTAACACACATGATACCATCCATAATGAAACATCGATCCATCAACCATTCGTCTTATTGCCTAACTCCTGGCGCTATGGTAAACTCTAAATGAGGGAATTCTCATCTAACATTTTCATTCTTATTTCTTGTAAGTTTCTCTTTACTACATTTTTTTTTAAATTAATTTTAAATACTTTTCTTTTTTAATCTGAACACTTTTACTGTTTATTAATATTTTAAATATTTTATTAACAAATATTTTAATGGTTTTATCGCGTGGAAATGAGGCAAAATGGAGCACACACATTAATATCTAATACATAATTCTCATTAAGTTTTTCAAATCTTTCAAATCTCTTTAGGAGAATCATCAGGATTAATGGCAACTGATGCATTAAAACAAAAAAATTATAAATAATTTCTAAATCAGCTCTTTTAGATAATCTTTTTAACAGCCTTCTCACTCATAAAAATAGCACGTTGCCTCTTTCGTTCTCACGGAGAGGTCAGAGAGCTTTAAACATATTTACAGAGCTTTTGCGTGAAAGCTCCCGTGTTTCGTATTATTTTATGTTTAATCAATTAGTTAATGATTTTATCACGAAATTTGGCAAATGAAATCCATTAATAACTAATACTTGTCAAAGCTTCAATGATTTTTCCAAAAGAAAAAGTTTCTAAAGCTCAAATTATATCTTTAAGAGTATTTTTGAATTTTTGCAATGGATTGAAGTGTCTAAAATTGAAGCATTTTATGATGATAAATCGTAAAAGCAAATAAAAGAACAGATAAGGAATGAAATAAGGAAAAGGGAGAAAAGGCTTTAATTATTATTTCGATAACGTTCTAAAAATAATTTAATTTTTTTTTTCAAAATCTATTTTGCCTCATTCTTTCATATTTTTTTGCTAGGAACAAGGGGCATACTTGCTTCTTGGTTAGAAAGAATTATTAAAAATAAATAAATAAATTGATGTCTTCAAGAATTAGCCAGTTGATAAATAAAGAATTAATTTTTCAGGTTATTTATTACGAACATGCGCAACATCAGCATCACTACGATGACCATGGGGATGATTGGAATGGCGGTAGGATTTTTTAAATTAAATTTTAATTTATTTTTGAAATATTTTTTTTTCAATAAAATTTTTTCTTACATCATTAGGCGGTGGCTACTGGAAGCGCTCCATTGAACCCGGATCGGTAACTGCTGAGACGGAGGTCCATGAACTACCCTACAGGTACCAGAGACCTACATCGGTCTACCATCAGCCTCAGGCTCCGCCTTACTTGTATTAACGAACAAATAGGGCATAAAGAGATTACTCCACAACATTGCGAAAGAAAAAAAATTAGGCCAAGAAGGAGGAATATTGTTATATATAATTTGGATAGATTTCTTTAAGTACCTCTAATTTATTTATTTTTTGTAAATACTCTCCCTCAAATTAATTTATTTCCCCTCATCTTTTCATGTGACCCTTTAGTGGAAGAAGAAGAATAAGAAAAGAAAAAGAAATCAAATCATTCATTACATTGTAACTGTTAAGACGAAGTCTGAATAAAACAGTGCTCTAAAGTGTATCAACTCTTAGAATCGTAAATTTTACCATTTCCTACCGCATCAGCATACCAAGTTGGGAATTCTCATTGTAGGTAAGAGAGAGAGAAAAAAACCGTAAAATGAAATTGGCAATAAGAAATTTATACACTGTGCAAGAATATTTTGTCATAATCGGTCACATCGAGAATTTCTATATTCTATGCATATTTTATGCTTTTATTTCTCTCTGGGTTCTTTTTACGTCAAATTGCGTGAATTGCAGTTCAATGAATGAGGATGAGAGCGAATTATTGCACGTGGAATCACCTACATTTTTTATTTCTTACACATGGAGCTCATGAATGAATTAACCGGGGGCCAAATGGAGTCAATTTGATTTGTTTTTTGTGACAACATTTTACTCATTTCGAATAATTTTTACTAAAGAATTTCTTCTTAATTTGATTGAATTTAATTTGATTAAAATTATTTTGAAGGGTTGACCAATTTTGACGAACTCAGTCAGTGCTTTTTTAGCTGTGATTCTTCAAAGAAGCACAGCTTTTTTGCATTCTTGAAGCATTTCCTTATCTTAACCCCTTTATAAGTTTAACAAAAATAATAAAATTTTCTTTTATTAAATTTTATTAATAGATTTTCAACAAGTCGCTTCCACAAGGAACAATAAAACGAAAAAAAGAACAGTTCTAAAAATAAAATCAATCATGAGCATTATTTTCTCATCAATTTAATTTAGGAAATGATTTTATTGCTTTTCTTGACAGGTATTTTCGTGTGAATTATTGGTTTCTAATTTGAAAACGGAGACACATTTATTCATTGACTCCACACCGCGCAAGAAGAGTATCGTATGTGCAGTTTCTATTAGCTATGTGACTTACTTGCATAGAGGTATGTCAGACAGAAAAATTTGTATTCAGATTTGCTCGGTCAAGAACTCACAGCCCAGCCATACAACCGAGAATATAAATTGTTTGATTCCACCGGGACAGGTCACATTCGCGAAGAATCTTCACCGCAAGTGCCATCAATTGTTGGGACCAAATTAAAAGAGGAAAAAAGTGCTAATTTGTGTTGAGGAAAAAGGGGACTTTTCTTGTGCAGAAATGTTTCACGGAAAACTTACAATTGGAGCTCTTTTGTACCTATCCTTGCTGAAATTCTGTGAGAATTCTCCGCTAATGTCGGTAAGTGTTCAATTTAAGTTCGGAAAGTGGGTCAATTAGATTTCAATTAAACAGTTATCAGAAGTAATTTTGTAACGATTAAAACTTTTAAAGAAATTTCACCTCGTTTAAGCTTTAAAGCTCGTTTAGTAAAATTATGGATTTATCGTTATTTGTGGGAAAATAAGACATTACCTAATGAATGATTTTTTTTTGTTAAAGATTGTAAAGTAGGGGAGACCGGGGTAAAAATAGTCATTTTGGAATTTTCAAATGCCAATTTCTCCCAAAATATAAATCGGAAAAATCGGAAAAAATTAGGGTGCAAAGCCCTACCAACCTATAATTTTTGACAGTAATTTGGAGGTTATCCGATCAGTACTTTAGGAGTTAAAAATGAAAAAAGATTTTTGGCCCATTTCCCAAACTTTTGCGTATTGAGAAAAACGCGTTTTCCGAACATTTCCTTCAGCAGTTTTCCCATCTGATAATTTTTCTCACTAGCTGGATTAGTGCAGAAAATGTTGCCAAGGTGTATTCTTCAATAACTTTTAATGATTTTTCTCTACAATTTTTTGAATCAAAACATACCCCTTGGGGTAGATCTAGTCATCCCATGTAAATCATATGGGAGATCGAAATTTTTGGCATATTTTCTATTCATTTGTTGCAAAATGGCGTGTTTGAGAAAATCGCAAAATTCTCTGTTTTAGTGCGTATAAAAGTGAAATTCCTTGTCGCGGATCAAAAGGTGAGAAGTTTAGCTATCAACTACTATCAATCTCTCAGTTGGAAAATCATTGGAAATGTCGGAAAATTCGACCGACTTTATTTAGCCAACTGGTGACTATATTTACCCGCCGCGTTTAAAAAAAGTCAGAAGCGGAAGGGTTTAGGAAAAGCTCGAAAACTCATATTTCCCGGGGAGATAGAGAAAAGTGGTATGAGACAAAGTTGTAGGCCAGGAAATTTCCTATAAGAATGACCTATCGAGGAAATTTTCTTGCCCTTGGGGAATCCTGCAGATAAGGATTTACGCAAATTGACTATTTTTACCCCGGTCTCCCCTAATGTTAAGGAATTTATCGAAATTTTAAATTTTTTGCAATTGGCATTGCCTAGATTTAGTCGAAGTTAACTCTACAGGAACTTTGGAAGTACATAGTTTGAACTCAGAATTGCTCATTACATACGGAAAAAAATTTATAAAAGTGTAAAAGTTTAAATTTTCACAAAAGTTTCGTTGATTTGGTTAAAGGAAGAGCGTGAGACTCTTGCCGAAAATTTCAAAAGATTTCGTTGAGAATTGACTTTTCTAGATAAATTTTGATAATATATTTTAAAATTTGCTGTGCATATCAGGGTTAACAAAGTGAATTTTAAAATTAACTTTAACGAATTTTATTTATTCTTTAATTTGCAAATTACTCATTAAAATAATAAAATTCCCCTAAAATTCTTCCAGAATAGACGCCCACCGATAGCTAGAAATTCAGGAATGAACTCCTTGATGCTTCCTAGCAATGCTACATCAATTAGGGCAGACATTTCTGATGGGTTCTCATGCGAGAACCGTGACTACGGATACTACGCCGATGTGGCGAATGATTGTCAAATCTTTCACGTCTGCCTACCGGTAATGTTTGCGAATCAACGGAAATCTCGGACATATCAGTGGAGTTTTATATGTCCGGAAGAGACACTCTTCAGCCAGGATGCCTTCACGTGTGTACGTGCTGAAGATATGACCATTCGTTGTGAGGAAAGTGAAAAGTTCTACGATCTCAATGGGAAATTCGGTGGAATGATGGAGGGTGAAGAAATGGGGCAGTTTAGGGATGTCACGACCACAGCTAGAGTTGAAGCAACAACCACAGCTGCGGAAGATCCCACGAGTTCTCCCACAATGCAGACAATGAAGGATGAAGGCGCCACCAATGAGAGTGATGTGAGATTTGAAATGAATGAAGATGCTGATGAACTTGGCAGCAGCAGCAGCACCTCTGAGATGATTCTCGAATCTCAGCCACTGAATTCAATGCCTGATGGCAGTGAGAGCATACTGCGGAACATTGAGAGTATTGTGGATAAAGCTGCGAGAGATCTCGAGAGGGTAAACGGAACAGCACCTCTGACCCGTACAAAGAGAAAAGGTCAACGGCGAAGATTTTTGTTCGCAGCTGATGCATGATTGGCGTGTCGACATAAAAATAAAATACATAATACCTAAATGTATGCATAAAAGTCTGTGAAGCACAATTTTCTCGCCACATTGTTTCACCTTTTACACACATTTTTCTCTTACATCATACACGCCATTTATTTTATACGCAATTTTTATAAATTCAAAAAGTAGCATTACCTACATTTTCGCATCTACAAAGTGCCACCAAAATTATTAATATTTAGAGACTAGTTCTTTGCACGCAAGATAATCACAAATTACAATTAAAAAAAATAAGATGGAGATGCTGCACTATGTAAAACATAAAATTACAAATAAATTTATGTACAACACACGTCCTGGAATGATTCTGTATGGTTTCATTTTGCCGTAATTCCTTCATTTTTGGTTCTCACGGCGGTATTTTGGTTTAATCTTCCTCTCATTTAGTGTTTCCATGTTCTCTTAAGCATCCGTCTCTTGCTCCTGAAGATCTGATGCCATTTCCTCAGCTGTCCGTAAATCTATGGCAAACTTCTTTCGAACTGCCGTCTTGCCGGTATCCTTCTCCTCTGCTTCAGTTTCCTGCAATCGTCTTGAGTAGTCCTGTGCAATTAAATAGGACAAATGATTAGAAAATGAATAACTTATTGAATGTGTTTTAATTAGATGTTTTTGTTAAATAATTCAAAATCAAAATCAAGATATTTTTTCAAGAATATTAAATCATCTTTTAAGCTGTATAATGACGATTATGACGGTCAAATTTAATGGCTAATTATCTGTATGAAAAATATTCATTGGTTTTAAAATGATTCAGATTAAGAACAAAAAGTTAGAAAAGATCTAAATTCAAGCAAAAAAAGTAGTTCTGTTCTTACTTATAAAGAGGTTTAGATTGAGGACAAGAAGCGTGAAAAGTATTCAAGCCTAAAGAGAAAGAGTATTGTGGCGAATTTTCCATATGAGAATTATACTTCGGTTATGCACCATGTATTTGGCTCTCATAATAAGCCGCGTTCAGCGGCAATCAGGGAATTAGAAAAATCATAGCCCCTGACCCCTCTTCGTGATATTTCTAGGTGTGCGTTTAGCGAAAATCGCTACAGTATTAAATTCTGATCAAAAATTAGAATTCTATTCTAATTTTTACAGACATAAAGATGCCCAGATAAAGCTCAGAAAGTACTTTATTCAAACATAAAAAAGTTATGTAAATTCAAGCATTAAAGGTACTGAATTCTTTCCAAATACCAGGCGGTTCCATTGCTCTAATTTATTTATATACCTATCAATTAAGAAATTAATCAAAATTTTTACAACCCGGCGTCTCCATTGCTTTCGTTTATTGCATTTTTCTTTCTTAACCACCAGGCACCTCCATTGCTATTTATGATTATTTTAAATTCACTTAATATCTCAAGAAAGCAAGCCTAAAACTTTTTTGTAAATTGTAAGTTTGGTTAAAGCTACAGAGACCTGTAAAGGGGACCTACCTGAAATGCAGCAGCTAGGGCAAAAGTGAGCTTCCTGGCCATGGCTCGACTGTCACAAACGAAAGCCTCCACTTCAAAGGGGCTCCTCACGGATTCCTCATTAACAAGAATAATGGAGAATACTCGTGAATAAACTATATCTTGCACCCCATACGATATCGTATCCACATTGTGAACCCATTTTCTGTATTCTGTTATTTTATTGGGAATCGTCTCGAGAATTATGGCGTCCAGTGTTACGGTTAGATTGCAAATTGGTAGAACTTTTCCTGGAGCCATTTCCTTTGCAGCCGCCACCTGCAAGACAAGGGAAGAAAATTGAAACATTTTGAGGAATTTCTGAAAAGAAAAAAGATTTTTTTTGCAGTCTTACCATTTTATCAACTGGCTTCCGGGTGTGCTTAATGCCCCACAGTCCATTTCCCTTCTGCTTTCCGAGGTACTTTACCTGAAAAGGATTTAAAAAAAAAGACAACCATATTAGAGTTATTTTTAGACACTCATGCAGCATGCTTTAGGCAAAAAAATCAGCATAGTTTTTTCTTTAAAAGTCTTCACACGATTTGCTGTATATGAATGACTTCTCTTTTTAGCTTCTTCTTTTTTTTTCCTCGCCCAAGTTTAAAGCTTCTTTTTGCCTTTGAGTGCAATATCAGCTTCATTGTAGACATTTATTGCGAGACAATTGATAATTTCCGGTTATTTAACTTGCGGCACACCACATATGTAATCGCGCTATGTACTGATTAATGTTTGCATTTTACTCAGTCCTCAAATAAAACTTCTCATCAATAATGATAATGGTGTGAAAGGTAGGAAAGACTGAGAGATTATAAAAGAAAGAAAATATGTTTGTAGTGTAAAGTGGGGTAGTTTTAACTGATTCTGTGAATTATTTTTATGTGATTTTACAGAATATTCGTTTCTGTGTCAATTAAGTTAGACACTTAGATAGACCGTGTTTGAAAATTAAGGTAAGTTCTTTCAGTTTTTAAAGATTACTTTTATTAATAGAATTAATATTCAAATTATTAAATAGAGCAATTTTTAGAAAAAAAAAGAATTTTTGAATCAATTTATTAGCAAAATAGAAAATAAATGCTCGATAGCTTTGATTTTTTGTGATCTTAAGTTACATATATTAATTGAATAATAACCAGGCGCTTCCATCGTGTCTAATCAGCAACTTTTCATGGTCTCTCCCGTGCAAATTTCTCTCAATTTTCTCTCAAATTTCTCTCAATCCTGGGCAAATCCTGGACCCACATTCTATCATGCAATATTTGAAGTAATTGCATAGAAGAAAGTTAAAATATTCAAATCCGTTTTAACTCTAAAATCATTTTAAAAAATCTCTCGAATTTTTTGAACAAAATTTCCCCTTTCTACAGACCATAAAATGCAAAATTTATTAGCAAATATACGCGGGTAATGTATCATGTTTTGTACTTTTACAGCAGGTACTACACCTTGAACACATTTTTTTTACTGTTTCCCTCATAATGTGTTTGGATGTCAATTGAGCCACTGAATTTTTCTCTCTTCCCATCATTATATAAATGGAATATGTACACATCACATTACATACTGTATTTACAAATAAAGGCATAGCAAAGTGTTTAATTATCGATTTTACCGACTAACAGGCATATTTAACTATATTTGTCTCCTATGATGCATTTTATGCTTTTTTTTATTTTTGTTTTCAATGAAAATAGGAGAAATTTTTATGTTGAACTTGTGGTGATGAATCAAATATTTCTTTTTTATTTGATAAAACACCACAAAAATAATTATCCTCTTCCGTTTCTTTTTTTCTCCTCTTCTTGGTGCTTTAGTTTTGAGGGCAAACAAATGAACTTGTATGTAGTTTTCCATTTCATCCGCATTTTTCTATTCTGCATTTTTTTTCAGCGTTTCACTGCTAACTGTCTCCTCATTGTCTCTCTTCCATTGCACACGGGCCATGTTTTTTTGTGTTCTTTCTCTCGCGATGTCACTTCCTGTACAACCACTCTCAATTCCTCGCTCTCCCCAACGGTTTTACTATATGTATGTAGGTATACATTTGTACCCGCGTGCAACAATGTTAATTTACACAATTTTCAATGGTCCAATGGTGTTGCCATTCCGGGGAATCTTCTTCAAGTTAGATCCCTACCATTGTGATAGCATGTCCAAGGGAAAGGAAAATGCTTTTTTTTTTTCACAGCATGATGGAAAGTAGATAAAATTAATCACAATTTATGTCGTTTATGTGGAATATTGAGCGATAAATTTTATTTCTTTGTTGCTTGAAATATTTTGAGCAATTTCAGGGCAATTAGAGATGGTTTTGGATTCATTTATAGATATCATAAAATCTCAAAGAGCTTTTATGCCATTTGGGAATGTAAAAAAGCTCAAAAAGCTCGATGATTAAAACACGTTAATTTGGGTGAATAGGATCAGTTATTTTCTAAAGAAATCTGTTCAAAGAATCTTTGCTTATTTTATATAAAAAAAAATCAAACGCTCAGAGTTATGAGATAATTTAACTAGAAGATGAGAAAATTCTCAAAAAAAAAGTCAGCATGTAATTATTTTTTCCCACAGGTGTATTATTATGTTGCAGAAGTTGCTAATTATGTCGTTCTTTTTGCATGAAATAAAAAAGAATAAAAATAATTCAATTTCTCTGTCACATTGCTGAGGTGTTAAGAATCTCACTAGTTTGTGCATTTCTCCGACATTGTAATTAATTCTTCTCCTATGCTCTCCTATGTTTTTTTAATACACAACTTCCTTCTAATTTATGGTAATTTAATTACATTTAAGGGCATTAACTGTTATCTCATGTACATACACACATCTTCTTTCGTCACCCGAGGTTATTCCTCCCCTCTAAACAGCCGGCAGCTGACGTACATACATATAGAGAAAAATTACATTTGAATACTTTTTTCTACTACGCAGGAATGATCGCGCGGCAATTACAATAAAATCAACATGATGATCAAATCAGTGAAAAATTCTTCTTTGATGATTTTTTTCCATCCAACTATTCATCACGGACGGACAGACAGTTTCAATTGAAGGTGAAAAAAATAGAGAATAGTCCGTTTTTTTGTGGTTTCTGACAGAGTGAAGCGTTGAAAAGAAATGTTGTAATTTACATTCATAGCACATTTTGCATGGAAAATTATATTATAGTCTTCACAAAATATTGTTGTCACACTGATAGTGGCGATGACGAAATAATCTGTTTCAATCTCCATATTTTACTGCGCATTTCAACTTAATAGTACGTTAGAAAAGTTTGAAATTTCCACCAGAAAACTTTGGATTTTCAAAATATTCTTTGGAGTCTTTATTTTAGTTCTAAAATGTTGAATTCAAAAAGTTCTTATTTAAAATAACTATGATATTCGTTGCTAGAAATTCACAGAAATGCGAAGAAGTGAGTAAGAAATGCGTAAATTAGTAAAATGCGTAAAGTGCAAAGGTGTACTAAAGTGTGTAAAAACTAAAAAAAAAAGTACGCAAAAACTCATCAAAATTGCGCAAAACTAAAAGAAAATTTTAAATAGATTAATTTGACGCCGTAAAGTATTTCAAAATTAAAAATATGACATGATAAAAAGCGCAAAAAGCGTTCATTTTGAAAAAAAAAATGTAAATCTTGCGATTTAGAGTGTGAGTGGTGTACGATAAAAAATAAAACCAATGTGTTTTAGTAATCTTATTATCAAGAAAAAGTAACTATTTACTCTATTTACTCTTTACACGCTCCTTATATTGGTTTGTCCAATATTTACACGGATTTCTAACCTAAGATATTCATGTAAATTCAGTACAATTTTGATTTTCTGTCTCATTCATCCCTATTGAATGTAATGGTAAAAATGTTAGGTTAGATATCCGGATAAATATTGGACAAACCAATAATTATGAAAAAATACTAAGAAGTGAGGTTATGTCTTGATTTTTTTTTAATTCGAAAAACGTTAAACTTTACATATTTACTATTTTTTGCTCTTTAAAGTGTAAATAAGTAAGTCTAGCAACATTAATACTGGTAACGTAAGATATATTTTACGCAGGATACAAAACCAGTGTAAAGTGTGTAAAAATAATTTCACACAACTTACGCTTCATAAATGTGAAGGCCCCTCAAATAAATCTTCAAAAATATATTTTTTTGTAAGAAACTCACCTTAAAAACCATTGGAAGATCCTCAACTTTAACTTCCATCTCATCTTTGGATTCCTTGGACTCCCTCGGTGTGGAGGATTTTGATGTTTTGGACGAATTGCTCATCTTGGCTGACCAGTGAAAATTCCTTCACGACTCCAAGAGGATTTCTTCCACCATGTAAGACAAAAAAGTCAATCATAACGCGTCCAGTTATTAAAGTTGGTATACCACAACGCGGATGGGTCAGTCTATGCGTTGTAATTTAATTTGTGAGCAGAATTAGTAGGCAAAGTTGATTTTTTTTATGAAATTCATCAATATAAAAGATAAAAATGCTCATATCTGAAGTTCTATAAGACCTACAGAAATTTCTTGACTAGTTTTGGAAAGGTCTTGAAACAAGCTATAAATTGACATATATATCAATAATTTTCAAGGTCACTTCTAGAACAAAAATGGCAGATATTTGTTTGACCAAAACAGTTTTTTGCACTTTTTATCCTGAGGGTATGGTTCTAGAGGTCTCTTATGTTTCAGAAAGTTGTAGACAATTGCAAAACCTTTAATTTGATACCAAATTGAGCAAAATCGGACAGACCGTTCAAGAGATACGGCTCATAGAACTTTTCAAATTCAAGACTTTTTCAAATGGCCATATCTTCTAAACGGCGACATAGATTTTCTTCATTTTCGGACTGGTAAAAGATATTAAGTCAGGCTACAACATATCAAAAATTCAAGGAAATCTATGATCGGGATTCGGAGATATTGCTCCTTAAAGTTAGGCAATTTTTGTTTTTGTTTTTAGCGCCTCTTACGGATGTTTTTGAAACTTGAAATGTTATAGACAGTTGTAGGACTTCTCAATACCTTTCATTTGATACCAAGATGGTCAAAATCGGTCAAGCCGTTCTCGAGTTATATCGAAAAAACACTTTTTGCTTTAGGCCGCCATATTTGCTAAACCGCTTGACCGATTTTCAAGTATGATTTGTTTATGAAAATGTCTCACTGAGCTCTACAACATACTAAAATTTCAGATCTCTAGCTACAAGGGAAGTGGTTGACGGTATTTCAATATGGCGGACGGCGGCCATCTTGGATTTTGAAAATGCGAAAAAATGAAATTTTACACCCACATTTCTATAGAAAACTTCAAACCCGAAGTCTCTATCTGTTACCGTTCTCGAGATATAAGGTAAAGTTTGGACCACCGGAAGGCCGGCCGGAAGGCCGGCCGGCAGGCCGGCCGGATCAAAAATTTTCCACCACCATTTTCGTAATGTGGGATGTCTAAAACGTGCTCATACCAAGTTTGAGCCCGATCTGAGGTGGTCGGTTTTTCCGACGATTACAATACTTGGTATGCCACGATTGTGGTATACCAACTAAATCTCTCTGTGGGCACTTCACATAAATCACAGTGGTGGATTGCCAACAAGTTGATGATCATCCAAACTGGGTGTGAACTATAAATGAAATAAATTGTTTCTCATGTGTGGATAGAAGGAAGAGGGAAACAAAGAGAGTGATTGAGTGTTTGGGCATAGAAAGAAAATGAGAAATTGAGTGATTTTGGGTGTGGGTGTGAGAGTGCCTCAAAGTTGATTTGATATTATTTCGCAAAAGGTGCTTTAATTGGAAAAGTGTGTGGCGCTTGACATTGATGCCCAGCACGCGATCACAAGAAATTAAAGAAAGTGCAATTAAAATCGATTCGTCTGTGAAACTTGTTCGTCTCAAAAGAACCTCCTTCTTCTTTTTTTGCCCTCGACTTCTTGTACAAAATTATTCTCTTTTCTCTATTCCTGCTCACAAATTCAAAATGAATAAGAAAGAAAAAAAAATAACGTATAATAAATTTCTATTCAGATTTTTATGGAGATTCCTCCGTGTAAAAGGGAATTCTTTCTCTCACAACCATTCTTTTACTTTCTTCTTCATCCAATGCACGGGCTCTGCTGGATTCATTTTTATTTGAAGGTGGATAAATAAAGTTTTCATTCGCTAGCTCGTTGGGAATTTACAGAAAATTCTCACTCTTCCACAAGGAATTAATTGAAAGCATATATTGAGATTGAAAAGGTGAAACACACACCTTTCAATAAAGCTCAACTGATGGTGTTGAGAAAAAAATGGGAACGATGGGAAGCGATAGAAGACGTGATACGCTATATAGAAGTAATTCTGTAGGGTTTCTTATCTACCCCGCGCAATGATAAGCGAAATAATTGAAAAACCTTGAAGATTCTCCGCACGATAGGGTGTTTATTTTTTTTTCAATGGAAAATGAAACAATATATATTGGCATGGCTTTTCATTCTCAGAAACAAGTGACAATATACTCCTCTGGGGAAAGGCAAAAAGTGAAAAATATTTGATATATTGCTCGCTATTATCTAATCTCTGAAAAAAAAAGACTCCATATTGAACAATTTTTTTTTTGCATAACAGGCACCACAGGTAGGTATATACTTCCAATAGTACAGGGTGGTACCAATGCCTGACAAAGAATTATTTTGTGAAATTATATATTTTGAAAATAATAGGTGTTTTACCAAATTGTGACGCGCCCAGAAATAGAGAAAATTTCCCCACGCTTAAATGAGTGGAAAATTGTCTTTTTTTTTTGTAGAAAATGTTTGTAAATAAATTCCTTCTCTCTGTAGCCACTGAAGAAGTCTCTGAATGGAGCCGAAAGCTCTGGAAAACGTGATTTTTCCTGGGTGAGAACCTCTATTTAACCGACGTAAAACCCGGAAAATTATTATTGTCTCTAGGTATACGTTGGAAAATTACTTCTTTATATTTTCAAAAATAAAAGAAAGTTCTGTAACCTTTCTGATGCTCTGCAAGATTATGTTTCGATGTGCCCGAAGATTATGAATCATATTCCTATCTTTTAACACAGGAGTATGGTTCATAATCTTTGGGTGCGTCGGTTTATTTTCTGCGCTTCCTTAACCCTTTCACGTCTGCGTAAAATATAGAAACATTCGGTCTTTTTAACACTTGGAGGACCCACCATTTGGCACAACGCGGAGGATCAAATTGGTAATAACTACCAGCTGATAAAATATGCTCAATAATTAATTATTAATCAGTTTATTGAACAAGGATCGAAAGTTTCACTAATTCTCAATCTCCTTCAAGCATTCCTGCATCTAATTACTAAATATTTAATTGAGAAAATCGCCACTAAAAAAAAATTGCGTCGAATCGATGCAAAATTGCCAATTCAAACGACTTTTTTAGCTGCAGTTTTACTTAATTTATTATTGCGCCTAAATAATCACAAACTTTGATTCTTTAAGTAACTTTTTAATCACTTCCGGCAATAAAATTAGTCCACATTAATGATTTTCACCCGGGAGAAGTAAACAAGAGTACTTTATTTGGGAAATATGGGGAAACATAACCTCAAAACCATGGCTAAAATATATGGGATTTTGACTGGTAGTTATTACCAATTTGATCCTCCGCGTTGGATTCTGACTTTGACCTCAATTATCTTCCAAAGAAAAGACTTTTCTCGAGATTTTCTTTCTGCTATCTTAAAGTAATTAAAATTCCCTACACATAGATGCTAAATTCATCGAGATCAGTCCAATAGATTTTATTCTGTGATGATTTTAAGGTTCCAATTGGTAGCAATTACCAGTAAAGTCCTCCGAGTGTTAACACGATATTTGTTCTCAGTCGAAGCGTTTTCTTTGGTCTCTCAATTAAATTTTAAAATTAGGAAAATACAATGTTCAACGTTTGGGAGGTTTGGACCGACATCTGACCCAATGGACGCGAAAGGGTTAAAAAAGATCATGTAACGAATATACCTAGAATTTAGTAGGTTCTTTTCGAACCTAAAATCGGTTGGTAGGTAATATTTAGTAAATTTAATTTTCAATTCTAGAATTCTATATGATTCCATTTATCATTTAAAATTTTTTGAAAAAAAATTGAAATGTTAAAATAAATTACAGAACTTTATAGCAACCCTATATTTCAGTACCTTTCAATGTTTCTTTTTTAGGAATTATTGTCAAATCCTTGATAAAGATTCAGAAGAAGCCATAAGTTTTAAATAAAAATTCTGTAGAGCTTTTCATTGGAAAATCCACTCTCAAAATTATAAAGAAATATCAACACAACAATATCCTGAATGATAAAGCTCTGTGAGCTCCTCCCACTCAATTCGCAATAATTGCTTATCATCAATTGCTTTTATTATTTGCATTATTTTGTAGGAAAAATAATAATTTACTGTATTTATTTTGCACCACCTTATGTCACAGAGAGAAATAATTTTTTTCGCTCTTGTTTTCATTTAACGTTCTTTCGCGTATTTTTTTTCAACTTCAGGAAGTGACCAAAAAGAGCTTAGGGAGAAAATGAAAGTTATGTGTATTTGTGGAAGAAATCAATTTTTTTCTGTGCGAAAAGCCACATTCTTTTATGGGTAAATCACGTTAGGAATTTTAGTGAGGTATATACACACCAATTGTGATTGGATGGTAATGTTCCTTCAAATTAAACTGCACAAAAGTTCACAAAATCACTGTTTTTATTGTCACTAATTGGGGGGTGTTAATTAACGGATTTTATGACCACTTTTCACCCTCATAAAGGATTTATTTTGGACAGAAGAGTCCACTTGAGCACCTTTTGTCTTTGCACAGCGTTATGTTGCAACGCAACGGTCAAACCTACCGCCCAAAAGTACAAACGGAAAACAACCCAGGATGACTCCAATGAACGATTGTGAGTCATGTGCTGGATGAATTGATGTGGAACTCACTGGTTGAAGCTAAAAGCCACTCCGTCACTCCAACTGAACCACCTGCACTCGAGGGACGCACATGCTGACTGAAGCGGACTCAGCCGAATGCTTTAGGTGGAAGTCGCGCCAACAAAAGACCGCGCACAGTGGTGGGATTCATGTGCTGATAGAATCTCATTGATAATCACCCAACTTTATTATTTACTCTCCTCGCGCCACAAAATGCTTTTGGATGGGAGTTTATTTAATTAATTGCCTCCTAATACCCAACCGCTTGTGCACAAAATGATTCATCTCCCTCTGACTTTTTTTTCGGCTTATGTAACAACATTAAATTTATGGAGTGTTTTTGTTATTTTTCTTTTCTTTCACGCTGATATGTGTGAAGTAACACAAAGTCTGATTTTTTCCATAACATTGCCTAAACATTTTTTTTACATCAGCCAGCAGCAAGTTTTCAGCGTTCAGCAAAAGATATCGTGAGCTTAGTCAGGACATGCATCATCGTCGTACGTGAGAGACTTTGTGGCCCATTCGTTTGAGGAAATTTTATTAACTGATAAAATTCAAAATATTTTGATGATTTCCTTAACAATTTTTTCAGATAAATTCATTTTTATTTGTTGGAGAAATTCTTCCTTTGATCAGAAAATGTATCTTTCGGTCAGGAGAAGTGTTACATTCTGATCAGAAGAATCTTCCAATATGATCGGGAGAAAAAATTAAATAATTTGAAGAGAGAGAGAGAGACAGAGATGAAGACAAACATTTGAAACTTCTGAAATCTGAAAGAAAAAAAATCTCCACAAAGTTATCCTTTTCCAGAACTTAACAAGTAGACTAAAATCTCCGAAACGTCGTATTAATTTAAATGATTTAAATAGAAAAATATCATAAAGTCAAATTTCGAGATTTAGTGGTAAATTCTTATACAAATCTCTTCTTTTCTTTCCTTACAATTCGTAAGTTATAAGATTTTTGGTATTCTGGAAAAAATCTTATAAGATTTTGACATTTTAGTTCTTTTTTTTTAAACGGATTTCTGAAAGAAAATTACTTTTCCAAGACTCTTTAAAATTCTTTCTGACTGTTTTCTGGAACAAATAATTCTTTGTTTTTCTTTCATTGAACGGCAGAACGATTTAAAAACTCCATCTGTCAAAAAGTTACAACAAACTTTTAGGTTGTTAGAAAGAGAAAGAAAAGATCTTTATCAGAATCTAACCCAATGAATTCTGTTAAAAACATTTTCTTTTTTTTCTTATAGAGAAAATTGTTGTAAAGTTTTAATAGTTTCTATTTTTTAATTGTTCTTTTGTCGTACTTTAGAAAAAAAAACAAAAGCTCTCTCTTTCCAAAAATCAGTTAAAAATTTCACAAAGAAATTTTAAAAGAATATTTTTCTTTTTATATTTCGACTTAAGAGAGAAAAGAAATTGTCAAAATCTTGTATTTGTATTTTTCAAAATAGCAGAAATATTTTAACTCTCAAATTACAAGAAAAAAGATTTTTGACAGAATCGAATCGACCCATTTTACAATTGAAAATGATTCAACTTTAATCAAAATTTATTTTTTTTTACAATTAAATAAAACACAAGAAATTCATCTTACCTTATCTGTGTTTACGTTAGTTTTGAGACACCCTGTTGCGCCCTATTCAAACTCCAAATAAAGTCCCAAAAGATAATAACTTGAGGACAGACACAGAGCACTGATCACGGTTCCCATTGAATTTGCAATTTGGTTTGAGATTTTGTAAATTTTGTATATTTCTTTTCAAGTTGTTTCGCAATACATAATAATTGTGATTAAAATACCTAAACAAATAAATTTTAACTTTGGAACATTCAGAATTTCTCAAAAATTTCATAATAATATTTCTTTTAAACTTTTCCTCTTATGCAAATATTTCTGTTTTTGGTGTCAACTTATATTCCTCTTCTTCAAATTTGTATAGGTCCATTAACTAGAAGAGAAAAAAAACAAGAGTTGAAAAAAATCTTTTAGTATGGGACGTTCACTTGAAGTATGTAAAGTAAGGGAAAAGGCGTAAATATTTTTTGTTTTACAAAGTAAAGAGAAAAATTCAATTAAAATACAAAGTAAAGAGAAAAATTCAATTAAAAAATAAACAGAAAACATATTTCTGTCGTTTCATTCGATTTTTTCAAAAGAATTTTTTAAATATTTTTTCCCAAATTATTTTTTTTAATAAAAGAAAAATGAAATTTTGCTGCAAACTCACCTTTTGAATATCCTGTTTGAGTTCTTCAAGTTGCTTATCGTGAGTTAATTTAAGCTTTTCCTTTTCCCTTCCCTGCTTTATGGTTGCACTCTTCTTCTCATCCATGAAACGCTTAATGTTATTTTGCTTCTTCTCGCGCAATCGACGATCTTTTTCTCCCTTTGTCTTTAGCGTCTTATCATTGGCAACTTCTTTGGATGTTTCAACGGAAATTTTAGCTTGTCGCGAATTTAATTCCTTCACCTCGCGCTCATGCTTTGCTTCGAGTTGCTTCATCTGTGCCAATTGATTGCCCTCCATTATTTTGCGGAGAATATCAATTTGATCCTGCAGCTGTTGCCTCAACATGTCCCAAACTTCCTTTTTGTGTGTACTATCCATCTGTGTCCATTGTGTTATGTGTTCAGCTATTAGCTTTCGCACCGTTGGATCATTCTTTATTTCGTCTTTGCTGAAAAATTAAACAAAAATAAAAAGAAAATGAAAAGATTTTGAGATATTTTCCCCCTCAAATGAATTGTTCCTTGCACACAAACCTCTTTCCTTTGCATAACTTCTCAATGGCAGCATTGTGAATTTTCTGCATGCATAATCTATCCTTGGAATGCTTCTTCTTTAGCGTTTCAATTTCCTTCTGTTGCTTCCGCGCGATCTTCTGGAATCCCTTATCCTGCTTCACACTGTGGAAGTTAATGGGTTCAAATACAAGTGGGGGCTCTTCCTTTTTCTCCTCCTTCTTCTCATTCTTCGAATCCCCACCGGATGTTTCCTCAATACCCAATGACTTCATATTACTCGATCTCTCCTTGGAGGCCTGACTGAAACCCTTTGGGTCACTTAGTGCCGCCATGAAGTCCTCAAAGCCATCGGGGACGTAGATTTTGAGGTCAATGTTGCAAAACAACATGGGGAGGGACATGGGGAAATTGGCATCTGTACGGAGGGAAATATGCCGATAGCCCGCCTGTAGGCCATCAAGGGGAAGAATTCGTTGACCAAGAAGCTTCCCATTCTCATCGTACACCCCAAAACGCAGGACAGCCAGATCAGGGAGGACAACTTTTCGAAATAAGAATGGTTCTTCGTTGTAAACGGGATTCAAACCATTTGCCGGGACCATCCTTGTACGGAATTCCTTTCGAACAGTGTCCGATGGGAGCCCATACATGTCCACCTCAACGTACGTCCCGACCTTCTTGTCGGACAAAAATTGACCAGCAATCACTTGAACAGCGCACTGAGCTGCAATCACCCCATCCACCGGAGCATCAGCAAAAGGATCAAAATTTCTATCTGCCCGCCGCATAAAGTCAGGCTTGAGGAGGTACCCGCAGTTGCCGTTGTACTCAAACTTCCCCTGATTGAGCTGCATCGGTAGGTCGGATGTTTGGAAGTTCAACGACACCATCTGGCAGCCGGCATTCCAGAAAACCTGCGGCATGTAGTTTGAGCTATCAGCACGTGTTCCCTTCGGGTAGATTCGTGACATCTGCCTCTTGTTGTAGTTGACAAAATCAATTGCCTGCTGCTTCAGGTAATTCATACCCGTTGTCTCAGCAAAGGACGACATATTGTGATGAATGTTCTTCTGTTCAGACGCCTCAAAGCTCTGGAATTTAATTGGTTGCGCATAGTTAATCATCGACGACAACCACGGGTGGACATTTGTTGTTGAACCAGTGTACTGAACAGCAACAACTTCCGCATCTGTGCCATCCTGCGAGGCAGCAGCCGGTATTGGGACAATTTCTTCAACCTTCTTCGGGATTTCCGTCACTGTTCCCGCATCTTCCTTCTCCTCATTCTCATCAATTACAAATTGACCCTCAAGGAAGAGTTCCAACTCCCTCTTCTCCACTTCGGGCTTTAGGCGTTTATTCTTTATCAGGATCTTCCGCAGAAGTGCCGATGGCGGTGGAAGGGGGATACCGGGTTCAAGAGGAAAATCCGGTATGGGTTCTTTCAGGAGTAAATCACCGAATATTTCATCGCAGTATTTAGCTAATTTGTACTGCTGCGAACGGCTGCAGTGATTTTCAAAAGACAGGATCACTGGGAAGTCCGATGTGACAAAGGCTGTATCCCGAATTGCCACTACAGGTGACAAATTATTTATTTTTTCATTGAAAATTTAGGGATTAAGAAGGATTCTAGAGCAATTGACTTACATATAACATCCTTGAATAAAATATCCGTACACATAGCCATTCCGTGCGTTATTATTGGCTCCTGATCCTCACTCTTGCCATCCCAACAATCCAATTCAACGCACCTACAACCCGCAAGAAGGACTTGTCGGTACATTTCCACTGAACTCTTGCCACCAAATTGACGACCAGACAGGTAAGTGTTGTGGGAAGAATTTATATAATAGTGCGAAAGTGGTTGATCCATGTCCATATAAATATCGAGACGATCCAGAAAAACTGGAGCATTTTCGTCTGACATGAGGTAACGAATAAAGCCATCCTTTGTTAATTTTTCTACAAGAAAAAAATCATTTTTTTTTATTAAGAAAAGATTTTTATTTTGAAAGAACAAACTTACTTCCAGCAATGGCTTCAGGATCTTGCTCGTATGTCTCAATAATTTCCAATGCACGCTTTTCATCGTAGAACGGATAGAGAATTTCATTGAGACGTGGATCCCTTTGTTTTTCATTGAGAAAATTAATAAATTGCTCCAAATTAATACTCTCGGCTTTTCCTTCGGTTATACTCTGGAAGAGCTCCTCAATGTCATTTCGTGGACAAATTTTGTGATACAATTCGTAGAATTTGTCAAATGTGAAATCTTCCTTTTCAATTGTATCATTTTTCCCACTCGGAAGACCCAAATCCGATAGACACTGATAGACGAGTTTTTCCGTTTTTCCTTTAATGGTAAAAAAAATGAATATTTTAATTAAGAAGACGGAAAGAAAATAAAATCCAAGTCAAAAAGCCATGGTGATGAGATTCGTAATTGGTGCAAAGTGGATGCAGAAAATGAAAACCAATGTTGACTGAAGTACCCCCAATTATTAATGCCTGAGGAAGGAGAAATAAAGCTCCGAAACGTAGCAAAGATAATAAACGTGGAATTTCAACAAAAAAAAGTCAGATCCCGCGTTTGACTACCACAACGAAAATAAAATCGTTCATTATAGGTTTGAATATATCTGCTAATGTATAATCAGATTTTTTTTGAGATATCCTTAGTATGGAATAAAGATATTAAAAATATATTTTCTAATTTTGATGATAATTCTTCTCTTAAATTTTTAATGCAAAAGTATATCACTCCTATTTGTTTTTCATTATTTCGGGAATGTTTTGCGTAATTGAAATCGTCGTAATATAGTTCGACGTGCCTGAAGATTATGAACCATATTCCTATCTTTTAACACAGGAGTATGGTTCATAATCTTCGGGCGGTTCAAATTGTAAAAATATTTTTCCTTGAATGGTAAAAAAAAAAAGGAATATTAATTACAAAGACGGAAAGAAAATAAAATCGTTCATTATAGGATTTGGATATATCTGCTAATGTATAATCAGATTTTTTTGAGATATCATTAGTATGGAATAATGATATTAAAAATATATTTTCTAATTTTGATGATAACTTTACTTAAATGTTTAATGCTGTTTAATGTTTTTCATTATTACGGGAATGTAATAAAAATTTAGTTGAAAAAATATTTTTTTTCACTAAAAAATCATGTTTTTTTTACTATTATCACTATCCAAAAAATGAAATATTACATTTGGTTGAGAAAATCTTGCTGTATTAATGATTAAGTCAAAATCTTGTTTATCTGTATGTTGCGAGCGTTTGCTTAATGGGCACATATAAATTTTTGTTGTTTTGGAATTAGTCTATCATCAGGACCCAGAGCAATATAGGTTGGTGATACATAATATTTTAGAGACAGTATTGACGTCTTTATGATTTATCAATTTAAATTTTAATCTTATTTACACCTTCACGTAAATCACCTTGTCCGTTAATACAATGATTTACGTTCTCAAGAATCATTTCATTAGATTTTTGGAACTTTCTTTTATTGAGTCCATATGATAATCCGGAACTTGGTATGGATTTCCATTCCATGACACCCATATTAATATTATAGTACAGCAGATTTAAAAATTTACCTCGAAATAATTAAACTAGGATATATGTAGATCCAATTTTTCTCGGGATCGGCCTAAAATTTGATCCTGATCAATTTCCCGTTGAAATTGGGGTCATACAGGTTGAGGAAAATGAGCACTTTCCTCGATTAATTTTCCCATATGTTTTCCAAGAATTTGAATGAAATTGTACAAGTGGCGCCAACTGGTGGTCATAAAATTAAATTTAGGTTGACAAATTTATGTTTTTTGTGACTTTATTTTCAAAGAATATATGTTGTAGTGTTATGTTTTTAGTGCATTTTATGCTTTTATATTAAAGAAATATGTGTAATAAGTGCATAAAAATCAGCCGAAGGGCAGTGCGATGTGAAAAAAGTGCATTTTTTGTGGTCCAAAAAGGTGAAAAACATCATTTTTTCCAGGTGAGTTTTCCGCATGAAAAACACCTCAGAAATGCAATGCGACTACCTCACAACGATTCTAGAACGCATGCAGAATCTGAGGAAATCATATTTGGTCAGGGAAACCCCCCCAATTTTCCGGAACATAGCTCCAAAGTTTTCCCGCGAAATCATTGACAATATTGTCAACCCTTTGTTTACATTTTTTATGTGAGCTGATTGGAATTTTTTTGGGGCCTAAATTGATTTTTCTTACATTCTAAATGCATTGTAGGCTTTAAGTGAAGGGTTTCATAGCATTTTAAATACAAATAAATTGGAAAATTCACGCGATATGATGTCTCCACTACGACCCTAGGCAATTTCGCGGGAAAATTTTGGAGCTCTGTTCCGGAAAATTGGGGGGGTTTCCCTGACCAAATATGATTTCCTCAGATTCTGCATGCGTTCTAGAATCGTTGTGAGGTAGTCGCATTGCATTCTGAGGTGTTTTTCATGCGGAAAACTCACCTGGAAAAAGTGATGTTTTTCACCTTTTTGGACCCCAAAAATTGCATTTTTTTCACATCGCACTGCCCTTCGGCTGATTTTTATGCACTTATTACACATATTTCTTTAATATAAAAGCATAAAATGCACTAAAAACATAACACTACAGCATATATTCTTTGAAAATAAAGTCACAAAAAACATAAATTTGTCAACCTAAATTTAATTTTATGACCACCAGTTGGCGCCACTTGTACAATTTCATTCAAATTCTTGGAAAACATATGGGAAAATTAATCGGGGAAAGTGCTCATTTTCCTCAACCTGTATGACCCCAATTTCAACGGGAAATCAATCAGAATCAAATTTTGGGGCTTTCCTGAAAAAATTGAGACTACATTAATTATTTTGAGGTTGAGGTTAGAAAACATGTTAATTTTCTTGGTCTATTATGGTAGTGTCTATAAGAGCAGATAATAAAGCAGCAAATGAAATGCTGAATATCACAATTGGATTTAATAAAAAGAAAGATATTGTGTAGATTCTGTACATGGGAGAATGATGATTTTTCTCAAATATTTACTGAGAAAGATGTTGCATTAAGAACGTTGCTTGACTATAAAAATGATAGTGAGACATTTAAAAAGACGGAAAGCTTAAAGAGAGAAAAAAACAAACCTGAGGCAAAAGTTCTAGCGACGACTTTTACGGGAACTTTTCCACGAGGATCAACTAAAAATCCCAGACGCATCCAACTAAAATAGGAGGAAATTTATTTATAATGAATATCTTTTTAAATTTAAGATCATAACTTTAGTTTTTGGCTTCATTTTTTTTTAGATTGTTTATGAAGCCAAAAATTTACAGATATAAAAAAATAATTTATAATATCGAGAATAGGAATAATTTTAATCACAAGACATTTTACAAATTTTTCAATCAAGCAAAAAACATTCATTTTTATAAAAAAAAAAGTTTAAAAAAAATCTCTAAAGTATAGAAATCTGCGAGTTCTTACAATGATGAAAGTTTATTTGTGTTTGTTTTTATTCAATAAATGTTTAAGGACATTTTTGTCATTATTCTGTTTACCTGGATAGATTCTTTAACAAAGGTCCAAACAATAAGACTCAATTCTAATTAATTTTGGGTAATGGAAAAGTCACTGAAGAAAACGTAATTCAATAGAAGCTAAAACAAGTTCGTAGGATAATAAAGAACTTTGTTAGAATTTCTATTTAGGCGCGCAAAAGGGATAGTGTTTATGTACCGATTAAGGTATAAATTTAATAAAAGTTCAAATGAAAGCCTCAAAACAAATAGAAAAAAAACTAAGAGTTGAACTAGCAGGATAGAAGTGGAGAGATATGTAGGATCAATAGGAAGTCTAACAAATTAAACTTTTAAATTAAATTATATTTAAAAATTTTATATTTAATTAAGCCCGAATGTTTTTAGCTTAAATCTTTAGGTGAACTGCTCTAGAAAATCTATCTATGTCTTCTAATCAATTTCTGAATGTAGGTAATTTAAGAGGTTTAAATTACCGTATTGTTTGTATTTTTTTAAGTGTAAAAAGTACATAAACTTTGTAGTATCTGTTATTCACAAAATGAAATTTTACTTTTCACTATTCACGCAGAATTTTTCGTTAATGATACCAAATAGAAATTTAGAACAACAAAGAATCCTATTAGCAAGATAACACAGGTATGTAGGTAAATACAAATTAACAATTTTCAATGAGAATTAACTAACATGTACTGTACAATACACTAATAAAAATTATTGATAGGAAAAAAGTCTAAAAGGAGAAATAAAAACTTACTGCTTCATTAAATTCGTTCGGGGACAAACATTGTTCATTTTACAATTATGTGTAATATCTCGCAATCCCTGCTGCCAAATCTACACGTGTGATAAAGTAAACATAAAATAGAGAAAAAAAACCATGCAAATAAGTTTCATGCACAGTGTGAGGCCATTCATAAATTCGCTTAAAAAAAAACTGAATTTGACGAATTCTTTTCGTGTTTTCTTATTAAGGTTTAATGTGAATTTATTTATTTTTTTATTCTTAAAGGGAAGACTTTATTGGGAACTACGGTTATGCTGTGAGATCCTAGGGACCCAACTGCATCTAAATTTCTGCTGTTTTCTCTGATATTTTATTATGAAAAACAAAAAAAAACATAATGGGCAATGAGTTTAGGAACTACAGGATTTTTATTATTACATAGAAGAATAGTTAATGCTCAATTTATGTATGGCCTTTGAATACTAAAAACTATGGATGTATAAAAAAACGTAGATAATATAAAAATATTAAAATCCTTTTACCCAGAATATAAAAAAATATTTTGTAAAAAGACATTAGATTTCAATTTTAGCTTGAATTCTAAATTTCTCGCTCAACAAAATAAATATAAAATGTCGTAAAATTCATCATGCGAATGCATAAGAAAAAATTGACTACGTAAAAAAACACGGATTGTCTTTCATTCGATAGAAAAATTAATTTTTAGTATTGAGATTTTCTTCACTTACTGCTTCTTTAAGCATGTCATTGGACAAAAATTATTTGCCTTTACATTATGTGTTATTTTCCGTAATCCATCCACCCAAATCTAAATGGTGATATGAATGAAAGTTTTTTTTATGATAATAAACTTGATAGAATCTACTGAAAGATTTTCCTGCTCCCTTTTTGTTAGTGTATAAGAAAAATAAAATGTACCAAGAAAAATTACTTTAAAATTAAGATAAAAAGTTATTATGAAATGAAAGAAAAGGTTATTAAATAAAGGCTATTATCCTTTTTTACTACACACTTTTGTACGTCATAGTCGGTCAATGGGAATCAACAAAAAGATAAAAAAAATTAGGGAACTCATATTAAAATGTTAAAGAAAGCTTGAGAAGTAAGACTGAGTAAGCGTATGGGACAATGTAACATAACCTAAAAGTTTATTTCTTTTAGATATAAAATATTAATCAAAGCCTCTGATACATTTTTTCGGCTTCCGCATATTCAATCTTACTTTAAACTTATTCTTCTGTTTTAATTTGAGTTCCCTAAACACAAAAAAAATCTTTTAGTGGCAGGAAGAAAACATTCCGTAATAAAAAAAAATACAAAACAATATTTTTTCAATTTTAAATTGAAAAATTATTTTAAAGAAAAATTCAAAATTAATGTAAAGTAAGAAGAATTCATTACCTTGGCAGTTGCTGCGTCTGGACAGATAATATGTTGGTAGTTTACATTTATATAATCTGTCCCGGAGCAAATGGTTAAGGATTTCTCTTCTAAATTATCACCATGTCGCGCTAGGAGTTGGTTGGTCAATTTGAGATCCTTTGGAAGGCCACCTGCACGAATATCACTAACTTGGCACAATTCTATTACATCACCTTCCTGCAAAGGAGAAAAAAGGAATTTTGAGAATAAGTTATTTTTTAGTTTAGAAAACTTAACGTTAGAATTGTTCCAAATTGGCTAAAATACTATTCTTTATTTACTGGATTTTGTTTTTTTTTATTTGTTCTAGGCATTAATTTAGGTATATAGGGTGGCCTGAAGAAGGTAAGAAATTGAGTGAAGACTCAACCATTGATACTAACAAAGGCTCCGAGAAGAGCTAAAAGACGTAACTATACATTAACCTATAAACTCACTATATGAGCAGGTTAACATTTGCTGGTTATTGAATCAAGCTCTACAAATGGATCTTTCTCTCGCACCTTTTCGATTCATTGAAAACCCAGAGTTTGACAATTATTTTTTTTTATTTTATCAGGAAAATATTTTCTTTTTGTGAAAACTTTTGCATGAACAGCAATATGCGACCAAACAAGCTTAGAAATAAAAACATCCGGGGATCTGTGGGGGGAAGAATAAAATAAAATTAAGGCAGAAAATTATCTAAAAGGCTTTAAAATTCATTGCTACATGTTTCTCATACTAAATCACGTCGGAGTTTTCTCGCTTTTCTTTAGTATGTTTATAGTGGGAGGAAAAATTGAATAAACAATAAATTCCAACTTACTCGGCCTTCACTTTTCCAATAGATAAAAAATCCATATTCATCCACTTTGAAGAGACAAGCAAGCTCTATTTCAGTATTATCCTTTTCCTCTGTCCACCGATCAAATATTGATCCATTTAGGAGTGGCTCAGGGACAGGAATTTGCCAATTGAACTCAAATTTCTTCGTCATTGCTACCGCAAATAAAAATTTTTCTCTCTCACTTCAAACCACAAAATTTTGCACCTGCCAAAGAGAAAAAGTTAACGATGTTTTCTCATTTTATCTTATGAGGATGTGAGTAGTTTACTACACCTTTTCACTTAAAACAATTAAGATAAGGTACTGCTTCTCAGAGCAGTGCCTAAAAATAATGATAAGAGATTATTTTATGCAATTTTCACACAATTTTCACTTCTTTCACTGCAAAAAATGGAGAAGAACGAACAATACTGAAGTTTACTGAAAATTTTTTCTTGTAAGTACCTCTGTGAGCCGAGGAAAACCGAAGAAAATTGTTCGCGAGCAACTTCATTCAACAGAAGCCGCGCGTGAAATGCGGCAAATTTGAAGAGTTACATTTGAGCTGGCGAGAAAGCTTTTAATTTAATTAAAATCTTAGGGAAATTCATTTTACTGGAACTTTTATGGGTTCAAATGAGTTAAAAACTCTGCCTGGGAATTATATAGAATGTATAAATTTCACCTTCTTCTAAGATAATCAATTTCTTGGTTTTTTAAGGCAAAATATTAAAATGATTTTGCTTGGAAAATTTAAAGAAAAACTACAAACTTACGAATCGAATAAGATTTACATTTTATTAGTATACTAATAGAAATATTATTTCCTTAACAATTTCTACTTAATGCTGACCACCTTCTTACGTTCCCGATAGAGACAGGTCTGTTGGACTGAAAGAATGTTCAAAAATTATTTAAATTTAAATGATTAAAACAATAAATTAGTTAAATAGAATTAAATATCAATTAATCCTACTCACTGTAAGGATCATATTTGAACAATTCCAACTTTTCCGATAATCTCTCTCGCCTCTGAATATATTTGTGGCCAGAGACAACGCTCTCCATCAAAACAAGAATATCTCTAAAAGTTAGAATTAAATTAGAATTGGATGAGATTTTCAATAATTACAAATGTGAATGATGAAAAACCATTTGTTTTAACTTACTTGCTCTTTGACTTTTTCAGTAGAATTTGTGTGAGCCGCATTTTTCCAGGAGAATAAGGAACTTTTCCTGAGAAGAAAAATATATATTTTGACAGAACACTGAGATGGAAATGTGTGGTTATGTTGATTGGGCGCTTATAGGGTGTCTCAATAGAAGCGCAGAGGGAGTTTCTTTTCAGATAAATCTTTTAGAAAATTTTATTTTATTTTACATAATTTATTTCATTTTTTTTAAAACAATTAACTAAATTAAATTCAAATAATTTTATGATTTTTAACGGAATATTATGTTTTCTTTTGCATTACAGTGAAGTCCCGGTGTATGAGTTATTCAATTTTTGTTTAATTTGATTTTTTTAAATAAATAAAAAAAGACACTAGAAAGTCTATGGCAAAACTATTACAAAAATGTAGAACAATGCTATGTGCCCCGGTAGAGAAACCCTTCTACCGTATTATATGTTGAGCTGTGGCACTATGTGTGTCAAGGGTTGGACTGCTCTGGGTGAAAGAGTGAGATGAGTCGTTAGCTCTATGCCGCTCATCAGGCACTCATAGGTTCAGTAGCCCACTGTTGCTCGTCCGATTCAGTTCGGGACCCGTTAGCTCTCTATTTAAGGGTAATTAATAGCCCCTGTAGGAATATCGTCCTACATATCAGAAGTGGGATAGGGTCCGCGTGTGCCACTGCGTGTGGAAAACCGTGAAAATCACGGCGCGAGTGAAAAAATAAGTGAAAATTGCGGCGTGGACGACGCAGAGGGCAGCGAGAACAACATGGCCGCCACCGTGTGGAAGAAAAATGCGGCGTAGAAGCAGCGAAAAGTGGCTAGATGAGACTGCGAAGACCATCGAGAAGCGCCCCAGCAACTGTGTGGAGGAGCACCCGGCGATGGAAGTAGCGCAAGTACCCCTGAGTGCCCCCCAGTAGAAGAAATAAAGAGAGAAAAAATTGAGGGAAATGTGTTCTTTAAGTTTTGACATTCATGACGAAATTCTGAGAAATTTTTGGAGATTCCAGAAATTTCCGTGTTAACCCTTTTGTGTATGCTCTGTGTGAATGGTGGCCACCCGCACAAAATAATTGTCTTGTCTTGTCTTGCAATGACATGTCGTAACAGGAATTCCTTTTCAGGCATTACATGATATTTTATGCTAAATTACATAGGAAAATCCATACATGAAAATGCAAAAAATGTTTAGAAGTGTTTCATGCGATAGTGAAATTAGCCGTGTTTCATGAAACAAGTTTCGACAAGATTGATGAAACACGAAATGTTTTTGTTGGAATTTGACCACATCGTGACATTTCGTTCGTGCCGATTAAATGCTCGGGTTTTGTGTCACATTTTGTTGTTTCATGTACGTCAAATAAGCATTCAAGGTATTTTGCGCATTTTGTGAGAAAATTCGAGGAAATTTCATTAAAATATCGCAAAGAAATTGCTGCAGAGTAAGTAAGAAGATAAAGAAGTGAGACAGCAGAAGATTTCAAAGATAAAAAAGTTAAGATTCTATGTGTAATTCAATTCTTTTAACTGTAGGAAACACAAAGTCGAGAAGGCAAAACAACACGGTTGCCATGCCCATGGGAACAAAGAAGCTAAGCGCAATAATCCAGCGATTTGATCCAGATTTACCGACTGCATTGACACAGAGGATTGGCTTGTAGAAGTTGAAAATGCGCGTTGATGATGGGAAGAGAGAGTGACAATTCTATGTGCATCCATGAGATTGAGAGGTCAGCTGAAAAATGGATCCATAGAGCCAAAGCGAGACTGGATAAGTGGGCAAAATTATGCAATGAATTGTTGCAATTCTTTCCTACCGTTGGGTATTTGAGGACATCATTGTTGACACAAACTTTTGAATCTCTCACACAACTTCTCCGCGTGCTAATTGATGCGGAACAAATCATTGAAACGTAGACGATTCCAAGCAAGACAGGCGCTATTCCAAGCGCAACTCTGGGTAGAATTCAGGCGATACCATCCGTACCACCATGGCAAGAAGAATGACAATGTGAAGCACACAAAGAAGCCAAAAAGGAGAATGAGTAGAAAAGCACCGAAGATCGACGAAGCTCTGAGAACTTTGCTACAGATGCAAGAAGCCCGGACCGTGAAAAATTATTTCCCTGAATAATAGATGAATTCCAAGTAGAGAAGATGATTCAAATGAATTTCGGGGAGGTACGAAAACAAAGTAGACGTGATTGATGTACCGGAATGAGAAGTTTACTAAAAAAAAAAAAGAATCTTAGGCCTACTGAGTGTAAATCAATAAAAGAAATTAAAGAAATGTATTATTATTTATCCAAGATTTAATATATGTTTGAAGATAACTTAACGTTTACAGGAAGAAGTGAAATTCTGATCTCAAGGTAAGACTACTAAATAGAACGGAGAATAATTTCTTTGTCATTTTAGATTATGACCATACAACGAGGATGCAACAAAGAAGTTAAGGATTTAAAATATCGAATATTATATGCCCCGCTCAGACAGAAGCTATAAGCAATGAAGGAAGAGAATCTCAAGCGTACGACAGGAATTGAGGACTGGATAAATATTAAGGAAGGCTATGTGCCAAAGTCAAGCAATGGCTATGTGCCGCTTGAAAGCTGAGTGCGCTAAACCAAGGCTCCGCTCTGATACAGACTAGATGCAATGAAGGAAAGCAACCCGAAGTATATAATAGGAATTAAGAATTGGATAGAAGGAAGATAAATCGCTAATCGAGACGAGAGCCGAAGCAAGAAGACTTCGTCTTCACTAGCTGAGCCCCAGGCTTAGTTGCTTCACAGAGCTCATAGTACTATGTGTACTCTATCATGGAAAAAAGCAAGAGATTAAAGAAACAAGATGACAACAATGAAATATAGCGGAAAGAATCAGGATACTGGATTGACCATTCACTTCATCAATGAGGACATTGATCATATCAGGAAGGCCGAGATGTAGAACAATGCTATGTGCCCCGGTAGAGAAACCCTTCTACCGTATTATATGTTGAGCTGTGGCACTATGTGTGTCAAGGGTTGGACTGCTCTGGGTGAAAGAGTGAGATGAGTCGTTAGCTCTATGCCGCTCATCAGGCACTCATAGGTTCAGTAGCCCACTGTTGCTCGTCCGATTCAGTTCGGGACCCGTTAGCTCTCTATTTAAGGGTAATTAATAGCCCCTGTAGGAATATCGTCCTACAAAAAGAAAATTAAAATACAATTTTTTCATGCATTCAGCCACATTTTGAATTAGAAGATTCGTAAAAGTCTGGAGGTTTTTTATTTTTCGGATACAGTCAATAGAAAGGGCGTCTTGATGCTTTCAGCGACGTTTTGGATTTAAATCAATTAAATAAATCGAAACGTTGCCTAAAGCGCCAGACGCTTATTTCATTGACTGTTGTAGAAAAATAAAATTCCACAACAATCAGTATGTTGAACCTTGCAAAAATCAAGGAGATTTCACTGCAAAGTACGAGGTTTTCTCTAAGAAAAATATATTTAAGAATAAGACTTGACTTTCTATTTTTAAGCATTTTTAATTCGAGACTTCAGCTAACTTTAAGAAACTGTTGTTTCTTTACATTGTGGATCTTTCAATCAGAATTAATTTATTAAGTATTCTTCTCTGTTTTCCTTTCATTCTAAAAAATATTCTACATAGAATTGAGAACTATTTATCCTCAGGAAAACTGAGAAAATGAAGAAAATCAAATCGCGCACTTGTAGCACACAAATGAGTGCCATCTGATAAGAATTTTCCTAAGGCCCAGTGTTCTAAAATAAAAGGCGAAACACAGCACTTCCCATTGAGTCGGCAACCGAAGTTTCCTACAGTATGCTTCGTGATCTCTGCCTCCACTTGTGATAAATGTAAAACATTTTTCGCAAAGTTCCTTTTTTTTTCTTGTCGTTCTTCATTTAACCCGTTCATGTGAATTAGTGGTTTTCCATTGAGGCAATTTGTAATGGGCAACGCATCAGGTAAACATCAATTGAGAGATCGCCCAAGAAAGAACGTACACTGGAAATCCGCAGGTATGCTATATACGGATAATCCCACCATAGAGGCTTATGTGTAGAGGGAATTGGAATTAATTGATTATGCGCATTCAATTTTATGTTGTAAAACGTTAATAAAAATTGAATTCAAATTACTCAAAAAAAATCCTTAAAAATCATCAAATAGAATGCAATGGAAAAGAATAAATTTTAAGGCATTGAATGTATCGGGAATTTTATTTGTAAAGTAAAAGTAGAACCCAGTGGTTTCAGCCTCAAGCACTTTGGATGAGGTATTTTTAGACAGCTACAGTAAAATTGTAGTTGAACGAAATTTTGTGTATAATTTCCTATTTAATTCAATATTAACACAATACACATGTGCCGGAGGGATCAGTATCTTCGAATCTTTTCGCAAAATGCTCAAGATTGAATGCTAATTAATTGATTGAGCTTCTTATTTTGGGCCCAATATTGCACTGTCTGACATAATTTGCATGAGAATTAGGGGCCCTACAATGGTGGAATCCTTTGGTAAAAATAGGCTACATTCTCAGACGGTGTGAAAATGATTTTAGACTTGTTAATTCATATTGTCATACCCCCAAAGTGACGATTGTTCTAAAACTCGCTTTCGTTCTCAATGAGAATATTTTTTTCTTAAAGTTTTCTTAATGAAAATTAATTTATTTTACTTAAGAAAGATCAGATAAGTTATAGTGGAGGCCTTCATTTTAGGACAACGTTATCTTTGATGTTTCGTAGAAGGACCGTCTTCGTCTTAACTATTTTTTAAGCAAAAATATTTATTTATTTTTATCTTGATGGTTTTCCAGAACCTCCAGCTGCCCCGGGAAAACCAATCCTTGTCCCTTCTGACCCAGACACCTCACCGGATATTGTTACAATTCGCTGGGATAAACCCCTAAGTGATGGTGGAGCACCAATTTTTGGCTACCTCGTTGAACGTCGCTGCACTGGCTCACCACACTGGGTACGAGCCACTCCAGGACTCATCCCCGGCACTGAAATTCAATTGACCGGCCTTGAACCCGGCTGGCGGTACCAATTTCGCGTTTCAGCCGAAAATATTGTAGGCCTCTCACCACCGAGTGAGCTATCGGACGGCCTAACAGTCACACTTCAACGTACGGCCATAAGTGTACCACGCTTCGTGAAGGAATTGGCGGATTGTAGTACAATTGAGAATGACCGTGTGGAGTTTCAGGTGCAAATCACGGGGACACCACCACCGGATATAAATTGGTTTAAGGATGGCTTTGAAATTTTCAGTAGTCGTCGCACGAAGATACTCACAGAAAATGACACGAGTCTACTCGTTATTCATCAAACTGCAATCACTGATGAAGGTAAATTTTGTTTTCATTTTAAATTTATAAGTCTAATTCTAATTTTGTTCTATTTCTTTTTTTTTTGCATCTTGAGAGCACAAAAATGTATCAGTTAAAAAAAAGTTAAGTTGAAGAAAGAATTTTAAAACTTCCACAGAAAATTGAATGAACTTTTTTTTTAAATCGGTCAAACGGTTTTCTAAAATTCATTTACAGTCGTGCAGTAGGACCGTCGTGAAAAAGACTTCTCCGCGATAAAACGGCTTCAGAATGAGGAAATTTGTCTTCGCAGAGGGACAATTAGTATCCTACCTTTCCAATAGTAATTTGAAGCCGTTTTACCGCGGAGAAGTCTTTGACGACGGTCCTACTGCGCAGTCACGACTGTATGTGATCGAAAGATGCTCTCAATAGTATCAATAAATGATTTTTCAGTTATTTCAAAATATCTTTTAAACAATGAAACAAAATCTCAGCATAAAAAGAAATTTTTTTAAAAGTTTTAAAAGAAAAGTTTTTACTGCGGGACTTTGGTGTAAAATCAAAAGAATTTTTTTTAAATGAAGAAATATATTTTTATTGCAGGAGAAATTAAATGTACAGCAACAAATAGGGCAGGTCATGTGGTGACACGGTGCCAACTAAAGGTCGAAGCTCCTCCGAAGATTCGTCTTCCACGCCAGTACGAGGAGGGGATCCTCATTGAGGCAGATGAGGTACTTCGGTTGAAAGTTGGCATAGCTGGTCGTCCACCGCCCAGTGTGGCATGGCTGAGGAATGGCGAAGTACTCGGGAATGATGATCGCCATGAAATTGTAACAACAGACAAGAATTCATCGCTAAAAATTACAAATTGCCGTCGTAGCGATCGTGGGGAGTACAATGTGAGAGCCACAAATAAATTCGGCGATGATGCTGCATCCTTCCTCGTAACCGTCACATCACGTCCTGGCTGCCCAGGTAGAGTTGCATTTTCAATGTCCGTGGGAAAGTCCGTGTCACTGGCATGGACCTCTCCGGAGGATGATGGTGGATGCAAGATTGGAAATTATGTCGTTGAGTACTACCGGGTGGGATGGAATGTTTGGTTGAAAGCCACAACAACGAGGCAACTATCGACAACGCTCAATGATCTAATAGAAGGGAGTGAATACAAATTTCGCGTAAAGGCGGAAAACCCCTATGGGATGTCGGAGCCGAGTGAGGAATCGGATGTACTATTTATTCCAGATCCCAAGAGAGGCATCACAAAGCCAACGAGTTCGAGTGATACTAGTGTATTTATTGATGATCAACGCCCTACGATAATTCCACGACGAAAGCACACACCCACACCCTCAGCAGCCCCATCGAGTCAATCACTCGACAGTCCCATGAGCAAATTGACACGAATGGTGGACAAGAGTGAGCAGACCCACGTGGCACGACTCAAAATTCAACGACCTACCCTAAACATTCAACTAATACCTCAAGTTTTTGATTCCGAATCGATAGCAAGGGATATTTCCTATGGAACTCCCGATCCCAGTTCCATGGCAATGCAAAAGAAGGAATCATCTCCTTCGATGCAAAAGGATAAATCCCCATCAAGGCTACCGGAAATACAACTGAATGCACCCCAAGAGCTTCCGAGAACAATGCAAAAGGCAAGAGAATTGTCTCCACGACCGCAGCAGGAACTGAAGATCGCCCCCATCATGGAGAAAATTCAACAAGATAAACCAAATTTGCTAAATCAACCAAAAGAAGAGACAACACCGAAGATTTCAATTAAAACCCAAAATAAACAGATTGTGGAGACACGTGTTGATGAGAGTGCAAAGAAACCACCACCACCTGTTAGTGAATCTGTGCCAGTGAATGAAATGCAAAAATCATGGAAGAGCCTCGAAGTTGCTCATCATGATGCCAGTGATGCCATTCACAGCAGTGGAGAATTCGTTCTTGTCCTATACGACGACAAGGATCCATCAAAAAGGACATCAAGTAAGAATTTGAAGAATTTTAATGAAGATCTTTAAATGAAAAATATTTTGGAGGAAAATATGAAAAGGAGATCATTCACAACTGTTAAAAAATTCAAAGTTTTATCGCTATGAAAGTGAATGAGCTCCTTTTGATTATTTACTGCAAAAAAAACTTTTTCGCTTAACCTGTTTGAAATGGTTACATGTTTGATTCTGAGATGAAGATAAAATATTAAGCGAAGAAAATTCCATCCAGTGATCATTTTCCTATTATTCTTACAATTTTTAATTAATATATTTTTAATTTCAGAACAACAATCCTTTGATTTTGAGACAGAGGAAGTACTTCTACCGCCGCCATTGTCGCTCTCAGCACCTGAGCTGTCTTCACAAATTTCCTACAACACACCTAGTTTAAGACGCGTAGTTAGTTCAACGGAATTGCTGTATGAGAAGGCAATGGCTAAATTCTATCATGCCGTTGAAGCTGAAGAGCAAACACAGAAGACCAAAGAACGTAGTGAAGTTAAACAGAATTTAAGTAAGAATAACGAATTAGCAAATAGAAGAAGTTCCCTGAAGCATCGTCTTTCGGGTGAATTTTCTCTCACAAATTCAGGTAGTTTTAAGCAAAATGATTCCCCAATGATGGAAAACCTGGAAATTCATTCGCGGGAGGAAGAAAAAGAAGAAGCAACGAAGGATATTGAGGAGGAAAAAATAGTAAAAGCCTCTGAAGAACAAATTGAGTACACGGATGATTACACGGATAGTACAGCATCGTCTGATGAGTCAGAAACGGAGAAGTTCAAGAGAAAAGTCAAGGAGCATAGAAATGTTTTCTCAGGTGATGAAGAATTGGAGACATATCACCCGAGTGGGCGACAGGTGATTTCTCCCTATAGCCCACCACCTCCTGATCAATCGGCTGAATTTCTCTCAAAACCATTTATTCCTCCAAGTCCGGATTTTGTACCGAAGCCCATATTGAAGAGAAGAAAATCCGAAGAAGTTGAACCACCACTTCTTAAGCAAGATGATAACATGGAAAATACCCAGAAAAATGATAAGAAACCCTTCTCAAAGATATTCGACCTTAATCCATTTGCAAAGGAAAATAGTTCTAGTAAGGAAGAAAAGAGTGCTGAAAAGGAAGAAATTCCCCCGGAAAAACCTCTAACGGAGAAGGAATTGAAGAAGAAGAAAATGTTGGAGGTGAGACAGGAATCTCTTGAAGAGATGAAGGTTGTAATTGATCACTATAGTGATATTGTGCGGGAAATGGGAAGTGGACGAAAGCCACCGGGTTCATCAATCTATCTCAGTGCAGAGCAGCTCAAATTGGCAGCTGAAGCAAGTGAGGAAGAGCAAGAAATTGTCGAACCAGTGAAAGAATCACCTCGAGCTTTTTCACCTCGAAAAACTCCGGAGAAAATCCTCGAAAAAACCCCGGAGAAAACACCTGTGAAAATGATAAAAGTGGAAAATAATTTAGTAAAAAGCTCTAAATTGTCCGAATCGTCAATTGAGAGTGTACCAGAGAGGAGTAATGCAAGAAAATCATTGAGAAGTCCTTCGAGGGAAAGAAAGGTGATGAAGGAACAGGAAGAGCCAAGCTTACAAAGCTCCCAACCGAAGCGCAAAGAAAAGAGAGCTCCGTCCAAAACGAGAAATCGCAGTGAATCAAAATCTCCTGCTGCCTTCAATCGACGTCCCATGGTACGAAAAGTAATACCAGAACCTACCCACGTGGCTCCTCCATCTCAGCCTCCGAGTAAACCCGTGAAAGCTCCCGTAGTTACGCAAACAGATACAAATGTTAAAGTAAAATCAACCATTAACTACGTAACGGATCTGGCACTCTTTGTAGTTGCTTGTTGGATTTATTTCTTCAAAGATGCCCGCCTCTGTGTCTTTATCCTCGCGCTTATTCTCTACCGACAAATTGGTGATATGCTCAAAGCACATTTTCCATCGTGGATGAAGAAAAAGGATTAGAGGAGCGGAAGGGGTTTATGTTTTGTACATATTTATGTATTTATTAATATGTGGCAACACATGAAGCAGAGTTATTAATTATAATTGTTACTTTATGCAATTTGTTCTGACAAATAAAATTATATGCAAATTACAAGGAAATATAATTCAAATAAATTTTACTGTAGTAGAAAAAGCTTTTCTGACGCATCCTCTTATATAGGAAATTTTTTTTTATTTACTTACATGAACTTTTAAATAATACCAACAAACCAATTTTATATAAACTAAAAAAAAGAAGATGCGGCAAAATTGATAAATTCTAGCCAAACACGCAGGTAGGCAGAAGTTCCAAAGGTATGAGGATATGTAGAAATTTTATCGAAGAAGGAGAAATGATGGCATATTATTTTTCATTTCCTCTGTAAAGCTCAGCGTGTGCTTTTAACTTTATCACCTCATCATGCAAACTATTCGTTTTTCTTCACTTTTCCGTTGATTTTTTTTGTTAATTTCTTGTTCTACAGGATATAGCAGGAGGAAATGGAATTAAAAATCATAAAAGGTATTAAATTGAAATATTCAGAAAAGCGGATTGAGCGGATTGAACGGGTATGAGAGTAAACACGTAAAGAAGCGTGTTGTGAATTTTTTAGAGGTGTTTTAGGAGCAACGACTGATTTCTAATGATTTGTGGAAAAGAGAGAAAATATTTAAATGACCATAAAAGTCGCAAAAAAATGAAATTGAGGAACTTTTGTGATAATTCTAATATGAGAACTTTTTTTTAAGCTTTCCATGATCTTTGTTTTGAAGACGACAGAACATTTAATTAAGAGAAACTCTTTTGCAGATTTTTCATTGAATTTTCCTCCAGGAAACTCCTTGGGAAGGGAGCCAAAAGTTCTCACAGCTAAATAGGAAGTTTTGTTAAATCAAAAGTCCCCCAACGACGACTTCAACACTTAGGGACACGACCCTAGCGCACGTACAAGCGACACACCCACTAAATACTCAAACAGAAAGATTTGCAAGCGGTTATTTGTCCAAGTCGTACTATAAATTCACTTGAAAATAAATCAAAATAATTTATATTCATATCGCGCTCTGGGCAGAGCATTTAATTTACAAACATTGATATTTCAAGACATGATTCCGTTGCCCTCAAAACATGGTTTGGAAAGACAATCAAATCTTCTAGACACAAAATGTTTGTGTTTTCACACCAACCATCTTCCAACAAAAGTTCATTCCAATTTACTCTTTTGCTGAGAAATAACGTGCTCAAAGTTTTTATTATTAAAATAAAATTAATTTAATTTAGACACAACAATATATTTTTATATTAGATTTTAAAGTGATTTAAGGTGCTAAATTATTTTTTAAGAATTTCTTTAAAAAGCAGGAAAGTCATGAAATTAAATTATTTCCTCTTTGTTTTGAATGTGTTAATATTTGAAACGGCTTTTTATAAAAATTTGTGCTCAAGAATAGAAGATATTTACAAGAGAACTAAAACATCTCTATTATGGATTATTTTTTGGATCTTAAGGGTAAGTATGAATTAGTATTTAACATATTTAGAATTATTTGTTTCTTTAAAAAGATAGCTGATTTTCCTTTCTTGTTTTGCTAATTAATTTTGCAGAGTTTTTATGAAAAGCTTTGTGTTAAAGCTTTGTAAAGTATAAAATAAAACAGACCTTAGAAAATTTAAAGGAAAACTTATTCCATTTTCACAGCTCGTGTCCAGTCACGTGCCTCTATCAATTTACTCTTTAAAGATTGAACGCGTTATATATTATGTATAGTACAGGACATACATAACGAACTATATACATACATACAACATACTTTGAGAACAATCGGTCGTTAAGTTTAAATAGAAAATTCATCTACAGGAATTTCCAGCGCTTTTGAATATATAGGTACAAAACATGTGCTTATCAGGAAGTAGGTGAATTCCACATTAAATGCGAAATATTCCCTCCCAGATGAGTCATCCTCGTCATCCTATAAATTCAAGAGATGACTCATTCACGTTGGATGGATATCCTGCTGCTGCGTGTGCAAAACGATTGCGTTTATTTTGGAGGGAAAACGCGCCAATCCTTTTAAGCTTTCCCTCCATTATTAATTTTAACGACTTCTTTTTTTTTAGGGATTGTGGCAGGAAAAATGATTTTCTTTTATATTTTGTGAACATAATCTGTACAAAATCTCAAAGAAAATTTGAAGAAATAACATTTCCAATAAAAAATAATTTAAATAGAAATTTATAGGTAAAGACTTTTCTATTATTTTTTTTTTCAAAAGAGATTTAATTTAATTTTTTGAGAAATTTTTCCATGGCGAGCCCTCGCAAAATTTTGCGGGAAAGCTTTAAAAATTGACAGAGTGGGTTAAAAAGATGGGGTTTGGCACAACCAGGAACTTTCCACGACATTTCCATTGTGCGCAAGCGTGTCCTTTCGCCATCTGGAGTTACAATGTCTCTCTGAATTTGTCAATTTATTGCGAATTTTTTTAAAGGGTTAAAAATAAATAAAACAAACTGTTAATAAATTTAATAAAAGTCAATTTCAGTTTATCAGGAAATTTAAGAAGTAACCTTAATAAATCGAATGATTTGACCTAACTTTTTTTTTAAAAAGTGTTTGCAGAAAAAGTTCAATAAGGTCATTGTAAACACTGCTATGTACGTTTGTTTGTTTTGGGGAAAAGGAAACGAATATTGCCGGAGAATATCCTGGAGGATGACATTAGTAACCTTCACGCGGCGGTTTGTGGCTGACCTACAAATTCGCGCTCTTAAATTGTGCATGAAATAAATGTGGTGTTTGTCAATAGTTGAAGTTTAAATAAACATTACTTGTATACTAGATACTAAGCATACTTATTGGAAATACCCCAAATTATTGAGAGTTTTCGAATTTTCTAACCAATAATTCGTGATTTTCACGAAAGAAGAAAAATTGTGTGGGTGTGAAAGTGAAAACGTAATTTATTGAAGTGAATTTGTTACTTATTTTTTTATTGTTGATTTGTCTATAGAAAGCTTCTACATGTGAAAAGGATATTATTAAAAGAAAACTAAAAGACATTAAATTGAATAGGAAACAATGTATTTAACACGACGAAGAAAGGTAAATTAGTTTTGGAATTTTCCTTAAAAAAATACATAAAATGTAATTACAAACTAAGTCCCCTTTTCAATTCCTTAAAACGGTAAAAACATATTACATAGCACGTAATATATACATATGTATGTGGTTGTATATAATTTCAACAATTTAGCAGACAATTTTCTTTTGAATATGATTTTTGCTGTATCCACGTTTCATAACACGAAAAATCAATATCAATGTTAAATGTGGAATTGAATGGGTGTGTAGGTATGTGAATGCGGTAGACAACACATTTTTGCATAGCTTTTGTATTTAAGAATCATCAGAATGTACTACAATTTGAACTCTTACGGGGTGAAGAAAAGAAAAGTTTCATGCCACAATGGAAAATTCCTGAATTGAATTTTGACATAATTTCCATTTCTTTATACCTATTTATCCAAATTCCTAGGTTGTGCTATATATTTTGTATATATTTGCAAATACGTATCAGGTGAAAAAATCATTTCTGAAGCAGGGGCAGATTTTTCGTTTTTGTGGAAGGTATCTAAATTATTCATATGAACCAAAGTTAGAAAGATTAATACCTACGATAAACTAATATTCAATTTAAATGAAAGCATATAATTAAATTTTCTTGTTTTAAATTGATTTTCTAACTATATAATTTCAGAGGTGTTGCTCTTGTTTCTTTTTTCGCACAATTCTTGACTTCTTTTTTAAATGAAGTAAAATTTTGAAAATCCAGAAACTAAAAAAATAAATAAAATAATAAACTCATTCTTAATACGTTACTCCGGACACGTTTTTGCCCAAACACGTTTAAGAATCTTTCGTAGTTTGACTATATGAACATTCATAAGAATTAACTTTTTAACAAAAAACTCTTTAAATTTAGCACGAGGAGTTCTAAAACTCTTTTTTTTAATCGAATTCATTCAATTTTTCTGAAAATAAAAACCTTTTGGACAACTTTTATATAACTTGAAAAGATAAAAATATTTAAGCCTGGCTTAAGTTTCTTTAGTTAGGTTTGAGTTATCTAAAACCAGGCCGAAGCTTCTTAAGCTGGAAGTAAGTTTTTCAAACAAGAGTGAAATTCGAGGGATATATTGTAAATAATAACGGCTAAGTCGGTTTGGAGCTCATACAAAGTTAACTGGTTTTACAATGTAGCCCTCGAATTGTCTTAATTTAGGCATATTTTTTAAGCTAAACTAAACTTTAGTTAAACTAAACTATAGTTTTTTGGCTAGGCTCAAGTTTTTTTTTAAAGTAAATTAAACCTTTAAAGTCTAACCCTACAAAACTTAAATTCGGTTTAACGGACATTTTTTTTAAACATGAATGTTTTTTCTTTATTTCAGGTGACACCATCTACTAAATGTCCTACTAGTCAGGACGTTCAGGATAATTGTAGTGAATCCAAAATTGCTAATTTCAAGCAAGGAAAGGATTTAGCCGTGGAGGCTGGAGTGAGTAGTGGATCGTCCTTCTCATCCCTTGCGGATGATGTGAAGATATCAATTGATAGTGGTGAATGTGGCTTTGTGCGCAGTGAAATACGTCGCAGTAAATCAAAAGTACGATCCTACTTGAGACGCTGCAAGGAGGCTCTTATTGGGAGTTCAAGTGGGGTTGAAAGTAACAACGTCGTGGATTACGATGCGGCCTTTCAGGCAAAAAAATCGTGGTGCTGTGAAAGTATTGAGTTGAGTGTTGAGGTGGAAAACGTTGGCGATGCACCGAGAGGAGTTACCTTTGATACGAATCAACCTGTGTCCCAGAATATTCACTCACACCCTGTTGGGAATTGTTGCCAAGGAAATGAGGTGAGTTTATTCACGAACTATACCTTCCATTATTGCGAAAGCTGACAAAGAAACGTCTCCAGGGTGTTGCACTGAAAAAAAAAAAGAAAAAATCTCAAGATGATTCTGTCTTGAAGTTTTTCTGCAAAATAAACATATTGATATGTGAATAAATATTGCACGCTTTTGTACATGATGAACGACTCACTCGGGGGGAAATGATGTTAAAACGGTAGTCAGTCGTGAGTAGTGGCCATTTACTGCCATGCCTCGGGTTTGAGAAATTTTTCCCTATTTCGACGTTGTACTGAAAATTATGTAAGTTTTTCACCAAAGAATGTTTTTTCTGCATTTTTTTTTGAAATAGGACAGTGGCAGTGTGACAATGCTGGTAGACAGATACTTTAGTCACCTCTATCCAGGCTACAATGGACACATTCGCTCATTGCTAATTCGTCAGGCTCGTGATCTCCTTGTATGCACATTTTATGGCAATTTGAATCAATTCGAGACAGAGTTTTTAGCACCAGGAGCTAAACTCATTGAACATGCAAAGCAAGAATGTTTATGCGGTGCGGTAAGTAATGAAATATTATTCCATTTTACACATTTCAATATTAATTTCAAACACACCTCAAGAATTCCCCATTTTCCCTCATTTTTTTTCCTATCATAAAAAATGATTTTTTTCTAACTATATGTTCTTAGTTTATTGACCACCACTGTATTTTATGTGTATGTATGTAGTGTTTCAATTCATTCAAATATTTCTAAACTGAAACCTTTTATATTTTGCTGGGTTTTGCTTTTATTATGAGAAGCATCCGAAGCATCACACTCAATTTCTATCAACATATTCGTAGACCACCATTCTCTTTTTCCTCTATGCGTGAGTTCTTTGCGGGGCAACACAGTGCTACATTTTATGACCCTAAATGTGAGGGACAGAAATTAAATATCTCACGATAGCCCAATGATGGCCACAAAATTAATTTGGATAAAAGTTACCTTTGACACATGACCTCATTATCTCTCAATGACCGCCCTCGTCTCCCACATAAAACATTCCCGGTTAAACTCTTCAATGGGTTTTCTATGTTTTTGTATCCAAAAGGGGGATGGATGGAAATTTTTCAATAAGCAAAATAAAATGGATGTGTTATGGAATTGTTACTCACATGGCGGTTGAACAAATTATCCATCAAATATCTGTGAGATTTATTTTTGGCCGCCCACGGGCCCCTTCTGTTGCATTTATGAGTCGAGTGTGTGTGGTATGTATGAGAGATATATGCGAGAAGCTGAGGAGTGATTGTCTTGTCTATCAGACTTATACAAATATGATCGTATGAGCACAAAATGCGGGAATGCATTCCCCTTATATTCTCTCTATCTTGTGTTGCCTATCCTATGTACACAAGTAAAATAAAATGTACCTACAGTGGGGTTTCACAGTACAGCCACAATTCACTCAAAGAATAGCAGGAATATTTTTTAATCATTTTTATGTAAGGCAATATTAGATATTTATTGAAATGTCTTATGTTTTAAAGGATTTTTTTTTAAAGTTAAACACAAACTGAATGATTTTTTTTAATAAATCAAAATGTAGCTGGAAAATACATAGAAAACTTGGAAAAAATATACCTTCCAAACAGATTTTATTGAGCTTTTTTTCTTTAAAAATTAGTCATACGATCAAGGAGGTATATGGAGTGATAAGTAAACAAGAAAAGGCGTCCGAGAGGTTTGACAGGCAACCAAGATTAGGAATTTGTAAGGTTTCAATGGCGCCAAAAAATGTATTTTGCACTTTTCACCTTCTTCAACACAAAATTATGCTGGAAAAGTGAAAATTTCCCGAATTTATCACTTTAATTGGTATTGGGATCTTAGATAATGAAGTAATCTTACCTTTTGTGGACATTTTCCGCAGATTTGAGCATTTTCTTGCCCAAAATATGATGAAAATTTCCCACTTGATGACTTTTCTCCTCTTCATTGGCAATAATTTGCACAAAATTTCCACGAAAATTCCACTTACACTCACAAAAAAAAAATTTCACACACAATACAAGATCCCCTTTTGCCTTTTTTGGAAATTCCATGGCAATTGGGGCATTTTCCTGGCCAGGAAAAATCATTTTCCCTTTACCGGCCTCTTCGGTTTTCCTGCGTCGGTAATTTTTGCACACGATTTTCACACACAATAAAACGACTTCTAACATGCACCGTACCACCAAACTACGGGGAATTTATCACTCTTTTGATTGCAAAAACTTCCACTCAAAAAAATAATCTGACTCCTTGAGATATTTGCAAAAAACTGCACTTTCACCAAATTTTAGAATATTTTGACACTCGCCGCCATCATGTCCAACGAAGGAGAGAGCAGAGCGTATGCTAAAAAGTATACTCGCACCGTTCTCACTTATTGCTGCGTGCGCCGGTGAGTGAGACTCACACATGCGCGCATGCCATGTATGTATTTGCTCCTTCCTCCTGCAAGCGTGGTGTGTAAAGATTTATATGGGACCTTTGATCATTTACCAGTATCGGTCGTTTAGATGACGTATAGCGTAGTGGTTTTATAGCTTTTGGTCCCTGGATCAAATCTTGCCAATTAAATTATTTTTTTTTCAAATTATGTTTTTTCGTTTTTTTTTCTTTTACTCATTTATGTCATGTTTAATGAGATAATTAATTATGTTTATTTCATTTCCTCTAATAAATAAAAGAATTTTCATAATAAAAATAATTAAATTTTTTCCCTTGGAGCACTAAGCATTAGAAAATCTTTACTATTAACATAAATTAATTTCTGAGCAATAAGATCCCATCTCAAGTGCCAGAATTTCCACTTTTCTTTTTTAAACATTACGAAAGAATTTGGGGAAAATTCAAAGAATTTTGGTGGAGTACTCTGCGTTGATACCACTGCTT